>NW_028091817.1:412217-444876 GCF_014824575.4 Sturnira hondurensis | reverse complement strand
TTTGTTTTAGGTGTGGTTGTTAATAACTGTGTGTTTGCTGTCCTTTCACTGTTGATATTTTTCATCATCTCTTTCTTATATAAGTCCCTTTAGCATTTCATATAATAAGGGCTTGGTGATGATGAACAATATTAACAGTGAAAGGACAGCAAACACACAGTTATTAACAACCACACCTAAAACAAAAGCAAACCAAGAGGACAGCTAGATCAGGAGTGGAACCATAGAAATGAAGAACACATGGAGGGTTAGAAACAGGGGGGTGGGAAGAGGAGAAGGGGGGAGAAGGCACAGAAGATAGCATACATGGTAGGTAGAAAATAGATAGGGGGAGGGCAAGAATAGTGGGGGAAATATAGAATCTAAAGAAATTGAGACACATGGTTGTAAACTAGGGGGGGAGGATAGTGGGGGAGGGAGTGTGTGGGTGGAGGGGAATGAAGGGGGGAATAGAACAACTGTAATGGAATAATCAATAAAATAAAAAAATTTTTTTTTACAAATAAATTTTTATTTTTTACAAATAAAAAATTAAAAAAATAGAACTAACAAA
The DNA here is from genome assembly GCF_014824575.4 of Sturnira hondurensis. Classification (NCBI taxonomy): domain Eukaryota; kingdom Metazoa; phylum Chordata; class Mammalia; order Chiroptera; family Phyllostomidae; genus Sturnira; species Sturnira hondurensis. The sequence continues at coordinate 444,323 of NW_028091817.1, read as the reverse complement.
AAAAACGTTGATGCTTCCTATACAGTTCTGTCTTAAAATTCAGAACTTCAAAACCATGTATGTTTTGTCCCATCTTTACTTTTATCCTGGTCTTCTACATGGTGATATATTACCACAGTGAGTTGAACAGTGGCCACCCCCCACACCAAAATGTCCCCTTCCTCAACCACCTAACCTATAAATATTACCTTATTTGGGGAAGAAAAAAAGGTTTTTGCAGATGTAAATTAAATCAATGGTCTTGAGATGGGATCATCCTAGATGACTCAAGTGGGCCCCAAGTCCAATTGCAAGTGTCCTCACAGGAAATAAAAAATGAGAAGACACAGACACAGAAGTGAAAGCCATGCGAGGATGAAGCAAAGACTGGTGCTGGTGGTCATGAGCCGAGGACTTGCTGGAGCCACCAGAAACGAGAAGACTCAGTAAGGACTCTCCCCGAGAGCCTTCAGAGGGAGCATGACTCTGCTGGCAGCTTTGATTCTGGGCCTCAGCCTCCAGAGCTGAGAGAGTAAATTACTGTCATTTGAAGTCAAGTGTGTGAAAATTTGTTATGACAGTTCTGGGAACTAATAAAATGACCATGTTTTCTTTTTATTTTATTGTTTATAAAATCAACACATCCCTAGAATTTTATATACAGAACTCAGAAGTCAATTCATATAAGCTAGAATTGTTCTAACTTAAATTTAGAGTCAACAGGTCTGTCTTTACATTGCTATATCAAAACTAAACCTAGCTCATGGTACATTCCAATTTCCAAAACGTCTATGATATATTATAATTTTATCATTAATCTTCCAATCTGTGGCTTTAGTCCAGGAATTTTCCCACTTTATGATTCAGGACAACACTTTTATTGGGCTGAGTTCCAAATTCAGATTATTTTTTTCACTGTGCCTTTTAAAAATAGATCTTAATGATATAAAGTTCATTTTCTAAGCTCCTTCTGAAAATTTATCTCCACACCAAGTATGGTGACCCAAGAAGATTTGAACAAACAAATCCCATTTGTTTGTTCTATTTCCCATTTGTTTAAACAAACAAATAGGTTTATTTCCTAAGCCTTGGTCCATCCCAATCTGATTTCTCACAACTAGTCATAATAAAGGTTAGAAACCATATCATCTTTTGTTTTTTAACCCAAAATTTCATTTATCCCTATGATAACATAACAAACATATTCTGGTATATCTTCCTGAGTGGGGACAACAGAGGGGGACTTACAGAGAACTTCAAAACTGTTGATAATCATATAGAGGTGTGTCGCTTTTATGGTTGCCTGTCACACATATCACAAAAAAAAAAAAAAAAAACCTGCAAAGAACCCACTGCTTTATAGAAAACTACTGTGGCAGATAGGAAGGTGCATGGTTTAGGGAACCACCCAAGACAAGGTTTAAATCCTGGCTTTTCCATGATGCATATAACCCTTGGGAGGTTCCTTAACTTTCAATAAGATCTACTTTCTTCTCCTAGGAAATGGAGTTGATAAATCCATTTGGGGGTTGGATTGTATTAAAAGGAATGGTTTATGTAAGTAACCAGGTACAGTGACCAGCACAAACCAGTGTTGATTTAATATCAACAACTTCAGAAGCAACATAGTAGGTTATGCGGGATACAAAGGTGCATAAAACATGGGTCCTTCCCTCAAAGAGCTTACAGAGCTGACCCTCAGAACAGACTGGGTTTGAATGTGTGGTAGAGATAATGTTGGAAAGGTTAGCCTTGGCTAAACAAGGGGGGACTTCTGAGCCAAACTAAAGAAATTGAAATGGGAGCCACTACATGTTTAATACTCAATAAAATAATAAGCACATATGAGAATAGTGAAATAGGGCAGGTAAGACTGCTGAGGGTTGAAATGCAGGCAGAGGTGGTGAAGGTGGCATGGGGGCGATACATATTAAAATGTGTGAGAGGTGGGGTGGACTGGATATTTTTAATTACCTGACAATCTAATGAGGAAGTCACTGCTGCACATAAGATAATCTGGAGTTGTGGACAAAGAATTGCAAACGTGCATTGAGAGGTGGAAATGAAATTACAAATGAGAAAGCGTCATGTCTGGCAGGGATAGGAAATACGTGGCCTTGCGCTTTCCCTCCCAGATACCGCAGTCATGATTGGCATCTCCGATCAATCCCAACACATTTCAATTCTCACTGAATTCAGATGTAGTTAAATCCCTTTTTAACGCGGAACTCCAAGCAGGAAGGACAAAATGCATCAGGGTCAGTGCACTAATTGAAAACTACTCACCAATTTTGGAGCTAGGGTTAGACTGCCATGAGACAACGTTTGTCATCATTCCACAGGCAATAGGAAGTTGCCAATGGCTTTTGAGAGGGCAGATGAATGTACAGAGGACATTTCATTTAGCAGCAAAGTAGCTGGAGAGTAAGCAACTACAGAGCCGGACAGATGGGTCAGAACATTTATTTAATAACTCTGATGGCTAGTAACCAAGAAAGGAGAAAGAGAAGTTAAGATTAAGCCACAGCACAACCTTATATTTAATGAGCCTCTCTTTTTCGTGATGCCAAGGTACCGATTTCTACTTGTGTATTTTATCTCTGAGTATATTTATGCAAATAAGGCATGATTGTGTTTTGTGTGTTTGCATGTATATAAACTTAACATGTCATATTTCAATCCCAAACACCTTCAATTCTCTTATATAAAAGACTTCAAGAAACTCATTCTATTTACTCTTTTATTAGGTGTTTATCATTCCTTTTAATGTTTTTAAGTTCAATACAATTTCATATTTTAATTTAGTTTATTGTATTTTTTCCATTACCATTTAGTCCTTTTATACCCTCCCTCGCTCACACCCCTGGCAATCACCATATTGTTGTCCATGTTCATTAGTTAAGATTCTGATCACTACTTCACTTTTAACAATTTCAATTTAGTCCCAAACTTCTGGCCATGAATTGAGAATTTTGACAAGATCCAAAAATATCTGGGGTCATTCCAGGGCACTATTCATAAATAGTCCATCCTTAGAATGTGTCTACACATCCCCTTATCCCTCAGAAACTAGGAAATGTTTGCCATAGGGACCTCCAATCTGATGAATGCTGAGGCCTTAAACAGTTTTCGAACTCTTCTGGAGTTCACAAAACAGCCCATGTTTCATTCCATGTTGCTCTATCATGACAACCAAATCAGCACCATATGGAGCATGAGACCCAGACTAGAGAGTGAAGGGCCTGCCTTTGAGGACATCTGGAAGTCCTTTAACACGTGCTTCCAAGAGCAACTCAACTGGATCATTCATAGTTGGTATCCCCATTCCTGACTTTATCTGGCATACAGTGGGCCAACCTAGCTATTAAGAGTTTTCTCCTACCCAAATCACACTTTTGTTTTGTTTTTATCGTTTCTCTGTCTTGGTGAGTTTGGCTTTCTCTGAGATGTGTAATATTTATGTGGTGAGTGGCTCTGAACCCCAAAAATGCAGGGCAAAATTGTTCCAAGTGTCCACATTTGCAATAACCCAAAGACAAATATAGGCATTTTCGCAAGGCATCTGGTATCACTGATAGTTACTGGGGTTTACTGGTTAGTGTGGGAGTGAGTCAGAGCACACATAAAAAGGGCCTGGGTACCAGCACAAACAATGCAGTGTTTAAGTGTCTATGGAAATTGGTACATGGACAGAGTACTGTCCCTCTTGTTGGCGTAAAGTCCCACTCGACTTTAAAAATTTTAAAGAGCAAAATTTTAAAGAGCACCTGATATTTCAGTGGTGCCTTGGCCACTATACCACGATAGCATTCTGAAAAATTTTATGACTATTGTAAAAATAAAGACCAACAAGCAACATTTCTTCAGAACCCAAGACAATTCAGCAATGTTGGAACTGAGAAGTTAACATGACCATGAGTTACTCTATTTCCATGCTCAAAGTACAACAAAAAATTCTTTAAATTAAAGCAGATGAGAAATATTTACTCAGTATAATATTAGGATGAATAATGCCACTCAAAGTTATCAAGCCCCAATCCCTGGAATTTATAGAGGTTACTTTATATCAAAAGAAAAACCACCTTTTCTGAAGTAATTACATTAAGTATCTTGAGTTGGGGAGATTATTCTGGACTATATGGATTGGCCCCAAATGCAGTCAAAAGGTTCCTTAATAAACAGAAATGGAACTAGATTTGACATAAGAAAAAGAGAAAGTAATGTGACCCCAGAGGTCAAGGTGGAACAGTATGCCTCACACCAAGGGGTACCAGTGGGGATTGCAGGTGGAAAGGGCAAAAACGGGCTTTCTCCCAAAGCATCTGGAGGGTGTGTACTTTGGTTTCAGCCCAGTGGAACTGATTTCAGATTTCCAGCCTATGGAACAAAGAGAGAATCCATTGCTGTTGTTTGTAAGTCAGCAAATGTGTTACAGAAACCATGGGAAACTAATACAGGGACGTTGAAGTGATTATTTTAAACTAGTGCTCATTCCTGAAATGGATCTGCCTAAACATGTACCATGGTAGATAGAGGTACCAGGTGGTTCTCTTTCATCACTTTCCCTTTTAGTGTCAACTTCTCCCTTTTTATAAAAGAAAGACTTACTGTCACCCATCCCAAATCCTGTTCACTACATGCAGTTCTTTAGGGCATGAAATGTTCTGGGGCACAGACTATACAAACTGTTGGTCTCTGAGGAACTTTTAATCAAGCCACCATAAACTCAGTTGGAGTTTTGCACTACTCTTTGTATTTATAATATTGCTATTAAGTTAAAACATGGTGGATGCTCTGTGCTATGTTGTGATATTCTAAATTCAGATATATAAATGTATGTATATATATGTGTATATGTTTATGTATCCATTCATACACATCTTTTCAAAGAAATATGAAGTAATTGATAAAAATTCTCATCATAAAAATATATTATACAGCCCTGGACTTCTGGTTTCAGGTCCAGCATGTCAGGAGCTTAGAAGTCCCCAGTCTGTTCTAAACAGCAACTTAAAAGCTGAACAAACTAAAAAACCCATGAAATCTTCTACATTTGTCAAAAAAGTGAGGTCATAGGGCAAAGCACTGGCCCCAAAGCTGGATAGATAGACAAGCAGTGCAGAGAATCACGAGTTACAAGAACATGCACCTTGGTAACCTGTGCTGGGGCAGAAAACCCTGAGTTGTGATGGATGAAATGCAATGCAATATAACGTGAACAAACCTGAGAGATAAAATCACATCATCTCACAGTGAACATCAGTGAAAGTGGAGGAAAAAAGAATCTTAATATTCTACCACAGAAGTTCACACCATAAACCCAGGGAGTCAGAACAGATCAATTTAAGAAGCTAAGGCTAACAAGAAGAGTATCACAAATAATGGCAAGACAAAGAAACAATCCCCAAACAAACAAAAAAAAAGGTGGAACTCTCAGAAAGAATGTTAGATGAAAGAGAGGCAAGTCAACTATCAGCTATTGAATTCAAATCACTGGTTATCAGGAAAATTCAAAGAGCTCACAACGAGCTACCAGAAACAGGGGAGCTACAATGAACTCACCGCAAACTATATCAACATGAAAAAGGAAATAGAAACTATCAAGAAGAGCCAAGAGGAAATGAAGAATACAATTTCTGAACTGAAGAACACAGTAGAAGGAATCAAAAGCAGGATAGATGAGGCAGAAGATCGGATCAGTGAGTTGGAGGACACAGTAGAAAGAATCTCTCAGAAATAGCAAGAAAAGGAAAAGAGGCCAGAAAGAATGAGGAGGGATTAAGAGAAATGCAAGACAATATGAAACATAATAATATCTGAATAAAAGGAATACCAGAAGGAGAAGAGGAAGAACAAGGGATAGAAAACCTATTTCAAACAGTAATGATGGAAAGTTTTCCTAATTTGATGAGAGAAAAAATCATACGAATCCAGGAATCACAGAGAGTCCCAATCAAGAGGAACCCAAAGAGGTCCACTTCAAGACACATCATCATTAAAATGGCAAAATTCCAAAACAAAGAGAAAATCTTCAAGGCAGCAAGGGAGAAAAAGGAAGTGACATACAAGGGAGCACCAATAAGGTTGGCTACTGGCCTCTCAATGGAAACACTCCAAGCAAGAACAGAATGGCAAGAAATAGTCCAAGTAATGAGAACCAGAGGCCTACAACCAAGGCTACTTTACCCAGCAAGGTTCTCAAGCAAGATAGAAAGCCAAATAAAGAGCTTCCAAGACAAAAGAAGTCTAGAAGAATACACCTCCACCAAACCAGCTCTGCAAGACATGCTAAAGGAACTGCTTTAGGGAAAGGTAGAAAAAGAAAGAGAGAGGGGTAAAAAAACAGCTATGAATATGGCAATGAATAAGTACCTGTCAATAATAACCTTAAACGTAAACGGTTTAAATGCTCTGATCAAAAGACATAGAATAGCTTAATGGATAAGAAAGCATGACCCACACATATGCTGCCTACAAGAGACCCACCTCAGGACAAAAGACCATAACAGACTCAAAGTGAAAGGCTGGAGACAAATTTTCCAAGAAAATGGACAAGAAAAAAAAAATCTGGGTAGCAATTCTCATATCAGACAATATAGACTTCAAAAAAGGGCCATAAAGAGAGACGCAGAAGGTCACTTCATAATACTCAAGGGAAGAATCCACCAAGAACACATTAACATTGTAAATATATATGCACCCAACATAGGAGCACCCAAATATATAAAGAAAATCTTAGAAGACCTCAAGAAGATATTGACAGCAACACAACTATAGTAGGGGGTTTTAATACCCCTCTGTCAAAAATGGACAGATCTTCCAAACAAAATATCAACAAAAATATTGCGGCATTGAACAATACCCTAGATGAAATGGACTTGACTGATATATATAGAGCCCTTCATCCCAAAGAAGCTAAATACACATTCTTTTCAAATGCACATGGAACATTTTCAAAGATAGACCACATGATAGGACACAAAACGAGCCTCAACAAATTCAAGAAAATTGAAATCATACCAAGCATTTTCTCTGACCACAAGAGACTGAAATTAGAAACCAACCCCACAGGAAAAAACCCAAAACACCCCAAATCATGGAAACTGAATGGTATGCTACTAAACAACAAATGGGTCAAGAATGAAATTAGGGAAGAAATCAAAAATTTTCTGGAAACAAATGAAAATGAACTCAAAACAACCCAAAACTTATGGGACACAGTGAAGGCAGTTCATACTTCCTGAGAGGGAAGTTCATAGCAATAGAGGCCTACCTATAGAAGATAGAAACATTTCAAACAAACAACCTAACCCTACACCTACAAGAACTTGAGGAACAACAAAGACAGCCCAGAGCAAGTAGAAGGAAGGAAATAACCAAGATCAGAGCAGAATTAAATGACATAGAGATTAAAAGCACAATTCTAAGGATCAATAAATCCAGGAGTTGTTTTTTTGAAAAGATAAACAAAATAGACAAGCCTTTAAGTAGGCTCATCAAGAAAAGAAGAGAGAGGACCCAAATAAACACAATCAGAAATGAAAGAGGAGAGATTACAAGTAATACCACAGAAACAGAAGGAATTGTAAGAAATTACTATGAAGAACTTTATGCCAAGAAACCAGAAAACCTAGGTGAAATGGACAAAATTCTAGAAAAATATAATCTTCCAAAACTCAATGAAAAAGAAGCAGAAAACCTGAACAGACCAATAACAGCAGATGAAATTGAAGCAGTAATCAAAAAACTCCCATCACACAAAAGCCCTGGACCAGATGGTTTCACAGGAGAATTCTACAAAGCTTTTAAGGAAGAGTTAACTCCTAGCCTTCACAGACTATTCAAAAAAATTCAAAATGAGGGAAAACTCCCCAACTCTTTATGAAGCCAGCATCATCCTAATTCCAAAGCCAGATAGAGACACGACAAAGAAAGAAAACTTTAGGCTAATATTGCTGTTGAACATAGACGCTAAAATCCTCAACAAAATATTGGCAAATTACATTCAACAATACATCAAAAAGATTATACACCATGACCAAGTGGGACTCATCCCAGGGATGCAAGGATGGTTCAATATTTGCAAATCAGTAAATGTAATACATCACATAAACAAAAGCAAAGACAAAAACCATATGATCATATCAATAGACGCAGAAAAAGCTTTTGATAAGGTACAACACCTATTTATGATAAGGACACTCAGAAAAGTTGGAATAAAGGGAGCATTCCTCAATATAATAAAGGGCATATATGAGAGACTTACAGCCAACATCATACTCAATGGGGGAAAACTAAAATCTTTTCCACTAAAATCAGGAACAAGACAAGATTGTCCACTTTCACCACTTCTGTTCAGTATAGTATTGGAACTTTTAGACACAGCGATCAGACAAGAAAAGGAAATAAAAGGCATCCAAATTGGAAAGGAGGAAACAAAACTGTCATTGTCCATAGATGACATGGTAGTGTACATGGAAAATCCTATAGACACTACCCAAAAGCTGCTTGACCTAATAAATGAATTTTGCAAAACAGTGGGATACAAAGTCAATATTTATAAATCAAAGGCATTTTTATATACTAACAATGAATCAGCAGAAGCAGAAATCAAGAAAAGAATCCCATTTGATGTAGCAAAAACAAAAATAAAATATCTGGGAATAACCTAACCAAGGAGGTAAAAGACCTGTATGCAGAACACTACACAACACTGAAGAAAGAAATCAAGGAAGACACAAACAAATGGAAACACATACCATGTTCATGGATTGGAAGAATTAACATCATCAAAATGTCCACACTACCCAAAGCAATTTACAGATTCAATGCAATACCTATTAAAGTACCAATGGCATATTTCACAGACATAGGACAAACACTTCAAACATTTATATGGAACCATAAAAGACCCCGAATAGCAGCTGCAATCTTGAGAAAGAAGAACAAAGTAGGAGGGATTACAATACCTGATATCAAACTGTATTACAAGGCCACTGCAATCCAAACAGCCTGGTACTGGCATAAAACAGGCACATAGACCAATGGAATAGAACAGAGAGCCCAGAAATAAACCAAAATCTCTACAGTCAATTAATATTTGACAAAGAGGGAAGTGACATAAAATGGAGTAAAGATAGCCTCTTCAACAAATGGTGTTGGGAGAACTGGACAGCTACATGCAAAAAAATGAAACTTGAACACCAACTTACACCATACGCCAAAATAAATTCAAGGTGGATAAAAGACTTAAATGTAAGCCGTGACACCATTAAAGTCCTACAAGAGAGCATTGGCAGGAAAATCTCACATATTTCACACAGCAATATTTTTACTGATATGTCCCCTAGAGCAAGGGACATAAAGGAAAGAATAAACAAATGGGATCTCATCAAAATTAAAAGCTTCTTCTGAGTGACTTCAGCCAAGATGGAGGCATAGGTGGAAACACTGTGCATTCTCCTACAACCAAGTTTGAATACAAAAAAGTTTTAGTAAACAAAGACGCAGCCAAGGAATAGAAAACTGAACTATATGGAAGTCCAACAACAACAAACCATTCAACCTGCCTGGTAAGAGGGGCAGAGCCAGCAGCAGAGCAGGGTCAGGCAGGAAGGATCCCCCAACCCAGGAAACCCAGGAGACCCAGGTGTGCAGGCAGCCGGGGTAGCATCTTGGACCCAGTGAAGGGTACGGGGCAGGCTGAGCACAGTCACACATTTGCACACAGATAAACCAGCAGAGGAGTGAGCAGTGAGATGGACCACTCGGTCCCGGGGGTGGGAGGAGGCAGAGGGGACCACCATTGATTTCCTTTGACCCCGCCCCCACATACAGTGTCACAACCCAGCCACTGAGTTGCCCTGTCCTGGTGAACACCTAGGGCTCCACTCCTCATACGTAACAGGCACAAAACAGTCCAAAATATGGCTCAAGAAGAACTCAAAGCCCCAGAGCCCATAACTCTAAGTGACTGAGAAATTGCCAGCCTCTCAGAAGCACAGTTCAAGACACTGTTTATCAGGATGCTCACAGAACTGGTTGATTATAGTCACAAATTAGAGGAACATATGAAGGCTAAACTAATTGAAATGAAGGGAGATGTCCAGGAAACCAATATCAAGGGAAAGGAAACTGGGACTCAAATCAATGGAATCGACCAGAAGGAAGAACAAAACATCCCACCAGAAAGGAATGAAGAAATGAGAATTCGAAAAAATGAGGAGAGGCTTAGGAACCTCCAGGACATCTTTAAACATTCCAACATCCGGATTATAGGGGTACCAGAAGGGGGAAAGAAACAGCCACAAGTGGAAAACTTATTTGAACAAATAATAAAGGAGAACTTCCCCAGTCTGGCAAAGGAAATAGACTTCCAGGAAATCCAGGAAGCTCAGAGAGTCCCAAACAAGTTGGACCCAAGTAGGAACACACCAAGGCACATCATAATTACATTAGCCAAGATTAAAATGAAGAAGAGCATCCTAGAAGCAGCAAGAGATAAGGGGACAGTCACCTACAAAGGAGTACCCATCAGACTGTCAGCGGATTTCTCAAAAGAGACCTTACAGGCAAGAAGGGGCTGGAAAGAAGTATTCCAAGTCATGAAATCCAAAGACCTACAGCCAAGATTGCTTTATCCAGCAAAACTTTCATTTAGAATGGAGGGACAGATAAAGTGCTTCTCAGATAAGATCAAGTTCAAGGAGTTCATCATCACAAAGCCCTTAATATATAAAATGCTAAAGGGACTTATCTAAGAAAAAGAAGATGAAAAATATTAACAGTGAAAGGACAGCAAACTCACAGTTATCAACAACCACACCTAAAACAAAAGCAAACCAAGAGGACAGCTAGATCAGGAGTGGAACCATAGAAATGAAGAACACATGGAGGGTTAGCAGCAGGGGAGTGGGAGGAGGAGAAAGGGGGAGAAGGCATAGAAAACAGCATAGACAGTAGGTAGAAAATAGATAGGGGGAGGGCAAGAATAGTGGGGGAAATATAGAATCTAAAGAACTTGAGACACGTGATCATAAACTAAAGGGGGGAATGGTGAGGAAGGGGGTGTGCAGGGTGGAGGGGAATGAAGGGGGGAATAGAACAACAACTCTAATGGTATAATCAATAAAATATATTTTAAAAAAAGAAAAAATTAAAAGCTTCTGCATGGCTAAGGAAAACAGTATTAAGATAAAAAGAGAAGCAACTGTTTGGGAAAATATATTTGCCAATGATACCTCAGACAAAGGTTTAATCTCCAAAATGTACAAGAACTTACTCAACTCCACTCTAAGAAGACAAGCAACCCAATTAAAAAATGGGCAAAGGACTTGAACAATCACTTCTCCAAGGAGGACATACAGACGATCCAGAGACACATGAAAAGATGCTCAATATCACTAGCTATCAGAGATGCAAATTAAAACCACAATGAGATACCATTTTACTCCAGTCAGAATGGCCATTATAAATAAAGCAACAAACAACAAATGTTGAAGAGGTTGCGGGGAAAGGGGGACCTTAGTTTACTGTTGGTGGGATTGCAGACTCGTACAACCATTTTGAAAAACAGTATGGAATTTTTTCAGAAAACTAAACATGAACATGCCTTTTGACCCAGCAATTCCAGTTGCAAGTATATCCTAAGAACACTGAAACACCAATACAAAAGAACCTATGCACACCAATGTTCATAGCAGCACAATTTACAATAGTCAAGAGTTGGAAGCAACCTAGGAGCCCGTCAGTAAATGAATGGACCAAAAAACTATGGTACATTTATACAATGGAATTCTATGCAGCAGAAAGAAAGAAAGAGCTCCTACCCTTTGCAACATCATGGATGGAACTGGAAAGCAATTTGCTGAATGAAATAAGCCAGGCGGTGTAAGACAAATACCATATGATCTCACCTTTAACAGGAACCTAAACAACAAAACAAACAACCAAGCACAATATGACCAAAGACACTGAAATACAGAACAGGCTGACAGAGACCAGAGGGGAGAGTGGAGAGAATCACAGGGGGAAAGGGGAAGGATTCACAGGAATGAGTATAAAGGACACATGGACAATACCTAAGGTAGGGGGTGGAAATGAGAGGGAGGCAGGGAGCACTCGGGGTGGGGGGCAGGGCTGGGAATATAAGACAGAAAACTGTACTTGCACAATAAATAATTTTTTTAAAAAATCTTTAAATGCTGCAAATCATTTTGCTCTAAAAAGGCCTGCCTTCAAGAGAAACTATTTTATCAAACCTTCAACTGTTTCATTGCACAGCATCATGGGCCTGGGGGAAGGAATATCCCAGGCTCAATCCCACTCCCTTACTGTTTCATGTGGGAAATAGAAAAACCCAACACCACCCACTTTCATCATCCTGTCCCAACTAAGGTAGTAAAAGTGGAAAAGGTAATGTACCTTCCAGTTCACTGAGGCATAGGGCCACTAAAAACCCAAGGCTTAATCATAGAATCAACTATACAACTCCACCCCTTCCCACACATTTTACCATCACATTACTAAAAGCCTATTTACCATAGCTTCCATTAGCTAGTACATTATGTCCACTATCAAGAAAAAAATTGGCACCTTGAAAGGTAAAAAACACAGTTTGAGGAGACAGAACAAGCTTCAGAACCAGATGCTTGTATGGCATGTGTGGTGGAATTACCAGACCAGGAATTCAAGATAACCTTGATTAGTATGTTCTGCGATCTAATGGATAAAGTAGACAGCATGCAAGAACAAAGCAGAGAGGTGGGCAATGTAAGCAGTAAGGTAGAAATTCTAAAGAACCAAAAGTGCTGCAAATCAAAAACACTGTAAGAAAAATAAGGAATGCTTTTGATGAGCTCATGAGTAGATTGGGCATAGTTGAGGAAAGATCTCTGAGCTGGAGTATGTGTCGATAGAAACTTCCCAAAAGGAAATGCAAAAAGAAAAAAAAGACCCAAAAGAAAAGAAAACAGAATATCCAAGAACTATGGGATAACTATAGAAACTGTAACATATGCAAAGGAAAATGCCAGAATTAATGTCAGACACCAAACCACATATCTGGGAAGCTTGGAGGACACTAAGTAAGATAAGTGCTAAAAGTAAATTCTACACTTGCATATAATGAATTCAAATTGTGAAAAATCAAACATAAAGAAAAAATCCTGAAAGAGGTTTACCTTTAGAGGAGCAGAGGTAAAAATTACATATGACTTTTTCTCAGAACCATGCAAGCAGGAAGAGAGTGGAGTAAAATATTTAAATATTTATCGTGTTTAAAGAAAAAAACTTAGGATTTTGTATCTCTTGCTAAAGTAAAGCAGAAATAAAATTCTTTTTTTAATATTTTATTTATTTATTTTCAGAGAGAGGGGAAGGAAAGGAGAGAGGGAGGGAAATATCAATGTGTGGTTGTCTTTCATGTGTCCCCCACTGGGAACTGGCCTGCAACCTAGGCATGTGCCCTGACTGGGAATCGAACAATGATCCTTTGCTTCACAGACCCGCGCTCAATCCACTGAGCTAAGCCAGCCAGGGCAGAAATAAAATTCTTGAACAAACAAAAACTGAGGGACTAGGTTGCCACCAGAACTGACTTGCAATAAATGTTAAAAGAAGTTCTTCAAAAAGAAAGAAAATTCTATAGCTAAGAAATTCAAATCTACATAAAGAAAGAGCATGACAGATGGAATAAGTGAAGATGAAATACAAGCTCTTGTTTTTCATATTCTTAATTGATCTAACAACAATTTGCTATTTTTTCAAAGTAATAACAGAAATAACACAGAAATGATTATAACATATGAATGTGAAAATAATGACAGAAATAATACAAAGGTTGGGAGAAAAGAATTAGAAATATTTTGTACTTGAAGTATTTCTGAGGTTATATAGTGTTATCTGAAATTAGGCTCAATTATGTATTAATATATATTGCAAATTTTAGGGCAACTCTAAAAATGTTTCTTTTTAATGCATAATTGTAATAAAGAAGAGAAAATTGAATTGTGTTTATTTAAAACCATAAGAGGCAAGAAAATGAGAAGGCAAAAAGAGGGAAAAAAAGGAAGAATGAAGAAAACACATTATCAAATATTGAGGATATTATTCCAATTATATCAATAATCACTTTAAAATCAATGGTCTATCTTGATAGGAATTGTGTTGAATCTGTAGATTACTTTGGGTAGTATGGACATTTTAATGATTTTCATTCTTTCTATCCATGAACATGGTATATGCTTCCACTTATTGGTATCTTTAGTTTCTTTCTGCAGCGTCTTATAATTTTCCAGGTACAGGTTTTTTACATCCTTAGTTAAATTTATTCCTAGGTATTTAATTTTTTGATATAATTATAAATAAGATTTTTTTCTTAGTTTCCCTTTCTGATAGTTCATTACTGGTATTTGTAAATGCTACTGACTTCTGGATATTTATTTTTTATCCTGCTTCTTTACTACATTCATTTGTAAGTTCCAGTAGATTTTTGGCAGAATCTTTAGGGTTCTATAATTATGTGCAAATGACATGACACTGTCATGTCATGATACTGATGACATGATACTGTTATCTTCACATAATGCTAGTTTTACTTTTTCCTTTATAATGTGGATCCATTTTATTTCTTCTTGTAGTGTGATTGCTTTGACTAGGACTTCCAGTAATGATGTATTTCACAGAACTATAACAAATATTGGAATTACAAAAGGCCCTGAATAGCCATAGCAATCTTGAGAAAGAAGAGCAAAGTTTAAAGAATCACACTACCTGATATCAAACTATACTATAAGTCCATAGTAAAACAATATGGTACTGGCATAAAAACAGACATATTGCTCAATGGAACAAAATACAGAGCCCAGAAATAAACCTACACCTCTGTGATCAATTAATGTTTGACAAAGGAGGCAAGAATATACAACAGAGTATAGGTTTGTCAATAAATAGTGTTAGGAAAATTGGACAGATACGTGCAAAAAAAAAAAGCAGACCACCTTCTTATACCACACATGAGAATAAACTCAGATTGGATTAAAGACTTAAATATTAGATAAAATAATAAAAATCCTAGAAGAAAACATAGGCAATAAATTCTTGGACATTTCTCATAGCAATATCTTTTCTGATATATCTCTTCAGTCTATGGAAACAAAAGAAAAAGTAAACAAACAGTACTACATCAAACTAAAAAGTTTTTGAACAGTAAAAGAAACCACCAACAAAATGAAAAGACAACCTACTAAGTGGAAAAACATACTCACCAAGATACATCTGATAAGGAGTCAATATCCAAAATTTATAAAGAACTTACACAATTTAACACCAATAAAACAAACAATCCAATTAAAAAATGGGCAAAGGATCTGAATAGAAATGTCCCCAAAGAGGACATACAGATGACCAATAAAATATGAAAAGCTACTCAACATCACTAATCATCAGAGAAATGCAATTTAAAACCACAATAAGATATCACCTCACATCTGTCAGAATGACTATCATCAATGAATCAACAAACAACATGAGCTCATGAGGATGTGGAGAAAGGGGAACCCTTGTGCACTGTTGGTAGTAATATAGACTGTGGAAAACAGTATGGAGATACCTCAAAGAATCAAAAATGAAACTGCCTTATGACTCAGTGATTTCACTTCTGGCAATATGCCTGAAGAAATTCAAACCACTAATATGAAAGAATATATGCACCCCTATGTTCATTGCAGTGTTATTTACATCAGCCAAGATTTGGAAGCAGCCCAGGTGCCCATCAATAGATGAGAACATAAAAAAGCTGTACAAATTTATACATTGGAATGCTACTTGGCCATAAAAAAGAAGGAAATTTTACCTTTTACAGCAGCATGGACGGACCTAAAGAGTATTATGCTAAGTGAAATAAGCCAGTCAGAGAAAGCCAAATGTCATATGATCTCAGTTATGTGTGGAATCTAATAAACAAAATAAACAAAAGAGAAACAGACTCATAGATAGAGAACAGACTGACGGCTGTCAGAGAGGAGGTGATGGGTAGCTAGATGATGAAGGTAAAGGGATTAATTAAGCCAAAGAAACAAAAGAGAGAAAGAAAGAAATACCTAATAGAAAGATAATAGTACAGTGATTACCAGAAGGAAAGCAGGAGTGGGGAGAGATAAGAGAGGATGAAGGGGAAATAAATGGTGATTGAAGGACATATGACTTGTGGCAGTGAATAGACAATATACACCTGATATATAGAACTGTACATCTGAGACCTATATAATTTTATTAATCAATACCATCCTAATAAATTCATTTAAAAGAAAAATAAATTAAAAAAGAAAAATAGCCCTGGTCAGTGTGGCTCAGCTTGTTGGAGCATCATCCTGTAGGCCAAAAGTGGACTACAATGGGGGTTCAATTTCTTGTCAGTGCACATACCCAGGTCACAGATTTAACCCCTGGTCAGGGCATGTAAGAGAAGGCAGTCAATCAATTTCTCTCTCTCTCTCTCTCTGCCTCTCCTTTCTTCTCTCTCTAAAAGAAATGCAAAAATGTCCTCAAGTAAGGATGGTAAGTTAATTAATAAATTAAAATAGTAAAAATAGTGTCAATAGTCTAAATGCACCAAATAAAAGACAAATCAAAAGTCAGAATGGATGAAAAAATAAAATCCAATTATATGCTGTCTACCAAAAAAAAAAACACTTTAAATGTAAAATACATATAAATTAAACACAAATGAGTGATGAAAGATACACCATGCAAACACTAATCATAAGAAAGTTAGAGTAGCTATATCATAGTCACAAAGAGCAGGTTCAATTCCCAGTCAGGGCACATGCCTGGGTTGTGGGCCAGGTTTCCAGGAGAGGACATGTAAGAGGCAAACATACATTGATGTGTTTCTCCCTCTCTTTCTCCATCCCTCTTCCCTCTCTAAAAATAAATAAATGAAATCTTAAAAAAATAAAACTGAAAACAAATAATCAATAGAGAAAATCTACAAAACTAAAACTTATTTCTTCAAAAAGATCAATAAAATTTGTATGCTTCCAGGCAAGCTAAAAAAATAAGAGAGAAGACATGAATTATTAATACCAAAAGTAAAAAAAGAGACAGTACAACAGACTACATGAACATTAAAACAATAATGAAGAATACCATGAGCAACTCTATTCCTGCCAATGTAATAACCTAAATGAAACAAATCAATTCTTTGAAAGATACAATCTGTTAGAACTCACAGAAGTAAAAACAGACCTTTTGAGCAGACTGATCTCTATAAAAGAAATGAAATCATCAGTTAATGCTCTTCCAAAACATTAAACACAAGGCCCAGATAGGTTCCTGGTAAGATCTACCAAATATTTAAGAAATAAATAATATCAAATTTTTATAATCTCTTCTAATAAGTAAAAGCAAAGGAAGTACTTCTTAACTTATTGTATGAATCCAATGTTAGCTTAATACCAAAATCTGACAAAGACATCACAAGAAATAAAAAACACAGACCAATATCTCTCATAAAAAATAAATACAAAAATCCTCCACAAAACGTTAAAAAGTCAAATCCAAAAATGTATAAAAGGAACTACACACCACAACCAAGTAGGATTTATCCCAGGTAGACAAGAATGGTTCATCATTTAAAAACTAGTGATTTCATCTATCACATCAATATTCTAAAGAAAAAATTATATGATCATATCAGTAAATGCAGAAGAATCATTTGACAAAATTCCACACCCATCAATAATAAAAATAAAAATAAAAACCCTCTCAGCACACTGGAAATAGAGGAGAACTTCCTCAATAGGATAAAGAATACCTGAAAAAGCCTACAGTTACTGTCAGACTCAATGATGAGAAACAGAGCTTTCTTACAAAGGACAGGAGTGAGTCAAGGACACCCCCTCTCACTACTCCTCCCCCCTCAACATCAAACTAGAAGCTAATTAATACAATAAGATAATTAATACAAACTAATTAATACAATAAGATAAGAAAAAAAACATATACTGATTTGGAGGGAAGAAATAAAACTCTCTTTGTTCACAAATGATATGATCATCTATGTAGAAAACCCAAAAGAATTAACAAAAAATCCTTCCTTAACCAATAAGCAATTATGATTGCTTGCTGAACTGATTATAGCAAGGTTGCAGAATATAAGGTTAGTATACAAAAATCTACCATTTTTCCATATACTATAAAAGTCTACATACTGTAGGATTCCAACTAGATGACAAGTAGAATTTGAAATTAAAAACACATTAGTTTTTACATTAACACCTCATAAAATGAACTGCTTAGGTATAAATCTAACAAAATGTGTACAAGATATGTGTGAAGAAAACTACAAAATGCTGATGAAAAATCAAAGAACTAAATAAATGGATAGATATTCTATGTTTATGGATAAGAAGACTCAACATTGTCAAGATGGTAGTTCCTCCAAAATTGATCTATAGGTTTGATGCAAACTCAGTTAAAATTCCAGCAAGTTATCTTGTGGGTACTGACAAACAGAGTCTAAAGTTTATACAGAAGAGCAAAAACTTATAAGCCAACACAATATTGAAACAGAAGATCAAAGTTCAGACTGACACTGCCAAACTTCAAGACTTACCATTAAACTACATTAACCAAGAAAGTGTGATATTGGTGAAAGAATAGAAAAAATAGATCAATGAATGCAACAGAGAGCCCAGAATAGGACCCATATAAATATGGCCAGCTGATCTTCAACAAAGGAGAAAAGCTAATAAAACTGAAAAATGAAAGTCCAACAAATAATTTTAGAACAATTAGACATCTACATGTAAAAAAAGTGAATCCAGACTCAAATCTTACATCCTTCATAAAAAATAATTTTTAAAAAGTCAGAGATATAAATATAAATCACATAGCTGTAAAACTCCAGGAAGATAGTACAGGAGAAATTCAAACTGGCCCTGAGTGCAGTCATGACTTTTTAGATAGGACATTGAAGTCATGTTTCATGAAGGAAATAATTGATAAGGTGGGTTTTATTCAAATTAAAAACTTTTATTTCACAAAAGATTTTGTCACAAGCATGGGAAGAGAAGCCCAAGACTAGAAGAAAATATTAGCAAAAGACATACCTGATAAATGATGATCAAAATGTACAAAGAACTCTTAAAGTGCAATAACAAGAAAATGAACAACCCAATTTAAAAATGGGCAAAAGATTTATTTTTTAAACATTTTTATTGTTGTTTGGGTATAGTTTTCTGCCTTTTACACCTACCCTTCCCACCCACCCCAGCCCTCCTCACCTCCTTCCCCTGTTTCCACCCCCACTTGGTTTTGTCCAAGTGTCTTTTATAATTGTTCCTGTAAACCCTTCACACTTTTCCTTCATTATCCCCTCCCTTTTTCCCTCTGGTCACTGTCAGATTGTTCTCAATTTCAGTGTCTTTGGTTATACTTTGCTTGCTTGTTTGTTTTGTTGTTTAAGTTCCTGTTAAAGGTGGGATTATATGGTCTTTGTCTTTCACCGTCTGGCTTATTTCACTCAGCATAATGCTCTCCAGTTCCATCCATGATGTTGCAAAGGATAGGAGTTCTTTCTTTCTTTCTTTCTTTCTTTCTTTCTTTCTTTCTTTCTTTCTTTCTTTCTTTCTGTTGTGTAGTATTCCATTGTGTAAATGTACCCTAGTTTTTTTATCCACTCATTTACTGATGGGCACTTAGGTTGCTTCCAGCACTTGGCTATTGTAAATTGTGCTGCTATGAACATTGGGGTGCATAGTTTCTTTTGGATTGGTGTTTCAGGATTCTTAGGATATAATCCCAGCAGTAGAATTGCCAGATCAAAAGGCAGGTCCATTTTTAGTTTTCCAAAGAATTCCATACTGTTTTCCATAGGGGCTGCATCAGCCTGCAATGCCACCAACAGTGAACTAGGGTTCCCTTTTCTCCACAACCTCTCCAACACTTGTTGTTTGTTGCTTTGTTTATGATGGTCATTCTCAATGGTGTGAAGTGGTATCTCATAGTGGTTTTAATTTGCATCTCTGTTGGCTCGTGATACTGAGCATCTTTTTGGATGTCTCTGGGCCCTCTATATGTCCTCCTTGGAGAAGTGATTGTTCAAGTCCTTTGCCCATTTTTTAATTGGGTTGCTTGTCTTCTTAGAGTGAAGTCTTGTGAGTTCTTTATATATTTTGGAGATTAAACTCTTGTCTGAGGTATCATTGGCAAATATGTTTTCCCATACAGTTGATTCTTTTTTCATTTTAATGCTGTTTTCTTTAGCCATGCAGAAGCTTTTTATTTTGATGAGATCCCAAAAATGGGCAAAAGATTCAAATAGATACCTTACCAAAGAAGATCTGCAGATGGCAAGTAAGCATATCAAAAGCTGCTCATTATGATTTTTTATTAAGGAATTGTAAATTAAAACAATAAGGAGATGCTATTACACACATAGTAAAATGATGAAAGCCCAAAGCACTGACAATACCAAATGCCAGTAATGATGTGGAGTGACAAAAGCTGTCATTCATTTCTAATAGAAATGAAAAATTGTACAGCAACTTTGGATGGTTGGAAGTTTCTTACAATATTAACATACATTATCAAGCCATCCAGAAATCATACCCCTTGGTGTTTACCCAAATCAGTTGAAACTTATGTCCATAAAAATACTTCACACAGATATTTATGGCAGCTTTATTCATAATTGCCAAAATGTGAAAGCAACTAAGGTGTCCTTCAGTAGGTGAATGGATACACCATGGTTACAGCCAAATAATAGAATCTCATTTAGTGCTTAAAAAAGCCATCAAGCCATGAAAACACATAGAGAAAACTTAAAAGATATTATTAAAGGAAAGAAGCCAATTTGAAAAGGCTAAATACTGTAGGATTCCAACCATATGACACTCTAGAAAAGGCAAACTTTAGAGATAGTAAAAGTACCAGTGGTTACCAGGAGTTAGCTGGAAAGGAGGGACTAATAGGTGAAGCACAGAGGCATCTGGGGCAGTGAACTAGTTTATATGATACAAAACTGGTAGATTATGTCATCATATATTTGTCCAAACCCAAATAATATACAACACCAAGTGTAAACCCCAGTGTAAACTATGGCATTTGGGGTGGTAATGTTGTGTCAATGTAGGTTCCCTGGCTGTAACAATGTATCACTCTTGCCTGGGATGCTGATAGAGTAGGCTGTGCATGGGGGTGAGGAGACAGAAAATATACAGAACAGTGGTTCTCTGCTCAAAATTGTGCTTTCTGCTCAATTTTCTGTGGACCAAAAACTGCTCTGAAAAATAAAATCTATTTTAAAAAATACTAGCCCAAAACAAGAGAAGCCTACTAGGATATTGGTTGGGATTGCATTAAATCTATGGATCATATTTAGTCTGTGAATATGCTACATCTTATCATTTATTTAGATCTTTAATTTTTCACTACAGTATTTTGTAGGTTTAAGGTTGTGAACATCTTTTATTAAGTTGTTCCTAGATATTCTATCTTTGGATTCCCTTGTAGAATTTATCTCATTTTCTAGTAGTTCATTGCTATTATAGAGAAATATGATTGTTTCTTGTATTTTGACTTTGTGCAACTTTGTTGAATTCCTTTATTAATTGTGATTTATTAATTCTGTGTATTGATTTCTCAGATTTTCTATATACACTAATATACCATCTGCAAATACAGAAAATTTTACTTCCCTTCCACTTTATGTGCATTTATTTATTTATTTATTTATTTATTTAATTGTATTTGTCTGCCCTCATTGCACAAAATAAGACTTCCAGCACAAGTCTGAATGCATGTGGTGAAAATGGGTATTACTGCCTTGTTCTTAATTTTGAACAGAAAGCACTGAGTTTTCAACGCTAAGCATGATGCTGGATTCTCAGTTTGAAAAGATTCCCTCTCGTAATTATTTACTGGTAGCTTTCATTATAAACAGCTGTTAAATCTTATCAACTATTTTCTGCATCTATTGAAATAATTACATGGCTTATCTCTTTTATATTTAATATGTTAAATTACATTGATTGATTTTGAAATATTAAACCAATCTTACATTCTCAGAATAAATACCTCTGGTCATATTTTATCATTTTTTGTATATAATTGGATTTGACTTTCTAAAACCTTGATAAGAATATTTTCATCTATTTTTATAAAAAATAATCTGTAGTCTTATTTCCTTGTAGTCCTCTTCTGTTTTTGTGTCATGGTATTACATCCCTCATCAAATCATTTCGGAAATTGTCCTTCTTTATTTTCTGAAGAATTTTGTGTCAAATTGGTATTATTTCATCTTTAAATGTTTACATAATTAATGAAAGTGGAATTAAATTTACTTTGTGGATCTTTTAAATCCATATTAAATTTCTTTAATTTACATGAATTTTTCTGTCATGTATCTCTTCTTGGATAAATTTTAATATCTGTATATTTTAGAGAATTTGAAAAGTCGGGCCCCTTATCACATAGAACAACGAAATGTAAGACAGGCAGGAATAGGCAACTTAACACTACAGTACCGCCAACCCTAACTATCTACAGTTGCCACGGAAAAGCAAAGCCGCACCGTGGCTTTACCTATCCTTTCCCTTATAGCAGCTCCATACTGTTATCTTCCCCCAAAACGTTCTCTCAACCCAACCTCTCAATTTTCTCTCCATAGAATCTTTTGGGGTTTTTTCTTCATTACTTCAAGACATCTGCTTTTTGACCTCATTAAGAATTAAGTGATCAGCCCTGACTGGTGTGGGTCAGTTGGATGGGCATCGTACTGAGAAGTGAGGGGTCGCTAGTTGCATTTCACCTTCAAGGAGCAGCCCAGGTTGTGGCTGGGGCCCTGGCTGGGTCACTGTGGAAAACACAACCAATCCATGTTTCTCTCTCACATCAATGTTTCTCTTCCTTTCTTTCACCCTCCCTTTCCCTCTCTGTAAAGTGAATAAATAAAATCTTTTTTAAGTAATTAAAATAATGGATTTTCTTCACCCCTGTTTACTCTTAGCTCATTTCCTCTTGCATCCCTCTACAGTCTCAGCTGCTTTCAGGAGGGTGCTGAACCCACCCGTGCTGCTACTTTGTCACATTGGCCCAGCCAAAGTCCCATCATGGCCCAGCTCAACTGCACTTTCTCTGTTCCTACTTTCAGACTTCTAAGTGACAGTGGAGGAAATCACACAATCACGTGAAATAGCAAGACCTCATATCCACAAGAAACTTCTCCTGAGCCTTCAGCACTCTGTGCTAATGTATCTGTTCCTCTCATCAAGTTTACCTCCTGTTTCTCACGGTTGCTGTCTCACACCTACACCACCGAAGATCTGTACACTACTACTCTTTTCAACAGACCGCTGTCCTCCTACTTCACAGCCAAATAGAATTAATAACACCAAAGCTCCTACTTTTCTGCCATCTCATCTGCACACTTACCTATATTCCACAAGATCATGTTCACCCTCCAATAGGATAACAGGAGGTGTGTCTCTTCTCTTGCATAAAATTGGCCCTCCTTTTAGGGTCTGGATCCCATTTCCAACAGTTTCTTCAGGGACTTAACTGTATCAGTCATCTCCTCTTTCATCTGACGTTTCAACACAGTACTAAACTGTTTTTTTTCCTATCAGCATTTAATATCGCCCATAATGGATTTTTAAATTTAAAAACTCCCATAACCCTCATCCGATCTCGTTCTCACTTCCTGCGCTCTTCATAGATGAATTTTGTAAGGAGTCGCCTGCATCCACGGTCTACCGCATACCAGCGGATGCAGTACTCAAACAATTCCACTGGAACTCCCTCTCTCTCGTAAGAGCCAGGGTCCTTCCCCTTGCGGATTCTGGTGAGCAGGTGGGCATCATACTTGGCAAAGGGCCATGGAAAGATTAAAATTAAGTTGAATGGAAAGTTGAATCAGGCAACTAACTGATGGTCAAGCTCAAAAACAAATGTGCTAATATTAGTATCAAGTGAAGTAGAATTTAGAGCAAAAACTGTGACATGAGAAAAAGAGAGTCATTTTGTATTCAGAAAATTTTAAAAATAACAGAGAAATTAAAATTGACCTGAATCTTTGTGGATGGTGTGGGATGGGGAAAATTGCTTGTAATGTTTGCAAAAACTATCAAAAATTAAAAACTGCAATTCAATTCTCTCATTTTTTTCTTTTTAAAAATATTTCATTTTATTTATTTTTAGAGAGAGGGGAAGGGAGGGAGAAAGAGAGGGAAATATCAATATGTGGTTTCTTCTCAAGCATCCTCCAGTGGAGACCTGGTCTATAACCCAGGCATGTGCCCTGACTGGAAAATGAACCAGCAACCCTTTGGTTTGTGAGTTGGTGCTTAATCCCATGAGCCACACCAGCCAGGGCCCTAAATCTTTGTTAGATTGAGCAGTTACCCTGAAAAACATACAAAAGAACTGAATAACATAATTAGTAAGTCTAACTTAAGAGGCGGATAGAGCTTGGTTTTTTATCACTTTACTAAGTGCTATTAACCATATTTTAAACCAAAGAAAATATAAATAAACTTCCCCCAAAACAAATGCTTTATGCCATTTGTTCTTTGGCCATTAATACAATAAAACTAGATATCAGAAATAAAAATGTAAATGAAAAAACTCAACCACATTAAAATTTACACAACTATGATATATCACTCCTAGTAGAAAAAAGAATTCAAAACTGAAGTCATGGTTAACTATAAAATAGCCACATAAATATTCAACATCAATACTTATTGGACATAAACAAAGTTGATTCCTAGGAAAACTCAAAGCTTTAAATTATTCTATTACAAGCTACATGTATTAAAGATAAATTATCTTAGCATACAACACAGGAAGTTTTTATAAGGGAAAAACAAAATAGAGGTAAATATTAGAGAGGTACTGATATAAGTAAGGGAAAAAATCATGAATTAAAAATAAAAATTGTATCAATTAATACATCTAAGAGCTGACTTACTTACCTGACCATAAAGTGGATGGAGCTCTAGTGAAGTTAACTCTTCAATCTAAGATCATAAACGAGGAAAGGCGTGGAATCACACATAGAGAGAGAATGTGTAAATACAAATTACTATATACAAACATATAATCAATGTGATGTATTCAATGAGATAAATATTTTGGAGGAAAAAAATTATTTACAAAATTGACACAAGGTTGAAAAGAGAAATATTCACACACCAAAAAAGAAGAAAAAAGTTTAATGATTTTAAAGAATCCCCAAATGATGCTGGGTTCAGGAAGTTTACCAGTGAGTTCTAGCTAACATAAAGAGTCAGGTACTTCAGGTGGTACTTGTTTCAGAGCAAGTGAATTGATAGAAAGCTAGTATAATCCTGACACTAAAATTTGGAAGATGTTGCATTTAAAAACCTTAGACAGATTTCTAATTTTGGGTATGGAGGGAAACTGGTAAGAAAAATATTAGCAAAGCAAATGTAGCCACAATACATAAGTCATATAACAATGAAAAAACAATAATCTTTCTCTAGAATTTCAAAAGCAAATCAGTCCTTAGAAAGAAATCTATGAACATAATCATATTAGTGTATCAAAGGAGATTTTCTAAAACACATCATTGTCCTCATAAATGCTAATAAGATCTTAAAAATATAAAGGTTGTTTTTGTCTTCTTTAAAAGCAAGACTTTTAAAAATAGAGAAGACCATTCAATTAATGTGATGTGTTACACCTGTCTGACACCAACAGTGCAGCCACTCCACCCCCCTAGTCTGGAGGTGGCCTCGCTACGAGTATGAGTGGTGTCCGTGCCAGCACTGCTGTTAGCCAAAATCAACTGAGAAGCCCTTGCAAATACAACCCGAAAGAAATACCTGTGTGTCTGTGTGTGCATGTGCATGCATAAATACGTGTGCCTATGTGTATATGTGCAGGAATTATGGAGCAACTTTATCATCACACACAAATAAAATGCTCTAATTCCTGGATATCTGCAAATCCCAAATGAGAAACTATTGAAGATAATAAATGATTTTTGGGGCCACTTGTATTCACATATACAAAAGTCAATAGTTATTTCATCTATGTACAATGAGCAACCTGAGCAGTATTCAGGTTTCTGTTGGTTGCGAATGAGTTAGGCCTTGGGTCTTTTGGTTTGATGAGCTGTCAGGGAACGTCAGGCACGGTGGGAGCCCCAGGCCTTGAGTCTCCTACAGCCGGGGCTCACACACCAGGAGGCCTGGCATCCACATTGTGTGCGCTTCCATCTTCTGTGTCTCTCACTGGGACTTGGGTTTCTCTGCCTAGTAGAAGGATG
Source organism: Sturnira hondurensis (assembly GCF_014824575.4). Lineage (NCBI taxonomy): Eukaryota > Metazoa > Chordata > Mammalia > Chiroptera > Phyllostomidae > Sturnira > Sturnira hondurensis. Next base: position 418,048 of record NW_028091817.1, on the reverse strand, counting down.
TCATTCCCCAGTTCCCCTGTCACACTTCCCACATCATCCACCAACAGAAGGGGACTTATTTACTCTCCAGACTGCAGGTTTAAAGACTGAGGAGAGACAAAAGCTCTGCTCATCTGGGAGGAATTTCCACCTCAGATCACCACTGGAGAGTAGGTCTATCAACATGTGACAGTTCCTGGTGCCACACAACACTGCAGTGGAGAACAAGAACTGATGGGAAATGTAATGGAAGAGACCAATATTGAAATAATAATGAACAAAATGAAGGACTTAAAAATAAATGCAAGAGACCTGTCTGGTGTAGCTCAGTGGATTGAGCATGGGCCTGTGAACCAAAGGGTCACTGGTTCGATTCCCAGTCAGGGCACATGCCTGGGTTGTGGGCCAGGTTCCTAGTTGGAGACGCTCAAGAGGCAACTACACATTGATGTTTCTCTCCCTCTCTTTCTCCCTCCCTTCCCCTCTGTCTAAAAATAAATAAGTAAAATATTTTTTTAAAAATAAATGCAAGAAATATTTAGAAATGTCTGGAAATACTAGCAAAACTTTACTAAAAGAAATAAATGACCAGCAAAGAGGTTTTCTTTAAAATGTTTTTTATTCTTTTATCAGATGTTAGTAGAAGAAGAAATAGATTAAGAGAAAAGAATAAAAAGTTCAGCAAAACAATAGAATATACAGTGTTCATGCATGAAAAAGATGGAATTGTGAACTGCAGGCTACAGCAGTTTGGGAACAACCATCAGAGGAGGGAGGAAACAGGTTATCACACCAAAGGCAGAAGACACAAAGTAAATGCTAATAGATCTGGTTACGTTACACAAAAATATTTTGTGCACCACCAGAAACCTTCAAAATGTAACTTATAATATATTCAAATGGTTAATGTCTTTAATAGGAATTTTGTTTTAAGGCTAGATGTCAAGGAGGCTAAGAATCAAATTGCTTTGGTAGCATCTTAGCTCTAAAATTTTCAAATAATGTATCTTTGAAAATATTTCTTAAGCTTCCTCAGTTTCTCCATTAAAAAAGTACATCAAAATTGCACCCACCTTGTGGAGGATTTGTAAGGCTTAACAAAGATGCTGTGTAAAACCTTAGAACCATGTCTGGCCTATGATGAAATGTTAGCCTTCAATATATAAAGGAGCCTTACAACTGGGAAATAAAAAGCAATAAATACCCGGTAGAAAAAGACATGAACTAGTACCACACATGAACTAGTAGCTAGATAAGAAATGTTAATAATTAATGTGAACATAATGGTTTATTCAGACTTATTAGTAAGAAACAAATGTAAATAAAGATAACAAAATGACATAAATAACAGATTTATAATGTAAATTTATAATAACAGAAAGAAGCAACAGCAGTAATTTATATTTGGGGAATTATTTATCAAAATATATTTTGTAAACTTAAAAGTGTATGTGTTCCTTAATCAAGAAAATCCACTTTTCCCCTAAATATTTCACCTAAAGGAAATAATTCAGATTTTGCACAAAGTTTATCTCTAAGAGAGTTCATGGCAGCACTGTTTATGACAGAAATGTTCTTAATCTCGTGCTTCAGAAGACAGTGGAGGCACCTGCAAATGACAGACAGGTGACCTGTGAAGAACATGGGTTTGAACTGTGTGGGTCTACTCACACAAAGATTTTTTTTAATGAACACTGCAAATGTGTTTTCTCTTCCATATGGTTTCCTTAATAATGTTTTCTTTTCTGTAGCTTACTTTGTTGTATGAGTAAATTATATAATACACATAACATACAAAATATGTGCTAATTGACTTTATGTTTTTGGTAAGGTCAGCAGTAGGCTATTATTAGTTACGTTGTGCGGAGTCAAAAGTAACAGTATGAGTGGATTTTCAACCACAGGGGGCCAGTCCCCCTGACCTCCACATTGTTCAAGGGTCTGTTGGGAACAAGAAAAATGGTCTCAGCCCCAAGGAGCCTGAAACTCTAGCAGACACCCTGTAGGTTGATTGCCATCTGTTTAGTTTCAAAATTTCCCTTTCAGTTGAGTCAGGCCCCACCCTTTTCCCGAGTGTGGGCTCTGTAAGCCAATAATCTGCTTCTGTGCAAACGCTTGCTTGATGGCCTATATATAAGGACTTAGCTGTAAGCACTAGGCACGAATCCCGGAGGAGCCCCCTGCGGGCACCGTGTCTCCGGACACTTTGAGGGATCGCCCCTGCGCAGGTTAAACTTGGCCAATAAAGTAACATCTTTGAATCCCTGAAAGTCTCCAACATTTGTTCTCGAGGTTGGTGGATGAAACATTTGGAGGTCCCACTGAGATTTCCCTCCTCGGAGACCGGACGGGTGGCTTGAGCTGAGTAAGTAATTGGTTAGGATCCTCCTCAGTGTTTGTACTCCGGAGTTAAAGACCCTGTGGTAAGAGACAGGACGCTGTCTGGAACCCACCCAGGGATTGTCAGAGGCAGGAGGCCACTCTCTGAAATTTGGTATTGACGATTTAGATTGGGACCGGTCCCGTTAGGTTTCTATTTCCTTGCGCTGCGCCACGCTGCAAGTGTGCCTGGTGTGTCTGCAAGTGTGTATGTCTAGAGACTCGGATGATTTGTGTGTTTGTTCCATCCTGTTGGTTGTCAGGTCTTTGTTTGTCTTATTTAGTGTATTGGTTTGGCCTCTGAGGTCCCTAAGGTCTTTCAGATGGGTCAACAAGAATCTGTGCCTGGTTTTCTGCTTGATTGCCTGTTGAAAAATTTTTCTGATTTTTGGAGGCGAGCCCAAGGATATGGTGGCCTGCCACTGGACCCTGAATTCCTTCGAACCTTGAGTCAACTAGAATGGCCCACCTTCAATGTAGGATGGCCCACAGAGGGCACTTTTGACCTCCCAACCCTATTTTCTGTCTGGGCTACCGTTTATGGAGTTCCCCACCCTGACCAATACCTCTACATATATATCTGGGTGGATATTGCTACTGAGAGGCCTGGCTATATTAGGAAATTTTTAAAAGGAAATCAGCGGGGCAGACGGGTGATCTGTCTCGCTGCAGGAGGGAATAAGGAAAAGGGGAAGGAGGGGCGAGGCAGAAGTCCTAGTCCTACCCGGAGACAGTCCTAGAACCAGCCTAGGTTTTACTCTGTTTTGCCAGAACCACCGGAGGACCATCTCGACCCTGTGAATGCTCCTCCACCTTATCCATGCAAAGAGGAACCTGATTCCTTGCACTGGGATGCTGGTGAGTCCATGAGCCCATCACACACCCGGTGGGGGGGGCACTCTACGGGGAGGGGATATTACCGTTAGCGGGAACTTCCACCATCTTGCCTCTGGCAGGAAGACCCGCCTCTTTGTCTTTGGCAGGAAATTCCCTCATCTTGCCCCTCCGAGAGGCGCCGCCCCCATCAGATGCTCCACCATGGGCACCTCCTCGCCTTGTTTATGTGCCTTTTTCCACTAGTGATCTATATAATTGGAAACATCAGAACCCCCCACTCTCTGAGAAACCCCAAGGGCTAATCTCCCTCCTCGAAACCATATTTAGAACCCATCAACCCACCTGGGATGATTACCAGCAGATTCTGCAGGCCCTTTTCACTTCGGAGGAGAGAGATAGGATTATTAGGGAGGTTGCAAAGGCAGTCCTAGGGGAGGAAGGGGACACCGTGGCGGGAAGGAGGGAAATAGAGGGTATCCTCCCGTCCCAGCCTCCAGCTTGGGACCCCAACACTACTGGAGGAAGAGATTTGCTCCTCCAGTATTGCCGGGCTCTACTCAGGGGGCTGAAGGCAGCAGCTAGAAAGCCAACTAATTTTAGTAAAGTCGGTGAAGCCATCCAGGGGCGGGAGGAATCCCCAGCAGCCTTCCTAGAAAGGCTCATGGAGGCCTACAGGGTATATACCCCTCTAGATCCTGAGGCGGAGGCGAACAGAAGGCTAGCAAATATAGTTTTTGTGACTCAGGCAGCATCAGACATCAGAAAAAAGCTTCAGAAAATAGGAGGATTTGAGGGAGAGAATAGGAGCAAGTTACTAGAAATAGCACAGAAAGTGTATGTTAATAGGGATGATTCAGAGGTTGGCAGAGCAAAGGAAGTTGCCAAGATTTTGATTGCCACTCAGAAGCCTCCTCCCAAAGGAAAAGGGGGACAACAAAAGGGCCAGGGACAGCGAACAGACATAGACAAGGACCAATGTGCCTTTTGCAAGGAGAAGGGACACTGGAAGCGAGACTGCCCGAAGCTGAAGGCTATGAAGGCAGACAGGGACAAAAACAAGGCCCTGAAGTCTTGCTCCAAACCTTAGACTGACGGGGCCAGGGCTCCATTCCCGTTGGCTCCCAGGAGCCCATGGTCACCTTAACAGTCAAAGGTAAGCCAATAGACTTCCTGGTCGACACGGGAGCCCCTTTTTCAGTCCTGAAACAACCTCAGGGGCAAATTCAGAAGGCAACCACCAAAATAGTCTGGGCGACTGGCAAAGCAGAAGCCTATCCATGGACTACCGCTAGAATTACTAATTTGGGCCGAGGCACCATCACCCACTCCTTCCTAGTTATCCCAGACTGCCCTTACCCACTGCTTGGGAGAGATTTGTTGCAGAAGCTTCAGGCCACCATTACCTTCAGACGTGAGGAGAGCCCTTCGAGGAACAAGGGCAAGGAGGCAGAGGTCAGCTTGGAGATAACTATCCCACTGTCTGAAGAATACCTACTTGCTGTTATACAAGGAGGTAAGGAGGAAGGAGCAGGGGTCCCTGATACCCTACTCACCAAGATACCTGGAGTATGGGCAGAGACCAGTCCACCAGGGTTGGCCATCCACCAGCCGTCTGCCCTGGTGCAGCTGCTGAGCACCGCCAGCCCAGTTAGAATTAGGCAATACCCAGTCCCAACCCAAGCCAAACAGGGCATTGTACGGCACTTGCAACACCTGCTAGAGGCAGGCATACTCCAAGAGCGTCATTCAGCATGGAATACCCTGCTATTCCCTGTCCAGAAACCAGGGACTCAGGACCACCGCCCGGTGTAGGACTTGTGGGAGGTGAATGCGCGGGTAGAGACTATTCATCCTACGGTGCCCAGCCCGTACACCCTGCTAAGCTCATTGCCCCCGACCCATACCTATTATTCAGTTCTAGACTTGAAGGATGCCTTCTTTTGTATTCCCCTGGTGCCCCAGAGCCAAGGGATCTTTGCCTTTGAGTGGAATGACCCAGAAAATGGACTGGTGGGGCAGTTCACTTGGACTAGGCTACCACAAGTGTTTAAGAACTCCCCCACCATTTTCAATGAGGCCCTCAGCAAAGATCTGCAGGGTTTTCGCTCCTCCCACCCGTCGATCGTACTGCTCCAGTATGTAGATGATATTCTCATAGCAGCCAAGGATAAAGGAGAATGTGAAGAGGCCACCATAGATCTGCTACAGGATCTCCAGCGGATGGGGTATTGAGCCTCTGCCAAGAAGGCCCAGATTGTGACTCAGACTATAAGTTATTTGGGGTATAACTTGCAGGTGGAACAAAGGACCCTGTCCAGCCAATGGATCCAGGCAGTTCTGCAGATTCCTGAGCCCTCCACCAAAAGGCAAGTACGAGAATTCTTGGGCGCAGTAGGATACTGCCGGTTGTGGATACTAGGCTTTGCAGAACTAGCTAGACCCCTGCATGAACTAACCAGAGGAAAAGAAGAGCAGTTCACATGGACAGATAAGGAGAGGCAAGCGTTCCAAGCACTTAAGGAGGCCCTAGTGACTGCCCCAGCCTTAGCCCTGCCGGACCTGGCTAAGCCCTTTCAGCTGTTTGTAGCAGAAAAGGGAGGGGTAGCCCTAGGGGTGCTGAGCCAGGAGCTTGGGCC
>NW_028091817.1:0-409229 GCF_014824575.4 Sturnira hondurensis | reverse complement strand
GTAAAAACTTCTCCAGAAAGCGTGCCTCTCAGCCCAGCCCAATCCCCAACCTGACTGGTTAGGACAATGCTCCTCTCAAATTTCCTGGGCTGGCAGGCTGGTGGGCTGGCGACCACAGAGATTGCAACTGAACACGGCCCCCTGTCCTTGCCACCCTCCCTGCACACCTAGACAGACAGGTCTCTGCCACCCAGCCCCTCCTAGATGGTGAGGGAGGGAGCCAGCTCTTCCAGGGACCCCGCAGCCGGCCCAATGTTCCACTGGGTGCTGGGCTCCCTACGAGTCCTCCGTGGCACTGGCCACAGACGGAAGCCTCTACACCCCTAACACAGTGGCAGCAGCGGCTCCGAGGCGTTTTGGGCTGGCCCAGGGCAGTCGGTCCTGCCACTGCCGCTTTTGTCTTTACTCACAGTTGCTGGGCTCCTGCTGAGTCCTCTGTGGCAGACGCCCCGACGCTGGCCGTAGACAGAAGCCTCTGGGCCCTGGAAGCTGCGGTGGCAGCAGCTCCGAGGTCTTTACTCTCAGGCCAATGGCTGCTGGTCCCGCTGCTGCTGCTTTTGACTTTACTCTGGGGTGCCTGGCTCCCGAGGGCAGCCGGCCCTGCCACTGCCGGTTTTGTCTTTACTCACAGGTGCCGGGGTCCCGATGAGTCCTCTGTGTCAGACGCCCCTGTTGCTGGGCGCAGGGGGAAGCCTCTGGGCCCTGACCGCTGAGGCAGCCAAGGCTCCAAGGTCTTTATGCGCCGGCCAATGGCTGTCGTCCTGCCGCCGCCGCCACCGCTGCCGCTGCCCTTGACTTTTCTCAGGGTTGCCGGGCTCCCAATGAGTTCTCCGTGGCAGACGCCCTTGTTGCGGGGCACAGACAGAAGGAAGCCTCTGGGCTCCAACCGCTGCGGCAGCCACGGCTACGAGGTCTTTACGCGCCGGCTAATGGCTGCCACCGGTCTGGCCGCCTCCGTCCTTACTTGCGTCCCTGAGACCCCAAGGACCTCTAGCTATCTGGTTTGTCACTATCTCTGGTCTCTTATTTTCATAAATGCTGGGGAATTGTTGGTTGGGGAATTGATTGTGCTGTTCTTCTGTAAATCTGCCAAGATTTTCCCCCAAGTGTAGGAGAACTGCAGTCGCTCCGTCCTACTCCGCCGCCATTTTCTCCGATCCAGTCCATGTTTGTGTTTTTGATACCCATGCTAAGGTGTTCGCCTCATCACATTTCTTCCACTGAACAGACCTTTGCTGCGTCATGATGCAACAATCTGTCTAGCAAGCCATTGTTTTCAGTTTTCTGCTGTGGCAAGCTGTGCCATAAATATTGTATATGTCTTCTGCTGCAATCATAAAAATGGTTGCATTGTATGTGTGACTACAATTTATTTCTATATTAACACGTGTGTGTGTATTGTGTGTGCGTATTCTTCTGGGTGTTATCTTTATGCAGGTAAAGAGTATATTTATGCTACCAGTTCTGGATAGACCTGCTCTTTCTACTATCAAGTAGAAAAAAATTTTTTTGTCACTTTTATTACTAGCAATCCTACCCCTGAGTGTAGTATATTTATAGCTGTTCCTTTAGTTACATCTGCATATTCAAACATTGCTCTTCAATTTCTATTTCTTTTTTTGGGAATGGTAAGACATCTTCATTCAGTATCAGTAATTTCCCTCCTATACTTTACTAGTGTTCTTCCCCATCCATCTCCTAAACTTTATTCACAAAAGCTTTATGTTTCAATTATCAAGGTTCCTAATATTTACATTTTTTATATAAGCAGGGTTACCTCCCATGATTTGGCTAGAGTTGATTCTAAAAGTTGCAAACTAACCGACAGCATTTATCCAATTACAAATACATAATTGTCGTCTTTTGCAGAACCAGGTGATGTGCCATAACTAGGTTTCCATTAATACGTGTAAATATGATCATTTTTATGCCACTTAAAGGAGAATTTTCTCTTGGTTAAAGTTCAAATGGTGGCTCTCAGTTTTTTTATTTCATTAATTGCCTCTTTTATATATATTTTAAAAGATTTTATTTATTTATCTTTAGAGGTGAAGGGAAGGAGAGAAGGAGAGAAATATCAATGCATGGTTGCCTCTCGTGAGTCCCCTCCTGGGAACTGGCCTGCAACCCAGGCATGTGCCCTGACTGGGAATTGAAACACGATCTTGTGGTTCAAAGGTCTGCACTTAATCCACTGAGCTATGCCAGCCAGGGTGCCTCTTTTATATTTTTAAAATGTCTCTGGTTCTTAATCATAAGAATTAATCTGTCAATTTCTCCCACTTTGCCCCTGATGTTGAAGTCACTGTCCATCTGAATTGGTTGTCATTTAAGCCTAGTGTTGTCATCTTGGGGATTCCTTTTACTCCTTTTCTGGGTTGGATTCACTACAGATTCCACACAGTTCTCCATTTTGGTTTATTCTCTGTTTTGCAGGTAATTTTCTAAGAATAAGTTCATTGAAGGTAAATTTTATGAGACCTTTAGGATTCTGAAAAATCTTTATTTTATACTTACATTTGGTTGATGCATGAACCATTAATATGAAGCAACATTAGTCAACTTTTTCATATAGTCACTTATTCAACAAACATTTAATGAGTCATTATTAATCATGCATCAGAAATGAAAAGATGAATAAAGCATATTTTTGCCCTGAAGTTATTCATCATGTAGTGGGAAAAGACAAAAACACACATGTAATGTGTGTTATAATACAATGTTGTAACTGCTGTCATAGAAATATGCAATAAAATATTAAAATACATGTTACAGACAATAAGTGCAGTGATGGGCAATAATAAATAAAATTATTTGGGGGGAAATAGCTATATTCTAAATACTTGAACTATTTCATTTAATTCTCACAACAACTCTACGAGGCAGGTTTTATTATACTCTTCATTTTTAAAAAGGAGGTTCAGAGAGGTTGAGTAAATTGCCCATATCCCAGAGGCTATTGTTAAAAACCAGACAATAGGCCCAAAATGGCGTCATGTTAAGCCTCATGTTATCAGATGACTTAATTTCAGTTTTGGTACTCCCAGAAATGGAATCCTCAGCCAGTCCATCAGTAATCATGTGATCAGCACTAGTGAGGTCACCAGCCCAACAGATCTCCACCACCCTGAACAGGTTTGTACTCTGGGAGACCACTTGGCAGTTCTATTGGGATACAATGCTCACTCGTTTTCGTGCAGCCCACAGCTGCTCTTGTGCTACAGAGATGGGTGGAGTAGTCTACAGAGACTGTCTGGCCAGCAAAGCCTGAAATACCTGCCGCCCAGTTGCTGCCCTCTGCTTTGATTGAGCCACACCTCTTCCAGATACATGCACCCGGCTCTCACAACCATGTCCTGCAAGACACCCCCTCAACTGCACTGTTTGTAATGATGAAGAACTGGAAATAGCACAAATGTTTACCACCATGGGAATGGATCAGTACAATATGGTGTATTCATGCTCTGGAGTACTATAAAGAAAGAAAAATGAGTGTACTAGAGTTGAATGTATCAGTGTATCTCCAAATCCCTATACCTAATGAGTTTTTTTAAAGCCAGAATTTATTTCTACTTAAAATTGCTCAAGAGATTTTAAAAAGGCCCAAAGGCCCAAAGATGTCTAAGTTTAATATAAGAACATACGGAGGTGGTGCCTCCTGGTTTCTCCTTTACTAAGGTATTAATTTGATCTTTGTTAATGAAACACCTTGATAATTCTTCTAGTTGGGTCACAGTGATTTCCTGTGACTCCCATTATCTTTCATAAATGGCCATCAGCTTACGAATGATGAAAAATAGAAGACCAGAAATAATCATAAAACATCTGCGGAGTCTACTTGAATATCCCTTCTGCATTATTCTTTGAAGCAGGCCCAGTGATTATCAATTTGAGTGGTGGAGATCATAATTGGTATTAAATGCAGCTGGTATTAAATGCAGCTCCAAAAACTGGTATTAAAAATGCAGCTCTTTCAGAACAGAAAACAGCAAATACCCTTTAGCACAAAACACCCCTACACATAATGTTGAGAGAGAAAAAGGTGTATTTTCCATATCACATACTTATTTGCATTTCCATAAAACCAAAAATATACTGTTAATCCATTTATATTTAAAATGCATATAGCTTGTTCATGGATGCCTGTATATCTGTGTGTATTTATATATTTAGAGAGAGATTTATGTAGATTAAAAACACATTATAATATTGTTCACACACATATGTGTGCAAGTGTGTACATACATGTGTGCGTGCATGTAATTTTCTCTGAAAAGAGTCGGGAATAGTACTGGTGGTGGGAACAAAGAATACTCCATTTGCAATGTTTTATTTTAGTTGTTTACAATGTTCTGAAGCAAAAGTAGTAAAAAGTTAACATTTATTAATTCTGGATAGAAGGTATACAGATAAGTCACTTTATCTTTTTTCCCTTTACTTTAAAGAAGCTTTAAAAAAAAAGCCAGTGAGTGGAGGAGTCAAAGGGGGAAAATTGGGATAACTGTAATAGCATAATCAATAAGATATTTAAAAAGAAGAAGAAAAATCAGCAAGGGTTTAGCAACTTCTTGTTTGGAACACGGGAAGTGAAAAGAAAAGAGAAAAAAATACGAATGAATGGTCCTGGCAAATTCTCTTCACCTTCTTCCCAGTTGGCCTGAGCTTGGTGGCTGAACAAAGGGGTAGAGATCGCCCCTCAGAGTTTTTCCTGCTAAATGCTCAGGGGTCTTCACTTCCTCCCGTCTCCTGGGCAGCAGCCCTGCTGCTCCCAGCGGCTTCTCTTCAGCAAACATGGGTGCAGTTTCACAGCGAAAGCCCCGAACCTCCTGGTTCTCCGTGCTTGGATCTCCGAGCCAGATGTTGGCGCTTGATCCATCGCCTCCACGTTTAAGAAGCAGCGCTGGAAATCCCGATCTTCTGTGTTACCCTGCTGCTCTCCGGAGCCCACTGGGGAAGGCTGTGTGCTGTTCAGCTCTTTACCATCCGAAGGGTCTGTGGGGCAGTTGTGCATGCGATGAGTGAAAGCAGTCATTTGAGCTTAATTACCTTCGTGAGAGATCTTCCGGAGGGCGAGTTAGCCTCTGTACATTTCCAAGACTGTTCAATGCTGTTAGCACTAGAGGGGAAATGGGTGCCCACTTAAGCTTGCTTTATACGTAAGAAAAAGTTTTTAGAATCATGTTTTGGGAAATCCCACCTTCTCAAAAATTAAAAAAGTAAGTATAGTGAAACTGCTATTTTTGAGCAACTTCTTCGGATCTTTTGTTAAGTAGAACTGAAAAAAGCTCCCAGGGAAAGAATGTCAGCTCACCAGCGCCTAAGGGGGCCAGGGAAGTCCCGCCTCACTTAGGCGTCTCTGCCCAGGGTCTTCACATTTCCAAAGTTTGCCAGAGGAAAGAGCCATTATTCCAGACCCGAAATCATTACAAGGGACCTATACTTTTCAAAACCTAAATTCTGACAATATAATTACAAATGATTTTTGATGAAGAAGAAAGGAAGGAGGCATCTGTAAAAATCAATGTGGCTAGACTTTCTAATGCACATTGAAAAAAAAACCACATACAAGAGGGGCAAGGAGAGGAATAATCCAAAGGACACATGGAAAAGAGCGGCTCTATGTACGTGTTAAGGGCGAAAAGTACTGAGGCCTGGAGAAAACACTGAGAAGCAGGGGCTTCCTAAGTTGCATCTTTCCGGGGCAAATGGTGAAATAAATTGAGATAACGTGGAAAACACAGAACAACTCATATTTAAAAATTTCATTTTCATTCTTTTTTCTGTATTTCTCAATCTTTAAATTTGAAAGGGATTGGATAAAATTGTGAAAGTGGGAGTTGAACTCTAAGAGACAGTGATATGGACACAAAATTTTTATATTATGTTAGGTTTCTGTCAACAGAATCTTTCTCATTTTAGAAAATGAGCTGATGCATTTTCTTTTTCTACACTCTTAAATAGTTTAGTGGACATAATGTTAACTATTACTTGAATATGCAAAATAAATAATTTATAATACTAGTTAAGACTGGGACTCTTTCTCTGTGTAGGTCTTTAACAATTTCTTTTTTACTATTTTTCATTGTATTAGGCCTTTTAAGGTATGTATTTGTCATTTTTAATAACTTGTTTTCTGAGAACGCTTTCCTTCTATTAAAATAAAAAAATTAATACAAAATGTTTGTTTAGGGTTTAAAAATTACCTTTCTAGCCCTGGCTGGTGTACCTTGGTCATTAGGAGCATCATCCCATAGACCTAGAATTCATGGGTTCCACCCTGAGCCAGGATGCATAGGAGGGGCAACTGAGTGATGTTTCTCTCTCCAATATGAATGTTTCTCTCCTTGTCTCTCTTCCTTCCTTCCCTTCTTTCTAAAGTCAATAAACATGTCCTTGACTGAGGATAAAAAATATAAATAAGTAAAAATTATCTCTTTATTCATGGCTATAAATAGATATAAATAGCAATATAAATATTGCTGTTCATATATAATTATATATTATATATAATTATACTTATTTATATTTAACTAAGTACAAGTATTATACTTATTTAACTTACTTATATTTAAATAAGTATTATATTAATTTATACAAAAATATTATATAAAATATAAAGAAATATAAGTTATCTCTCAATTCATGGGTTATATATAGATATAAATAGCAATATCCTGAAGAGTTAGAAACTTCAAACCTCAGATGTATACTTGTGTTTTCTCCTTTTGATTCATTTAGCATTACTCTGTTTTTTTAAGTTTACCAATAATTACTTATATTCTCATTATTTCTTCCTCCTTATGTTGGATGCATGTGTATATTTTTAAATGTTCTAAATTAAAAGTTTTTAGTTTCTTTATTTCCATTCTTTTTAATAAAGGATATTGAAAGTAGGAATTTAGAACACAGGTGTCAAGAAAACCACCACTAAATCAAAGCCAAAATGGGAAAGGAAAAGACTCATATCAACACTGTGGTTATTGGACATGTAGATTTCGTCCGGCAGGGCTACCACTACCGGCCATCTGATCTGCAAATGTGGTGGGATGGACAAAAGAACCATGGCAAAATCTGAGAAGAAGGCTGCTGAGATGGAGAAGGGCTCTTTTAAGTATGCCTGGGTCTTCGATAAACTGAAAGCTGAATGTGAGTGTGGTACCACCATTGATATCTCCCTGTGAAAATTAGAAATAGCAAGTATTATTTGACCATAATTGATGCCCCAGGACACAGAGACTTTATAAAAAAACATGATTACAGGGACAACTCAGGCTGACCATGCTGTCTTGATTGTTGCTGCTGGTGTTAGTGAGTTTGAAGCAGGTATCTCCAAAAATGGGCAGACCTGTAAGGAAGATGCTAAAGGGTCTGCTTTAAGAAAATTAAAAAAAAAGTGTGAGAGAGAGGAACACAGGCATGAAAAAATTGTAATGAATAAGTACCTATCAATAATAACCTTAAACATAAATGGATTAACTGTTCTAATCAAAAGACATAGAATAGCTAAATGGATAATAAATCATGACCCACACATATGCTGCCTATAGGAGACCCACCTCAGAACAAAAGACCTACACAGACTAAAAGTGAAGGGCTGGAAACAAATATTCCAAGAAAATGAATAAGAAAAAAGTCGAGGTAGCAATACTCATATCAGACAAAATAGACTTCAAAAAAAGGGCCATAAAGAGAGACCCAGAAGGGCACTTCATAATACTCAAGGGATGAATCCATCAAAAAGACATAAACTGTGAATATATATGTGCACCCAACATAGGAGCACCCAAATCCATGAAGAAAATGTTGGAGGACTTCAAGAAAGATATTGACAGCAACACAATTATAGTAGGGGGTTTTAACACCCCTCTGTCAAAAATGGACAGATCTTCCAAACAAAATATTAACAAAGATATTGCAACATTAAACAACACCCTAGATGAAATGGACTTAACTGATATATATAGAGCCCTTCATCCCAAAGAAGCTAAATATACATTCTTTTCAAATGCACATGGAACATTTTCAAAGATAGACCATATGACAGAACACTAAACAAGACTCAACAAATTCAAGAAAATTGAAATCATACCAAACATTTTCTCAGATCACAAGGCACTGAAACTAGAAACCAACCCCAAGGGAAAAAACCCCAAACATTCAAAGTCATGGAGATTGAATACCATGCCATTAAACAATGAAAGGGTCAAGAATGAAATTAGGGAAGAAATCAAAGTTTCAGGAAACAAATGAAAATGAACTCACCATAATCCAAAACTTATGGGACACAGTGAAGGTACTCCTGAGAGGGAAGTTCATAGCAATACAGGCTTAACTAAAGAAGATAGAAACATTTCAAACAAACAACATAACCCTACGCATGCAAGAACTTGAGGAACAACAACAAATACAGCCCAGAACAAGTAGAAGGAAGGAAATAACCAAGATCAGAGCAGAATTAAATGACATAGAGACTAAAAGCACAATTCTAAGGATCAATGAATCCAGGAGTTGGTTCTTTGAAAGGATAAACAAAACTGACAAGCCTTGAAACAGACTCATCAAGAAAAAAGAGAGAGGACCCAAATAAACACAATCAGAAATGAAAGAGGAGAGATTATAACTGGCACCATAGAAATGCAAAGCATTGTAAGAAATTATTACAAAGAACTGTATGCCAAGAAACCAGAAAACCTAGGTGAAGTGAACAAATTTCTAGATAAATATAACCTTCCAAACCTCAATGAAGAAGAAGCAGAAAGCCTGAACAGATCAATAATAGCTGATGAAATTGAAGCAATAATAAAAAACACTCCCAACACAAAAAAAAGCCCTGGACCAGATGGTTTCACAGAAGAATTCTACAAAGCATTTAAGGATGGGGCAATCCCTATCCTTCACAGACTATTCCAAAAACTCTAAGAAGGTGGAAGACTCCCAAACCCTTTTTGTGAAGCCAGCATCATCCTAATTCCAAAACCAGATAAAGATACAACAAAGAAAGAAAACTTCAGGCATATATTGCTGATGAACATAAATGTTAACATCCTCAACAAAATACTGGCAAACAACATCCAGCAATAGGTTAAAAAGGCCATACACCATGATCAAGTGGGATTCATCCCAGGAATGCAGGGATGGTACAATATTTGCAAATCGATAAAAGTAATACACCACATAAACAAAAGCAAAGACAAAAATCATGTGATTAATCAATAAATTCAGAAAAAGCATTTGATAAAGTACAGAACCCATTTATGATAAAAACACTCAGCAAAGTGGGAATACAGAGAGCATTCCTCAACATAATAATGGTCATATATGAGAGACCTACAGCCAACATCATTCTCAATGGGCAAAAACTAAAAGCTTTCCCACTAAGATCAGGAACAAGACATGGCTGCCCACTTTCACCACTTCTATTCAACATAGTATTGGAAGCCCTAGCCATAGTAATTGGATAAAAAAAGAAAAAAGGCAACTAAATTGGAAAGGAGAAAGTAAAACTATCATTGTTTGCAGATGCCATGATAGTGTACATAAAAAATTCTATAGATTTCACAAAAAACTACTCAATCTAATAAATGAACTTAGAAAAACAGCAGGATACAAAGGCAATATTTAGAAATCAAAGGCATTTTTGTATACCAACAATAAAATATCAGAAAGAGAAATCAGGGAAAAAAAACTCATTTGATATAGCAACTAGAAAAATAAATTACCTAGAAATAAACCTAATGAAGGAGGTAAAAGACCTATGCTCAGAAAACTATACAACACTCAAGAAAGAAATTAAGGGAGACACAAAAAGATGGAAGCATGTGCCATGTTCATGGATTGGAAAAATTAACATCATCAAAATGGTCATACTACCCAAAGCAATTTATAGATTTGATGTAATCCCTATTCAAGTACCAATGACATATTTCATGGATATAGAACAAATATTTCAGAAATTTATATGGAACCATAAATGAGTCTGAATAGCTGCAGCAACTTTGAGAAAGAAGAGCAAAGTAGGAGGAATCACAATACCTGATATCAAACTGTATTACAAGGCCACTGTAGTCAAAAGAGCCTGGTGCTGGGATTGAATAGACACATTGACCAATGGAACAGAACAGAGAGCCAAGAAATAAACTCAAGTCTCTATGGTCAATTAATATTTGACAAAGGAGGCAGAAGCATAAAATGAAGTAAAAACACCTTCTTCAACAAATGGTGTTGGGAGATCCGGACAGCTACATGCAAAAAAAATGAAACTCAATCACCAGCTTACACCATATACAAGAATAATTTCAAGGTGGATATAAGACTTATATATAGGTCATGACACTATAAAAGTCCTAGAAGAAAACATAGGCAGGAAAATCTCAGATATTCCATGCAGCAATATTTTCACTGATATGTTCCCTAGAGCAAGGAACATAAAGGAAAGAATAAACAAATGGGATCTCATCAAAATAAAAAGCTTCTGCACAGCCAAAGAAAACAGCATTAAAATGAAAAGAGAGCCTGTCTGGTGTAGCTCAGTGGATTGAGCACAGACCTGTGAATCAGAGGATCGCGGTTTGATTCCCAGTTGGGGCACGTGCCTGGGTTTCAAGCCAGTTTCCATCAAGGGACACATGAGAGGCAACCATACATTGATACCTCCCTCTCTCCTTCCCTTCCCCTCTAATGATAAATAAATAAAAATCTTTAAGATAATAAAAAAATCTTTAAAATGAAAAGAGAACCCACCATACGGGAAAACATATTTGCCAATGATACCTCAAACAAGGGTTCAATCTCCAAAATATATAAAGAACTCACATGACTGCACTCCAGGAGGACAACCCAATTAAAAAATGGGCAAAAGACTTGAACAGATACTTCTCCAAGGAGGGCATACAGAGGGCTCAGAGACATGTGAAAAGATGCTCAGCATCACTAGCCATCAGAGAGATGCAAATTAAAACCACTATGAGATACCACCTCACACCAGTCAGAATGGTCATCATAAATAAATCAACAAACAGTAAGTGTTGGAGAGGATGCGGAGAAAAAGGTACCCTAGTGCACTGTTGGTGGGAATGCAGACTGGTGCAGTCACTATGGAAAACGGTATGGAATTCTTTGGAAAACTAAAAATGGAACTGCCTTTTGACCCAAAAATTCCACTGCTGGGATTATATCCTAAGAATCCTGAAACACCAATCCAAAAGAATCTATGCCCCCCAATGTTCATAGCAGCACAATTTACAATAGCCAAGTACTAGAAGCAACCTAAGTGCCCATCGGTAAATGAGTGGATCAAAAAACTAGGGTACATTTACACAGTGGAATTCTATGCAGCAGAAAGAAAGAAGGTGCTCCTATCCTTTGCAACAGCATGGATGGAACTGGAGAGCATTATGCTAAGTGAAGTAAGCCAGGTGGTGAAGGACGAATAACATATGATCTCACCTTTAACTGGAACCTAATCAACAAAACAAACAAGCAAGCAAAATATAACCAGAGACATTGAAATTGAGAACAATCTGACAGTGACCAGAGGGGAAGTGGGAGGAGGTAATGGGGGGAAAGTGTTTTCAGGAACAACTATAAAGGACACATGGACAAAACCAAGGGGAGGTGGAAACAGAGGAAGGAGGTGGGGATGGCTGGGGTGGGGGTGAATGGTGGGGGTAAATGCAGACAGCTGTACTTGAACAACAATAATAAAAAATGAAAGTAGTAATTTCTCTTGAGTTTAGCATGGACTGCGTGTTAGTCATAACTTTAAATATTATTACTATTTTCTAAAAGGGCTGTAATTGCAGTGTTTTAAACTTTGTATTTTGAAATATTTTTCGATTTACAGGAAAGTTGCAAAATTACTTCAACTTTTATGAATATAATATAGTATCTTATGCGACCATGGGACAGTTTCAAAGCTAAGCAATTCACCTTGGTACAATAATGTTAAATAAACTACACATTTTGTTCAGATTCCACCAGTTTTTCCACTAATATTTTCTAATCCAGGGCCCCAGAGTGCATTTGACTGTTAAAGCTCCTTGGCTTTCTCCAATCTGCCTTGTTCCTCGGTCTTTCTTGGTGTTTCACGACATTGACACTTGAATAGTACTGATTAGTTATTTTGTAGAATGTCCCTCAATTTGGGTTTGTCTAATATTTCCTCATTATTAAATGAGGTTATGGATTTTTGGCAAGAACACTAAAGAAGTGGTGTCCTTTTGTAGTGCAGGGACATGTGATGTTGATGTCTTACTATTGGATGCTATCTTGGATCACTTGGCTGAGATCTGCTAGCTTTCTCCAAAGTAAGGTTACCATTATTCTATTCTATTCTATTCTATTCTATTCTATTCTATTCTATTCTATTCTATTCTCTTTTTTTTAAAGATTTTATTTATTTATTTATTTTTAGAGGGGAAGGAGAGAGGGAGAGAAACATCAATGTATGGTTGCCTTTCGTGCGTCCCCTGCTGGGAGTTGGCCTGCAGGGAACCGGCCTGCAACCCAGGCATGTGCCCTGACTGGGAATCGAACCTCAATCCTCTGGTTCGCAGGCCTGCGCTCAATCCACTGAGCTACACCAGCCAGGGTGCTATTCTATTCTATTCTATTCTATTCTATTCTATTCCATTCCATTCCATTCCATTCCATTCTCCCATCCCATCCCATCCCATCCCGTCCCATTCCATCGCTTTCTATTCCATTCCATTTCATTCTTACTGTCACATGTCTTGAGGGATATACTTTTATTTTTTAAAGTTTTATTTTATTCTCATTCAAGAGAGAGGTGAAGAGAAAGAGAGAGAGAGTGAAGTGAGAGAGAAACATGGATTGGTTGTCTCCAGTGTATGCACCCTGACTGGGGAGAGATCCTGCAACCTAGGCATGTGCCCTCATGGGGATCTAATGGGAGACCTTTAAGTGTATGGGACGATGCTCTAACCATCTGAGCCATACCAGCCAGGACTTGGGGGAGATACTTTTATATTATTCAGATATTCTGTTTCTCCTCAATATTTTGCATATACTTTAGCAGCCATTGTTGTATCTTGTCTAAAATTATTATTGTTGGTTATTTTCATCTTTTTTCATTTCATTTACATGTTATTTGGAATTTTCCTTCAGGAAGTAGCTTTTCTTCTTCACCCTTAATTTACTTACTCAGTGATTTACTTTTTTTTTTTTTGAAGATTTTATTTATTTATTTTTAGAGAGGAGAAGGGAGGGAGAAAGAAAGGGAGAGAAGCATCAATGTGTGGTTGCCTCTCAAATGCCCCCTACTGGGGACCTGGCCTGGAACCCAGGCATGTTCCCTGACTGGGAATCAAACCAGCAGCCCTTTAGTTCATAGGTCGGAGCTTAATCCACTGAGCCACACCAGCCAGGGCACTTACTTAGTTATTTATTTATATGTAAATAGACTCATGAATATTTATTTCATTCTATTGATCATAATCTAATGCTATTGCTATTTGCTTTGTTGTTCAAATTATTCATGCTTGGGCTGTTGGGCACTATCTTGGCCTGTGTCATTGCTGTGTGCCCCCATTTCTTCTTCAACACTTTCTTACTTTCTGGCACCACAAGACACTACAGATTCCTCTTGCATTTTACTAGCCCCAGCCCTAGAAATACCTACTTCTCTAAAAAGCTTTGGATCTCTCTCTCTTTTTTTTTTTCACTAAAGACTGCTAATCAGAAACCAAGCTCTAGATAATGGGTATGCTTGTTGCTACTGAAATCTTATTGCTTTGAGGACCTTTCTGTGGAGAGTAGAAATACACGAATATATATTAACTTGTGTGCACATAGTCTCTCTCTCTCTTTTCCCGTGTCTCTCTTTCTGTCTCAGTCCCTCTCTCATGTTATCTGCTTTTAAAAACCCCATGAGTTCATAGTGATACCTTTAATTCCAATCCCACACCACAGGGCTCATTCCTTTCCCTTTCCTTATTTGTAAAATGTTTCTGGAACAGGAGAAAACTGACTTTATTATATATAGTATATCTATTTATTCATTCAGCCCAAGTATTTTTAGGATTGCTCACCCATACATTGGTGAGAAAAAATAAGTAACTAGGGTACAATATTAGTGTACAGTTCTTTTTGTCTTTAGCTTTAAAATATCCAGTCAAAGTGCCGTTTTCCAAAGTTACTTAAGTTAGTTTTCTTCCTTGCCTCCTTCAGAGCAGTTACTTTATTAATTTGCAGTATGGTTAGTTCAGTTTTTTTTTGCAGTTTGTATTCTATTTCCATATAGATTGATTTTTTAAAGAAAACTTTGTGTACAGAAAAACTTACTCTTCCTGTTGTATGCATTTTGATGAAAACACAGTCATGTATCTACCACAGTCATGTATCTACCACAATTGTGATGCAGATCAGTTTCATTATCCCCCAAGTCCCTTCATGTTTTGTAGTCATGCCCTCTCCCCTACCTAACCGCTGGCAACCACTGACCTGTTTTTTGGTTTGCCTTTTCCAGATTAACCTATGAGTGTAACTCTACAATATGTAACATTTTGGTTCTGGCTTCTTTTCTTTAGGAAAGTGCATTTAAGATACATATCCATTATTGTGTGAACCAGTAGCTTGTCCTTTTCGTTGTGGAGTAGTATTTCATTGTTTGGAAGTACCACAATTTGTTTACTCTTTTACCAATTGAAGGATATTTGGATTGTTTCCAGCTTTGTGTTATTATGAAGAAACAATTACAGATAGGTCTTTATGTCACATATGTTTTCATTTCCCTTGAATCAATTCCAAGACATGAGATTGCTAGATCCTATGGCAGGTACCCCATTACTTTATAAGATATTGCCAACAGTCTTTTCAAATGCCCTTTGCAATTTTTCAGTCCTAACAACAAAAATGAGAGTTTCAGTTGCTTTGTATTCTTGTCAGCACTTGGCATTGTCAATGTTTTTAATTTTAGCCACTCTAGTAGATGTGTAGTGGTATCTCATTTTGGTTTTAATTTTCATTTCCCAAATGATTAATGATCTAGTGCATATTTGCTATTCATATATTGAAACTTTGAATATATTGCTAGTCATTCTTTGGTGAATGTCTATTCAAGCCTTTTGGGCTTTCATTTCTACTTATATTAATTTTTTTTCAGTGGGACACTTTTTATAAGTCTTTTGTTGAGGACTTTTCTTTGACCTATTAAATATTGTTATCTACCTAAGTACTTCTCTTTTTTCTTCACACTTGGAGGATTAGCCGCCGCAGCAGCAGAATGGTGCTCATGACTGTAGCGATCGTGGCATTGTTGGTCTGTTTCTTCCAAAACAGTTGCAGTAATTGATCATGTTTTCCCTGGAGAAGTGAGGACTTGGAGCAGGGATAGCAGCTTTCAACTTTGCTGTGCATTTTATATGTGGTGAAGCACGTCGTTTCTGTGTAGTTCTAGAATTCTGAACAATGAGGAGTAGTATTTAAAATGCAAGCTGATGGGAGAATTTTCCAACAATTATAAATGGCCAGCAGTGGAATGAGCTGTCTGTGGATAAATGGGTTCAACTTTGTCATAGGCAGGTATGGAGGATCACCTGGTAATTGTACCATTGAAAGTAACCTGTGTGGGCCAGGGAATTGGGAGCAAAAGTGACTGCTGTGGTCCTGTTGGACATGAAGATCCTATGATTCTTATAGTTTTATACAGGTGGTTGTGATGAAGCTCATCACATTTCTGGGAGTTTAGCCTGAATCACGTGCTGTTTCAAGGCTGTGTTAGAATTAGTATGTTCCACAATCAGCTGTGGTGTGCCATGGCTCTGCCTTCCTCCAGCTCTGATGAACAAGAACTGGTTACTTACTAACAGCCTTTTTGTGGCACTGAAATGAGGTGGTGCACATTTCAGAGTGGAGAGTCTATGTGCACAGTAAGTGCCCTATACATTGTAGCTTTTATTATAACTACTTTCCTCTTCCAATTTCCTCTATCTCCACACTATCGTTCTAGCACTTTACACTGTTTATTTCTTATTACTTGATAGTCTGTGCCACACGGAGAAAGATGCAAAGTCCTGGTTCTCTTGTTGTTTTGTTATATTCTGGGTCTCCCAGTTTATGACCCTCACTTTTTGAACACATTTTGACTTACTCTGGTCTCATCTGTTCAGCTCTGTCAGATGAGATATTACAGTCTCCAAAATTGTGCAGGGAGGAAAGTCTGCGTATGATTTTCCTGTCACCTTCCTAGGTATACAGGGAGCCAAAGTTTACCCACCCTCAGTAATGTCCACCAAGAGCTTTACTACCAGAGTTTACTTCATGCTGCTTTCTGATCTGAGCACAGATAATCAAAGTTATTGCACTTCAACCCGTATTTTCTAACACATGCTGTTCTCTATCCTGCCCTGGGCCTAACTTTAGTATTAGTGTTTGCTTACTATGTAGAGAAGGTATTCTGTTTAAATTCCCACTCTTACAGGTTTTTAGAGCTATGGGGGTTTCCATGTACAATGAAAAGTTTTACGATCCCTCATCTCCTACTCCTTCCAGCTCCATCCAGCCTGCAACCATTTCCCTGCATTTACTGTCACTAAAAGCCCAGTCTCAGGGCAGGCCAACGTCTGTTTCCACTTTCAGCACTCCGACTATCACCTGGAGGGGAAAGGTCCCTACAACTACAAATTGGTGAGATAGCCTAACAGCCTTTTCCAAGGGAGTGTTTCATAATATTGCCCAAGCACCTGGGGTCTAGTCTAAATCGGGCAATATTGCAAATCTCAGTTTCTCTGTGCCTTTCCTCAGAACCAATAACCCTGTAAAATGGGAAAGGAAAGACCAATTTCTGCTAGTCCTTGCTTTGAAGTTTGACTGAAAGTCATTTACACAAAAAGTCAAAGCATCATATTGAAATGGTTTGATCACCTTCTGAAAAGTTCTGTCTTTTCATTAATCAAGTTATTATATTCTCCTCCACTTGGCAGGACTACCACAATTTGGAAAACCAGAACTGTAGGATCTTAGAGTTAGATGGAATCTTAGGAATCATTCAGTTCCCTTTGTCCTCAGTGTGGGAATGTCTTTTGAGAACATTCTAAATGGCTCTACATTTTGGGGGCGGGGCATGTGGAGGACTCAGTGCTCAGTAACATGGACCATCTAATTAAAGGTGGATTTCTATTGTTAGAAACCTCTTTCCTCTTTTCTGTGCCAAAATGTTACCAGTGGCCTTCTGACTATCTGTATTAGAATTTCAGTCCCCATGACCTCCACTTCTTGGTTTTATTTCTGTGAATATGTTACATTACATGGCAAATGGGCCTTTGCAGCAGTAAATAAGGTTACTAATCACTGATATTAAGATTGGGAGATTGCCCTGGCCAGCTGGCTCAGTGGGTTGGAGCATCGTCCCATGCACCAGAAGTTTGGGTGTTCAATCCCCAGTCAGGGCATATACCTAGGTAAGGTTGCAGGTTTGGTCCCCAGTTGGGGCGCACATGGGAAGCACCTTACCAATGCTTTTCTCTCTCTCCTGCCTCCCTTTCTCCCTCTCTAAAGTCAATGAACATATCCACGGATGAGGATTAGAAAAATGAGATTGGAAGATTATCCTGGATTATTGATGAGTCTAATCTAATTACATATGCCCTTAAAAGCTCAAATCTTACTAGAGCTGGTAACATAAGGGAAAATCAGAGATTCAATGCAGGAAAAGGACAGGTGTAGTGTTCTTGGCATAAAGGTGAAGGGCGACCCATGCCAAGGAAAGTAGCACCTCAGTCCTACAACTACAAGGAACAGAAATTTGCCAGTAACCTCAAAGAGCTTGGACCCTTTGATTTTAGCCTGTGAGACCCCAAGCAGAAGATGCATACTGTGCCCAAACTCTGTGGGTAATAAAAATAGGCCGCATCCCTAGGGTCATCAGTGTTCTTGGCTCTTTCATGCTTCCCATCCAAATGTGAGTCACGATCCATCCATTCCACTCAGGGCAGCTCATACAACAGCCCCTCTTCCTTTCAAGTGCCATGCACAGTACGTCAATCCCTTCATGGGTGATAGATGTAGTCTTACCACCTGTTACACTCCTCCACCACCCCACACATGTCCAAAATGACAGAGGGGTGACACCACTCAGTTTGCCCAGGACTGACATGCAGTGTGTGACATAGAACACATATGTGTTATATATAACATGTGGGCTGGGGGAATCAAAGGGAAGTACACTGGAGTACTTTGGGGAAGGCAATTGGCAGTGATGCACAAAGAAAAATGGCCTTTCTTATGCCCTGTCAGTGACTTTGTGTGAAGACATGATGCCCAAAGCTGCAGCAGCCACCCTGTGCTCAGGAGCATGTTGGCCTAAGGACCAGACCAATATGCCAATGGGAAGGAAAAAAAAGATGAAGGAGCCCAGATTTTTGAAGACATGGCTGGCCCACAGTACTAACCCTGTAGCCACTTTCTTCTGGACTTCTTATGAAATGCTATGGGGGATAATATTATTGGAGTCACTTCTATCACATTGCATTGCCATTATGAGTCTCAACTTCTGCTATTTTGATATTCTTGCATATAAAGATTAGCTTTCCTCCAATCACAAGTGCAGGAGGTAAAGTTGATAGCACAGCAACATAGAGACTTTGCCAAGGAAGTCCAGGGGAGAGAAAGGCAGTTGAGGAAGAGAAAGTCTGGAACAGAAAATTGTTTTCTCACTTCCTTGAGGCACAAAAGACACAGAGAATGATAACATGATGTCATTCAGGGTAGTGCTCAAGGATGGAGCCCTGCAAGTTGCGGGGGAGGGCTGGAAAATACTACCTGGCATTGGGTAGCATATGTTTACATAGTCAGTGTGTCTAACTTCCCTACTCTGAGTCTCAGACACGAATTGAGTCACAGGAGGAGAGACCCTCCCACTCTGAGCCGTGCAGAACTAGTATTGAGTGGAAGGTGCATTCAGTGTGTAGTCTATCAGCAGCAAAGCAAAGTAGACTTACACACACCTCAACAGATGTGTTAGTAAGCACAAAAAATGACTGAAAAAGAATTTTTACCAGTTTCAGAGAAATATTGTTGGTACTCTTCATACTTAGTAAAAAGCTGTTATAATTGTGGACATGAATGCATTTATGAGCTTCATGAGCTCCTTTGTGTCTGTGACCACCCTCCTACTCTATCTGCAGTTCCAAAGTCTGGATATCTCAAATTTCCCCACCTGAGGTTTCTGGGGAGCTAATCCTCAAGCTGAGGGTTGGATTGCAGAGCAGAAAATGTGTCTGCTCTCCTTCTAAAGGCACAGTATCTTCTTTACATTAATGTTTTCAATGCATATTGGGGTGGGTGATAGGTTGTGGGGGCGACTATCCTTGCAAGCCTCACCGTGTGCCACAGATGAGAGTAAATATGACTGAGACATGATGTGATCTGCTTAGGGAAGAGAAGTGGCCATTTTCCCAGAGGAAAAAGGCTGTGAGCAATGGCCAGTTTCTCCAGGGAAACAGGTGTTGAGCCCCCTCCTCCAGAGCCTTTTATTGGGTTCTAATACACAGGAATACAGGGTGGCAAGGATCAAACAGATAACAATTCAAAGAAATCTGAGGGTTTGGTATGAGTCAGAGTCTGTCAGGAACAGAGTTTTAGGGTTTCCTGCTCAAACCCTTAACATATGAATTAAAGCACTCTTAGCAGAGCAGATTTCACAGGTTTATCAGCAAGTCTTTGTGATGCCAGATTTCTCCCCAGGGCAGGTTCTAGCAAGGCAAGGAGCTGCACTTCTGCCTATCAGGTATTCAGGCTTAAGGGGATTAGAGCCAGGAAGCACTTCTCCCAGAGAACATGCGGGCTCGGGCTATGTCAAATCCGGGGGATGGGGGTGAGAGTCCATTGCTCTTTGTTGCAGCCCTCTGAGTCCTTCCATGAAGGCCTCCCAAGTGATCAAGTCTGGCTTAGGTTGCCCCCCGCTATGAGGGGTCTTACCCATCATTGACTTCCAACCAAGCTTTGGGGGCAGGGAGAGGAACTGAGGCAGCATTTGCTACTAGAGACAAGCTTTGTCTCCTGCAGCTGGCACTCCAAAGGTCGTCCCTCGCCCTTAGCCACAAGGGGTAGAGTTATAATTCCTAGAACCAGGCAGAGCGGTCTACAACAATAGGTAGTAGATATTTTCTAAAACAAAATCTAATCTTGTTGCTCCTTTGCCTATAAACTTTCCCTACTTCTACTGCCTATAGAATAAAGCACTGGACAGCCTTATTTCAGCTTCTCTGGTGAGTGTCACATGCAGATCCTCCTGCCGTGTGACCTTACACACCCTTTGATGTCACAGCAGGAATAGTCACTGCTCTCCAAACATGGCTCCCACCCCCTCACTTATGTCCCTTTCCTGATCCTCTTCCCTTTATGCATACTCTTTACCCTATGTGTTCTTGGTGAAGTCTTATCCAGAATTTATAGGCAATCAAAGTCAGCCCTGCTCTGTGAGTTCCTCATCTACAAGGCTCCTGGTAAGCAGGTGAGCACCTGGCAGAATGCCTGATACACCACAGGTGCGCAGGAAGTGCCTATGGAATTGAGTTGAGATGAACTGAGTCTAAATCCACCTCTTTGCAATTTGAATATTGCTACTAGTGATATTCAAACATGTATGAGATGATCTGTTGTCTCTTCTACACAACTGAGTACATTTTGAAAGTGGTCACCAGGCACCTATGTAACCTTTCTAGACTCTTCCAATGATTACCAAGTTACTGGTGACTGACCTTTATTAGTGTACAGAGATTTTTACGCATTATCAAATTTGACCCATGGACAACTCCATAAGGAAGGCAGAGCAGATTTAGATCTGTCATTATCCTTATGTCAGAGATGGAGAAACTCAGTTTTAGAAAGGTCAAGTGGCTTGTGCCAGGCCATGTTAGGGACATTGGTGTTCTCCTGACTCACATTCCCAGGTTCTTTCACGTGCTTCACGGAATAACAACCATCTCAGTCCCTCTACACTGAATCATCTCCACTTTGAATAAAAAAATTTACTTGTAGTTCTCAAGTTAGGAGAGAGTTTTATTTTCATGCTATGGCTGTCTGATTTTGTCACTGGGTGGAGGTTGAGTGGAACTAGAGATCTTTGAATTGAACACCACGTATTCTAGTCCAAAACAGTGACCAAAGATCCCATGGATATTAGGGGGCATGCTGAGTGTTACTGATTAGGCCACAGTAATATAAAGTTTTGCCTTTTTCTCCACGTTAATCACTTGGGGTCTCCACCTGAAAGCACCAGGCTGTGATTAAAGCTGACCTCTGACACAGGACATAGCACCTGAATTGTTCACAGATCCTGCCACACAAGTTGGCTCACCATTTTGGCCCACGGATTTCAGTCGTGTCCTGAACTTTGGGAATTGCTCTATTGGATCAGTGAAAATGCCATTTTTTGATAAAGAACAATAAGCAAGTTTGAATTCCTCTTCCTTCTCTTAAGTTGTGTGGGTGTTACCGAACAGAGGTCTGGGGGGGGGCAATACTTGGCCCACTGAGGGATGCCAAAAACTGCTACAGAACAACAGGGGCCCCTCCCAAGGACAGTATACTGATACCTACTGGCTCTTCTGTCCGCTGCGGCCAATTGGAAAGACATCTCTCAGTGCCAGAGATTTGTGAAAAGGAAACAAAATGTTTATTTAATGCTATTCAGGCCTAATGCCTCCATTAAAATATCAAAGTCTTTTAGGGTACACACCTACACACACACACACACACACACACACACACACAAATCCACACCACTCCCTCTCCCCCTTCCTAACTCTGGGTACCGTAAATCAGGAAAAGAAGCACACGTCTGTGTTTCAGGTTGCTGGCACTGTGAGCTGTGTCACTGTCCAGGCATGATCTCCAATTAATTCAAAGTCATGCCGCATCTTCCACTGGCAAGAGTTCTTTGTACCAAGTTCCAGTCAAAGCCTCTCCTGCTTTCCAGGCCACTTGGCCAAAGGGAGCCCCCCAAAGCCATGTGGGCCTCTTCTACCAAAGCTGCAGGGGTCTGCACTCCACCAAAAGCACCTTTCTTCTTCACCTGGCTGCAGGGATCTCCATTCTGGCGAAGTTGCGTGGTTTTCCCTTTCATCTGGCCAAGAGGGGTTCCTAACTGCTGAAACTGTGTAGATCTCCCTCTTTCATCTGGGCAAGAGGAGGTCTTAACTTTGTTGAAACCGCGTGGCTCTCTCCCTAATGGCTGCGTGTGGGGGTTTAAATCCCCCGTGCCCATCTTCATCTGTACCCCTATTTCCGACTCCTCCCACAATCAGTTACACCTGCCAGTATTGCTGTATTATTACAAGTTTACTGGACTGCCATTGTTAGTCTGGGCAGGTATGGCCCCATGTCCTAGAGCCAATCTTCTCCAAGCTCCCACACAGGTGCTGTAACTCAGGGGACCTGCCCCCAGTTACATCTTGGGGGAAGTGACTTCATTCCCCTAGCTCCAAGCTTGGCCACAGCCATTTAACATATCCAAGTGACCCACCAAAGGCTTTAGATATGTTAAATGACCATGCCATGGATTAGCTGCAGGGCTGTGGCTATACAAAACAGCCCTGCATGTTCCTGCTCCATGTGTCCCTTCCCCCAACTCACACCTGTGGGGGGAAGGGGTGAAGATATCTTATATGTCTCTCCAATATTCCTATACACTTTGAGTTCTGGACACCATTCTAAATCTTTTTTTTTTGCTCCCCCCTTGGCTGCACCCTGTATCATGGGCACATTGTGTGTATTTTTGTGTATATTATGTAGTATATGTTAGGTGTGCATGTGCTCTATCTCTGTTGTGTTGCTCGTGTTGGGTATGTGTATTCTTGTGTGTGTGGGTCAGTTGCTTGCATTGCTTGCTTCAGTGTGTGTGTGTGTTATGTTGTCTGTGTTGGGTACGTGTGTTATTGTGTGTGCATGTCAGTGTTTTGCATTGCTTTGGCATCTGTGTGTGTGTGTCCATGTGTGTGTGTTTGTTGAGGGCAGAGGAAGAAAGTGAGCAGCAGAAGCAATCTGCCTTCTCACTAGGAATGGCAGGGGTGTTGAAAAATTCCCTCTAAATCCCTAATCTCTTCACCCAAGATTAAGCAAATAAAATTGTTGGCTTGAAGAAGTCAGATTCTTGATGACTGCAAAGAGACAGCAGCAAAGTGAGTCAAGAAGCTTAGCTTCATATCAGCAAAGAGATAAAGGGGCGTCAGCTCTGAATGACAGTTTGGGGAATATACGCTAATCTGATTACCAAGGAATTCAGTGTTGCTCTATATTAATGGTGGATTTTAAAAATGGGTGCTAAAGTGTTAGTGTTCATCATCCAAAGAGTTCAGTTATTCATTAGGATAAAATAGCCCTGGCCTGAGACTTAGGGCTAAGGGGCAGGAGACTGGGGTGAGGCTGGGGAGGGGCATTGAGTCTCACCCCTTATAAGGGCCCTTTGTTCTCCCAGGGCTTTGTTTGAGCTGTCAGAAGAGAGAGGGAGTGGGGGGAATGGAGCCGAGGGGGCTGTGGCAAAGTAATAGGGCTGACTCCAACCTCAAGACAATTCTGCTTTGAATTTTCTGGGTGGAGAATTTTCACACTGAGAACATTTGCTGCTTCCTTTAACCTCCAGGCTAAAACAATCCCTCATTTAAAAAATTATCCTATGGGATTTACTATCTTTTAATGCTTTATTTGGAAGAGAAGGAAGTCAATGTGGTATGGAAGAATAGAAAAGACATATTTCCATTACAGATTAATTAATCTCAAAGGATTTTGGTGGAAATCCTAGTATGAGACTGGGCACAAGAATATAATTTCCAAGTACCAAGCACACTCTTGGGTCTTGAATTCCAACCTTCTCTGGCTCCTGAGTTTCAAATCCAAACTAGATTCTTTAAGACCAAGGTTCATTACTTATCTGGAATGCTGATGTTTGCGTGTTTCCTTAGTGAAAGCCTTATTTCCATAACCTGTATGGGCTGGGTTATATTTTGAATTGAATTTCACCTGGAAAGTGGATGGCAAGTGATTTAACTGTATCCACATCTAGCCTGAGTGGGAAAGGGGTATCTTATGATTTTCCAGGCAGCAAGTGTGGGTATGGTCACACCCAATGTTCATGTAAGGGTTGAGGCCTGGACTGAGGATTCAGTGAACTTACCTGAGTGACAGGGATTCACTTTCAGCTCTGGGTAGACATCAACTTTAAGGGACAAGGAATTTCATGACCCTCCCTGATCCCAGAGAATCCATGAGTGTTTTTTCCTGACACACGCACAAAATGTGACAGTTGCACATGGAAGGATTTCTTTTATTAGCAGCTTGGTGGGGAGCAGCGGTGGGGGAGGGAAAGGTCTCCGATAAATGCATTAATTACTCCCTGATCTCAAAGGAACACCCAGGTTGTTCTCTAAGGAGGTTGGTAAGTCCCAAACCTAGTTGACTATGAATATCACCTGGGTGTACTATTTTAAAGGTAGATTCCTGGACCATTTCAAGACCTAGTAGAATGTCAAGGGGGTAGGGCTCAGGGTCACATAATTATAATAGTTCTCTATTTAATGTTGGTCATAAGCTAGGTTTGGGAAACACTGAGCTAGGATATCACGAGACCCGAGAACTCACCAGGAAATGTAGCAGAGGGCTTCAAGGTGGTTTGGCCCTTTCTTACTATTAACTGATTACTGGCCTTCTTTTCTTTCAGTAAAACCTTCTTTTAAGATACATGATGGCTAGTTTGAGAGTAGCCCTATAAAAGGTATAACTTATGTCGGAAATGTAAATATTTGTACCATTCAAATCCCTATGCTTCGTGGGGGCAACTTTTCTTGCAAGTCCCCCGGTATGCCACGGAAGTTGTTAGGCCTGTGAAACCTACTATTTGCTGTTCTTGAACGTGATCACAGGAAAATAACTTCCAATACATCATGAAGCACAAATAAGGATTAAAACAAGGAGGCATCTGAGGGCTGTCATAACCCAAACTCCTAAATTCAGTCAGTTGAAAAATGATACAAATGCATGCGAAAGACAAAAGTAACAGGTCTGGTTACATTTCAATTTGGGGAGAATTAGCACAGACTTCAGAAAGTTACTTTAAAGATATGCAGCAAGGGCTAGTATCTGAACTCAGGGTGAGAAAGTTTAGTAAGAGTAAGTTAGAAAGCATCATCAAAATCAATAGACCAGTGGGTCCAATGACCCCCATTCTCAGATTAAGTCCACCAAACCAATGTTTGAAGTTCAGCACGGAGGGTCTGAAAAACCTCCTGCTTGGTTAAGCATTGAATGTCCTGCAGCATCAG
Source organism: Sturnira hondurensis (assembly GCF_014824575.4). Classification (NCBI taxonomy): domain Eukaryota; kingdom Metazoa; phylum Chordata; class Mammalia; order Chiroptera; family Phyllostomidae; genus Sturnira; species Sturnira hondurensis. The sequence continues at coordinate 383,955 of NW_028091817.1, read as the reverse complement.
TTTTGTCCCTTTAAGTTGGTAGAAAAAGTCCCTCTTAGGTGATGTTGAATACCACTCCAGGGATGTTGGTTAGAATTCAACACAGCTTGGAGAAGTCTGGATCAGGAGAGTCCAATGGGTGGAGGTGCGTCGCCGTCAGGGAAGCCATTTCTGTGATATGGCTTCACCCTCATTGCCTGCAGTTCCAAAGGTCATTCTGAAAAGCAAACACAGCATACTCTCTTCCCCAACTTAAGGATTAAAATCTGGGGGTAAGGTGGCTTTGACTTTTTTGTCTGAAAATATTTTACAATTGGAGTACAAAGCAGCTCATCGTAATTTAGAAAATTATAGGTAAACATGGCCAACAAAATCAAATTTTGGGGGGGAAGGACTCATGATTTTCCCTTTTTTGTCTGTTAAAAAGACCGGTTGGATTGTAAGGTCTCCATTGGCAAATACCTTTACTTTTTTTTTTTTTTTATAAAATTGGAGTCGGGCACTGGGAAGGGTCTTCCCCCACGTGCACCAGGGAGAAAGTGAGGTGAGGGAAACCAATCTCCACCCCATGCCGCCCATCTTTGCAGAGAGACCCAGCCCCCACTCGACTCGCTGCCAGCCCACTCGCACCACTGCGGTGCTGCTGCGGAGCCCACCAGGCAAGCCGCCAGACTTGCGACATCTGGCTCAAATTGAGAGTTCGCATGGGTCCCTTCTGATCCATACTCTAAAAACTAAAGATCCCTTATCAGGGAGATGGTCAAGCAGCCCCGTGACTGCTGAACCTAAAACATTGCTCTTGGTGGTAGAGAGCTTATTCCCCAAGTTTGAGGAGAAATCCTTTAACAAATAAATGAGCTTTTTCTGAAATCCCTGATGCCGCCAGACGTGGCGCTTAGAAAACCAGCTTCAAGGCTACTAGCCCTGAGCACTCTCTGAAATCTCTGTTGCTAGCTAAGGGAGCTTAGTGAATCAGAAACTCCAGTTGCTCTCCACCACCGCCGCCCACGCGCGCCCACCACTGCTACTGGCGCGGCCATTGCAAGCGCACCCCTGCAGCCACTGTCCGTGCCGCCCTTCGAGGCCCGCCAGCGGTCGCTGCTGGCCCGCAGCTGGCGCCCTGCACGCCGCCGTGGCCCCAGGGCCACTGAGACAGCAATGACTAGGCTTCGAGGCCGCAGGCGCGGTGGTTCCTCGCCCCCGCGTCTGCAACCCGCCCGCTCTCCAGGTCGAGCGCAGGGGTTGCTCAGTGAGGGCGGTGGGTCAGGCGGGGCCCCTGGCCCACTGGCAGTCCCAGGTGTCGGGGGGGGGGGGGGGGGAGGGGGGGTAATCCGCCCAATTCGAGGGGATAGCCGCGAGCCCGCCCCCGCCCCCCCCACCCCCCCAGCCACCACTGGCACTGCCCGCTCTGCGCGCTGGCTGTGCCCAGCCCCGCCTTTCCTGCTGCTGGGGGTGGGGGGGGGGAGGAGGGAGCCCAGCAGTGTGACCTCTCTGCAGTCTCGTGATCTTTCTAGGGGCGCCCTGTGGAGGGACGGAGGATGCCTCTGGGGACTGCCCTGGGTGCGGGCACTATCCTAATCAACACATTTTTTTAATGAGTTTCTGGTTTACTTCCCAGTCGCTGAGACAACTGAGAGGGCTCAGAGCGCCAGATGACCAGTCCTTATATGCTCTCATCTGCCGAGCCTCAATATTATTGTGAGACGGAACATCCTGGTGTTATGAAAGGGAGTTCAGGGGAGATTCAAGGTGTTGTAAAAAGTAAGCTTTCACTCATTTCTANGGGGGGGAGGACGGAGCCCAGCAGTGTGACCTCTCTGCAGTCTCGTGATCTTTCTAGGGGCGCCCCAGTGGAGGGACGGAGGATGGAATCCATTCCTCTGGGGACTGCCCTGGGTGCGGGCACTATCCTAATCAACACATTTTTTTAATGAGTTTCGGGTTTACTTCCCAGTCGCTGAGACAACTGAGAGGGCTCAGAGCGCCAGATGACCAGTCCTTATATGCTCTCATCTGCCGAGCCTCAATATTATTGTGAGACGGAACATCCTGGTGTTATGAAAGGGAGTTCAGGGGAGATTCAAGGTGTTGTAAAAAGTAAGCTTTCACTCATTTCTAACATGCCCGGGGCCTTATCCGCAGATGCCCCGCCATCCCTCCGGGGATGCTCTCTTAGTTGTGCATCTGTGGCGATAGCTCCTAGCTTCTGGATCAAAGGAGGCCAGAATCTGTTCAGGTCTCTGTCCCTGGCAGCAGATGTGGGGGTGACTTTGCTCCCACCTTCCCCCTGACCACCACCCCCCTGACCGCCATGGATGAAAGTAAATAAGACAAAATGTGATCTGCTTGAGGAGAGGTGGCCAGTTTCTCAGGGGAAACAAAGGCCTCAAGCCCCTTCCTCCAGGGGCTTTTATTGGGTTGTAATACACCGGAATATAGGGCAGCAAGGATCAAACAGTAGATAGTCTGCGTCAGAGTCTGTCAGGCAGAGAGTTTTAAGAGTTTCCTGCTCCAACCCTTAACATAGAAATGAAAGCACTCTTGCAGAGCAGATTTCACAGGTTTATCAGCAAGTCTTTGTGATGCCAGATTTTTCCCCAGGACAGGCTCTAGCAAGGCAAGGAGCTGCACCTCTCCCCAACGGGTATTCAAGCTTAAGGGGATTAGAGCCAGGATGTGCTTCTCGCAGAGAACATGTAGACTCCCGCTATGTCAAAGTGGGGGGGGGGAGAGTCCATTGCTCCCTCTTTGTTGCAGCCCCCCCCCCCCGGGGGGTCCTTCCATGATGTCCTTCCATGTGATTGAGTCTGGCTTAGGTTGCCCCCTGCTGTGACGGGTCTTGCCCATCAGGGTCTTCCGACCAAGCTTTGGGGGCAGGGAGAGGAAACTGAGGCAGCATTTGCTACCAGAGATAAGCTTTGTCTCCTGTGGCCTGCATTCCAGAGGTCCTTGACTCCTCCTTAGCCACAGGGGGTAGAGTTACAATTCCTAGAACCAGGCAGAGCTGTCCACAACAATGCTTTATGTGTTATGACTGATGGATGTGCAACTTATATAAACAGGTGACTTGCTCAGGCTCACCCACATCACAGGGAGTTGCCCCAGGTTCCACCCCCAGCTATGTCAGCCCCCTGAGCACAATGACCTCACTGCTGTAGAATACATCCCCCTGAAGAGGAAATTCACTGGGCCTGTGTTCCACGGTTCCTCTCACTTAGGTGGATTTTTAACAAGGAGTGTGTCTTCTGCCCTTCAGCCTGGTTGCAGTTGTCATTTGTGGTTGCAGAGTGCCCAGAACGGGAAAGGGTGGCCACATCCTGTGCTGTCAGTGAGCGCAGAGGCCGTGGGCCACTGCAGTTCTTGGCCAAAACCTGGCCCAGGGAAGCTCACTGCCATTTGTATTTCTGTTTGGGATCTGCTGATTTTCTCATCATCTTGAATGCAAGATTTGCGCTTATGTCCAGTGCAGTTTAAAGAAGCTAGGCCATTTGATTCAGCAAGAAAATTCTTTTGCTCTTTGTGCAATGAAAAGTGGACATGTGGCAAAGTGCTTTAAAAAAGGAGTGGAGTATTCTGCATTCAGAAATAAATGTGGGGTCTTGGGTCAAAGAAGGGAGCGCCTGGGCAGTGCACATGTGCTCTCTAAAAGGAGACAGGTGTGATTTTAAGGGTGGGAGCAGAAGTGGATGTTGGAATAGAGCGCTATTGTATGGTCTGAGCTGATGGCTGGAATTGGTGGAATTGACTGGGGACTTTGTTACAAATGGAGCAAGAGTTATAGAAGAAGGGAACAAAGATGGTGAAAATGGGATGGAAATAGAGGAGAGAATAGAATGGCCATATGTTTCCAAATGGAAAATCCAGAGGATTAGTCCTCACTGCAGTTTAGAAAGGCTCTCCAGATTGATTTCAAGAGTTGTGTCAGGTGCCAAAAATTACTTGTCAGTCCCTAAATTTAGTCAGCCTTGGGAGATAGGTAGATGAAACATAGCAGATGATGACAGTATGTCTCAAAACTACATACTCTGTGTGCTGAGACACTTTGAACATATAAAGTAGTTGTGACGGCAGCAAAGCAGGATGTTCATGGGGAAGCGAAGTGCAGGAGGAGAGGACCCAGGCTGCTGCTTTAATGGGGGGAGATCCTTCCTTCTCACTTGTCCCTGGGGACAGAAGGACCTTCAGGTCTTGGAACACTACATTTGAACAGACAGTGGATGGGCCCCCTTGTCTTTTAAAAATGACATTACAAACCTTAAAAGACTAGGAGAATAGAGACAATGGGTGTGTAAAGAAAAGGGAAAAGCACAGCTAAGTCACAGCCCGTAGATGTCAGTAGAATCAAAAGGATCTGAAACCAGGAAGCTGGATTCCAGGCTTCTTCCAGGGACAAGAATAGGACTGGACCAATTCTGCAGCTCTCCTTTGTCTGCAGCTCATTCGCCAGCGCTCGCCCTTTGGATTTCCATATCAAAGGCAGACTGGGCTGCTCCCAAGCCTCAGTGGCAGTTTGACAGCCAGGATCCCGCTTCAGATCAATGTGCTCTGCCAGTCATCACCCAAACCGAGGCTTCCTAACTCACTGGCCCTAAGAAATGTATTCTTTTCAAAAAATTTTGTGTGTGTGAGGAAAACCTCAGGGAAAAAAAACAAAAGAAAACAAAACACAACACAGCTTTAGGACTCTGGGGGTGAGATGGGATCCCCTGACCAGACTAACTCACATCCCTCCAGATTTTCTTCCTGGTATGAGACTTAAGTCAGGTCCAGAGTCAGAAACTCTGAAAACAAGATATGTAGGAATCTTCGGCTTCAATCACTGTTCACAGATTTTTTTTAGTGATTTTGTAATTCCAATAGAGGCTTGAATGGGGATAAATTATTCTCTGAATGCAGGCTACAAGCAGGAAAAAAACTTAATATTTTATTCCAATCTCCCTCCCTGGAAACCTTCTTTTCCTTTCCTTCCTTCCCATTTCACCCCCTCCCTCCCTCCCCACCTTCTTTCCCCCATTTTCATTTGTTTCATCTTTCTTTCCTTCTTTTTTTGCATGAGAAAAAGGGTTGGGAACAAACAATCATCATCTTAATGTTACCTGGTTACTCTAGCAGTATTAGTCACAATGGGCTTTAGCTAGGCAGTGAACTGGGAAATCTCAGTTATTACATTATGATCATCATTATTCAAATACACCCTCAAATAACACTTTAAGTGCTCAGCTTTTCATTGTAAACATAACTTCAGATGCTGGAGTAAGAGCAGATGGAGATCCTGGTCAGTAGATAGTAAATAGATAGTCAAAGACCTCTGGCTGATTTGGGTGGAAGAAGACTTGTATGTAACTCATTGAATAATTAAGCCACACATTTCTGTGTGGGATTGTATTACAGGCATTCACACCTTCTTAAAATCATTTTCTCCTTTGGTTGCCAGAACTTTATACTAGTGTTTCTTCTCAGACTGTATCTTGGAACTCTCATTCCACAAGAAGTCAATAGGTTTCACTCTAAGGAAGTGTTGTCTGGTCCTTGGACTTTGGGAAATGTCGCATCATACATTTGTTAACGGCTGCGGATCCAGATTGCTGCTCTAGTCTACCCTGTGTTGTTGGTTTGTTTGTTTGTTTTTCTGACCTGGCCTTCTTTGGCCTCTGAATCTCCTTTCACCTTTTGGTACGCAGTAACAGGCTTTCCCCAATGCTCAATTTTTGCTTCTGGGTCTTTTTTCCAATGCATTGTTCTGAGGTTTCCATCCATTTTTACAGATTTATACCGAAAGTAAAATGAACTCAATGGATGGACTGGATCTTTCTCCTTTGTTTTGTTTTTATTTTTATTTGTCTTTCTTTAAAAATGCACTTGGGATTCCTCTTCATCATTCTGCTCATCTGAACTGATTTCATCTTTTTCTGCAATCCAGTCTCATGACCACTGTTACTGATGTGTTAACAACACTGCCATTCTTTCTTGACAGAGGGAAATATTGAATTCATGTTCAACTCCTGTCTTCCCCCTTCTTTGGAAAAATGATTACTGACATTTTTCATAAACATCTTGAATACTCTTGCTTCTAAAGAGAAACATTTAACACTAAAAGGAAGCCAAGAATCTTTATACAAATATGAAGAACTCAATGTGCAGATTTAAACGGTTAGAACAAACAGTTGGTGTCTTCTCAGAGAACTCTACTGGGATTCTCTCCTCTCCCCCAACTTGTGGCCCAAATAAACAAATGAAAATAGCAAGCAGTAGAGTGTATTAAAGAGTGGGAAAGAGTTTCCCAAACTAGAGGGAGGGTGAAGGTTGTAAAAGGTACACGCTGAATGGTCCTGGGAGTACCTGGAGACAGGGGCGTATCCAGGAAGTGAGCCTGCTGCCTGCTCTAGAGGCACTGCCACTCCGTGGGAGTGTTGGCGTCTGTGGCCGGATGTTTCATTGTTTTATTTATGTAAATTTGTATAATTGAGATGCATTACGTTGGAACTCTCTTGTGGTCTTCATGAATGGGGTCCCAGCATTCCCTCCAACTTGCTTTTTAAAATATACCTTGACCACATCAGTTATATGGGTCATAAAAATTCTTTCTTTTTTTAAGGATTTTATTTATTTTTGGAGGGGAAGGGAAGGAGAGAAAGAGAGAAACATCAATGTATGGTTGCCTCTCGTGAGTCCCCTGCTGGGAACTGGCCTGCAGCCCAGGCATGTGCCCTGACTGGGAATCGAACTGCGATCGTGTGGTTCACAGGCCCGTGCTCAATCCACTGAGCTACACCAGCCAGGGCAAAATTATTTCTTTGAATTCTGTTTCTTAGCTCTTCGCTTTTCTTTCCTAAAAGAAAAAGCAGTACATATTCATCAAAGGAAAACACACATAAAGCCAAAAGACTGAACAAGCAGTGCCTTTTACGTCATGCAGCTAGGCAGCTTGGGACAGAGCCTGGATGGACTGGTTAGGTTTTTGCTGTTGTGTGTGCATGTGCATTTCTTTACAAAGGTCATGCCATTACAGTTTTCTAACCTGCATTTTAAAATTTCTAATATAGTTTGAAAATATTTTTTCACTCAACAAATACCCCCACAGCTTCATTTGTATAGGCAGCAGAGTATAGCTGACCTGTTTCATCCACCAACCTCGAGAACAAATGTTGGAGACTTTCAGGGATTCAAAGATGTTACTTTATTGGCCAAGTTTAACCTGCACAGGGGCGATCCCTCAAAGTGTCCGGAGACATGGTGCCCGCAGGGGGCTTGTCCAGGATTTGCGCCTAGCGCTTACAGCTAAGTCCTTATATATAGGCCATCAAGCAAGCGTTTGCACAGAAGCAGATTATTGGTTTACAGAGCCCACACTCAGGAAAAGGGTGGGGCCTGACTCAACTGAAAGGGAAATTTTGAAACTAAACAGATGGCAATCAACTTACAGGGTGTCTGCTAGGGTTTCAGGCTCCTTGGGGCTGAGACCATTTTTCTTGTTCCCAACATTCCCCAGTTTTCTTTTGGGGGTATGTCAAACCTTTGATTCTTCATCACTTGGGAGGATGGTGTAGGGTTGGGAGAGTACCATTAGCTTAACCACTTCTATTCTTTCCTTGAAAGCTAGTACTTTATTTAAGATAATAGGTCCTATTATAACCACTAATAAGAGCACTAGGAGTGGTCCAGCAATGGCAGATATAAGGGTGATTAGCCAAGGGGACATTTTGAATATAGATTCATACCAATTAGAACTTTCTTCTTCTCTATTTCTATCTTTTAACCTTTTGGTGAGTGTTTTGATATTTTCTTTAATTATTCCAGAGTGGTTAGCATTAAAACAACACTCTTCTCCTAATGCAGCACATAACCCACCTTGCTGGAGGAGGAGGAGGTCTGGTCCTCTCCTATTCTGTAAGGTTACTTCAGCAAGGGAGTCTACTTGGTGCTCTAGATATATTATTTGATCTTGTAGGAGGGATATGTCCTTTGAGAAAGTTTGGGATAATTGCCTGAGGTTGAGCTCCCCTTGTATGAAAGCCCCCGCCCCTACAGCGGCTGAACCTACAATCCCTATAGTGGCTACAATTGGGATAAGCAGCGGGGCTCATTTGGTGTGCTTAGGGGAGGCAACTGGAAACTCAGGATTTCCTCCATATAAATATACTTGAGGAATAATATAAGCACTAACACAGAGCTTGGGGTGAGTGGGAACAATGCATTTAAAAATGCCTTGGGTACAGACAAACCATAACACCTCAGAAGCTTTGGTTATGAAGGGGTTCCCTGAGGTTGTTTGCAGAGTCTCTTGGTTAAGACAGTAGTTACTATAGTTTGCATTTTTGTCTAGAGTGGGATTTGCTTGGAGGTAACAGGTTCCTCTCCCATGGAACTCCGCAAGGGTGAGGGATCCTTCAGTAACACAGTCCTTCATCTGGTCTTGATCTCGGTCTATGTCATTTGTAAGAGTGACTGTCTTGGGAGCTAATTCTCCTCCTCTGGAGGTGTTGGCTCCTAATCCTACATAAAAAGGCGGCCGGGGACTTAAACATAGCCAGCAGGACTCTGTAATTTCTGGCTGGGTATTGTTGAAGAATGGGAAAACTTTATCCAATAAATCTAAGGCATAGATTTCTTGGTGATGCGGTCTCTCTAACAGCAGATTAGGAGTGTAGAATGGTAGCTTATGGCTCTGGTCTTCTAATTCTTCTGACTTTTCAACAGGGGTTTCAGGTGACCTGCTCTGACTGGGAGAACTCGTGGTGGGTTGCAGTGGCCCCCTCGTGGTGGGCTATGGTGGCTTTGGTGGGAGACCACCTCCTGCCCCCTTTAGGAGTGACTCAGTTTTCGTAGGGAGCTTCTTTATAGTAAAAAGGGTTCCTGGATCCTGTCCAGTAACATATAATCTTAAACCCCAAGTTCTCCCTTTAATCCATTCAGGGTATTCTGGGTTCTTAATAGTAATGACTGTTGGGTTACACTTATTTTTCCTGTAGTCTTGAGGTTTCCCCCATTTACTTTCCCTATCTAAGTTAATATGGGGATCTTTTCCTCCTCCTGGGACCCATCCTCCCTTGCTGACTAAAGTCTCACAATCCCAACTTTTGCAGTAAAAATCTCCTTCCCATCCACAGCCATGGACTCTCTTTCTCTCCGGTTGTGGGCACCCATAGGCTCCCATTCTATTTAATTGTTTATTTAAAAATTCTTCTTCATCCACTGGTATGGGTTTTGGGGGAGCCCCTCCTCCAACTATCCCAGTGGATACATAAAGGTTTGAAGTCCCTAACCTATCTGAAACTGAGGAATCTTTAAGAGTGTCTCCAAAAAACTTAGAAAAATCAGCTTGTAGGGTTATTGGGCCCGCATCCCAAGTAAAATTTTTAGCAATAGCACTTCCATCTGCTGTTCGAATTAGTACCCATTCTCCTCCTTTTAACCCCATATTTCGACCAAACACGGAACAAAGAATCAGTAGTCTTAGTTGGCAGAAAAAGTCAACTTCAAGGGTTCCCCTGGTTTTCTTTTGACTTGCCATCTCTGGGGATCCTCATCAGGGGGGTTGGCTGGTTTCACGTGGGAGAGATGGATCCAGTAGGGTTTCTCTGCCACTTTAATAGCCGTTGGCGTGCTTAAGAGTACCTGGAATGGTCCATTCCATCTCGGTTCCAGGTTACCCCGCCTGTGATTGAGGATCCACACCCACTGTCCAGGTTCTGGTGGTTCAGGTATTCGGGTGCCACGATCAGCGTCTGATAGAGCTGTCTTCTGAAGGGCTCGCACCTCGCTCCGGATGTGCTGTAGTGCCTGTAAGGACTTGAGGAAGTTGTGGTTAGAAACTTCTATCTCTTCTCTAGTTAACCGAGGCACAAGAGGTATTGGTTGTCCAAATAAAATTTCGTAAGGGGCCCATTTCTTAAGGTAAGGAGTACACCTTGTTCTAAAAAGGGCGAAAGGGAGTAGCTCAACCCAGTTTTCGCCGGTCTCTTCCCTTAATTTCATTATGGTTTCTTTCAAAGTCCTGTTCATCCTTTCTACTTGTCCTGAACTCTGGGGCCTATAGATGCAATGCAATTTCCAATTGATATTTAACTTTGTAGCTAATTCTTGAGATATCTTTGAGACAAATGCAGGTCCATTGTCTGATCCTAGGGCTATGGGAATGCCATATCTGGGTATGATTTCCCTCAATAAAACTTTGCAAACGGTGGAGGCAGTCTCTCCTCGTGTGGGGAATGCTTCTACCCATCCCGAGAAGGTGTCTACTAATACTAATAGATACTTATAACCTGATTTCCCAGGAGTCATCTCTGTGAAATCTATTTCCCATAACTCTCCAGGAGCTTTTCCCCGATACCTTACAAGGGGAGGCAATTTCTTATTCTGCGCATTTACCCTAGCACAGATGCTACATCTAGAGACAATGGAGTGAATAATATCCCTAATGTTGGGCCCTAAATAGTATTTCTTGACAAGCTGTTCTAACTTATTTTGCCCTAGGTGGGTACTAGTATGAATATCCTTTACTATCTCTCTTATTACTCCTTGAGGCAGGCAGAGTCTGGAGTCAGGAAGTTCTATCCACCCCTGCTGATTTTCCTGCCCCTTTAGTTGTATCCCTTCCTGCTCTTCCTCGGGGGAATACTTAGGATCCAGAGGTAGCGTTGACTGAGGCAGTAGGGGGAGGAGGTTTTCTTGTTGTCCTGTAGCCGCTTCTTTCGCAGCTGAGTCTGCCAGGCAATTACCTTTTATAACAGGGGAATTCCCCTTCTGATGTCCTTTGCAATGAATGATGGCAACTTTGGTGGGTAACCAAATGGCGTCTAGGGGGGCAAGAATTTCACTGCGGTTCTTAATGTCCTTTCCTCCTGCTGTTAGGAGGCCTCTCTCCTTATATATGGCCCCGTGGATGTGGGCTGTGGCAAATGCATAATGGCTGTCAGTGTAGATGTTGGCCACTTTTCCTTCAGGTATCCGTAAAGCCTCAGTTAGCCCTATCAGCTCTGCCCTCTGTGCAGAGGTCCCTGCAGGCAGTGCCCTTCGCCACAGGACCTTATCTCCTGTGGTCACTGCTGCCCCCGCATACCGCTGTCCATCTTTGACAGAACTGCTCCCATCAGTAAAGAGGGTCAGGTCTGCCTTTTCATATGCCTGATCTCTTAAGTCTGGGCGGGAGCCAGTCACCATGTCAAGGATTGCTTGCAATCGTGGACTAAAGTGGAATCCGGTACTGGCAGCAGGGTCGCCGGGTTCAGGGCAGCTGTTTTAAGGAACTGAACAGACGGAGGGTTTAATAGCTGGGCCTGATACTGTGTTAGCCATGCGTTAGTTAGCCACCTATCTGGGGGTGCTCGTAGCACTTGCTCTATGTAATGCTCCCCAACTACCTGTATGTCCTGTCCCAGAGTCAACTTACTGGCCTCCTTGACCAGGGTTGAGGTGGCAGCAAGTGCCCTCAGACATATTGGCCATCCTGAGACCACGGGATCAAGCTTTTTAGACAAATAGGCGACGGGCCTCTTCCACGGCCCAAGCTCCTGGCTCAGCATCCCTAGGGCTACCCCTCCCTTTTCTGCTACAAACAGCTGAAAGGGGTTAGCCAGGTCCGGCAGGGCTAAGGCTGGGGCGGTCACTAGGGCCTCCTTAAGTGCTTGGAACGCTTGCCTCTCCTTATCTGTCCAGGTGAACTGCTCTTCTTTTCCTCTGGTTAGTTCATGCAGGGGTCTAGCTAGTTCTGCAAAGCCTAGTATCCACAACCGGCAGTATCCTACTGCGCCCAAGAATTCTCCTACTTGCCTTTTGGTGGAGGGCTCAGGAATCTGCAGAACTGCCTGGATCCGCTGGCTGGACAGAGTCCTTTGTCCCCCCTGCAAGTTATACCCCAAATAACTTACAGTCTGAGTCACAATCTGGGCCTTCTTAGCTGAGACTCGATACCCCATCTGCTGGAGATCCTGTAACAGATCTATGGTGGCCTCTTCACATTCTCTTTTATCCTTGGCTGCTATGAGAATATCATCTACATACTGGAGCAGTACGATCGACGGGTGGGAGGAGCGAAAACCCTGCAGATCCTTGCCGAGGGCCTCATTGAAAATGGAGGGGGAGTTCTTAAATCCTTGTGGTAGCCTAGTCCAAGTGAACTACCCCACCAGTCCATTTTCTGGGTCGTTCCATTCAAAGGCAAAGATCTCGTCTGGGATTCGCTCCTAGCGCTTACAGCTAAGTCCTTATATACAGGTCATAAAGCAGGCGGGTTTTTTTATTTTTATTTTTTTCTTTGGCACAGAGGCATATTATTGGCTTACAGGGTCTCTTCTAGGGTTTCAGGCTCCTTGGGGCTGAAGCCATTGTTCTTGTTCCCAACACAGCACTCCTTTCATATTTTCCAGTTGGCACTAGGCATTTAAATAGGATGCAATTTTAAAAGAAAAAATACAGTACTTCCAGGCAGAGGTGAGAGATGAATGTGCAAACTCCTGATCACAATGTCACTGGAGCTATTAAGAGGTGCAGAGAGCTGAAAAGACTGAGAGAATGGAGCATGAGGTGGGGAGTGGCAGAGGCAAGTCTGCTGAGGAAAATTGAGTCTCCATGAACTTTCTTACTTGCCTGGCTGAGGTGTCCAGGTTCAATCCTGCATATCTGTGAACTTATGAGATCATAACAACACAAAACTTAATTGCTGAGAAAAGGAACTTTATTGGTATATTAATTTTTACTTAAATACTACATCCATGTCCCCATATATTGATATTTTCACAAAAGTTGATTGTCCCTTAATAAGTTAACTTTTTTTTACCATATTTATAGTTAAGCAAGACTGAGAGCATCATAATCAGATTTAAATAAAACAATAACAAGCAGTGAGGAGCAGAAGAAAGAGATTAGGGACAATAAGTAAATAAAAAGTAAAGGACTAGTGGTAGCTCTGGTAAAGACTAGTGAGATTTAGCCCTGGCTGATGTAACTCAGTAGATTGAGCGAGGGCCTGTGAACCATACGATCGCAGTTCAATTCCCAATCAGGGCACATGTCTAGGTTGCAGGCCAGTTCCCGATAGGGGGCACACCAGAGGCAACCATACATTGATATTTCTCTCTCTCTCCTTCCTTTCCCCTCTAAAAATAAATAAATAAATAAAATCTTTTAAAAAAAAACTAGCGAGATTTATTATTGATGGGTAAATGGGAGTCATCAGAAAACCTGCCTTATGTGAATGAGGGCTTCTCGAAGTTGATTATGCTGGTGATCCTATAAGATGCAGATTGTGATTTCAGGACCTGAGCTCCCCAGTAAGAGAGATGCAACTGGTTGGGGCCCACACTCAGAGTGGTCACTCTCAAGGAGTCACATTGTAGATGACAGGGAGGTGCGGCTAAAGAGAACTTCAAAAGGAGCAGGGAAGTGAGGTCTGTCCTGGAAATAGGTTGACAAGACACCATGGTCTCAATGAAGATGCAAAGTGACTACCTAATGCTTCTGCTGGAATTTTGGTCCCTAGTAGTTCTGCAAGGTCCCAATGACTCAGGTGTGACTCCATCTGAAGTAACAGTGGCAATTTTTTAAGCTCTTTCAGGAGCCAGTTACTGTGCTTTACACACATGTCATTGAACCCTCATAACATCAAAATGGTGAGTACCACTTTTTATGCATGGGAACACAGAAGCTCACTGCTGGTGGGTAATTTGCCCAAGGTCATATAGCCTGGAAGTTGCAAGACCCAAGTCTGAACCATTGTCTGGCTCCAAAACCTACTATTACCACAATTAGTTAAGTGTCCACCACAGACGATACATAGGGCTCATTAAATGAATGTATTGCACCCTCTGCCCTCCCTCAGCACAAACTAATGGAGAGAAGAATGTGTCTGCAAGTAATTACCATTCCTCCATGCTAGTAGAGAAATATACCACAAAGAAATTAGCTTTCTACTATGGATATTTCTTCGGTTAGAACTTTAATAAATTTCCTTTCACAAAGTAGAATCTTGAAAGTTGAATAAGCTGGGGCAACTTTATATTTAAAGATAATAAGTGATTGAATCTACCTTAATTCTTTTCCTCCCAAAGTTTTTTTATAAATATATTCTATTGATTACACCATTACAATTGTTCTATTCCCCCACTTCCCTGCACACCCCTCCGCCACCCTTCCCTCCCTTTAGTTTATGACCATGTGTCTCAAGTTCTTTAGATTCTATATTTCCCATACTATTCTTGCCCTCCCCCTATTTATTTTCTACCTACTGTTTATGCTACTTATTCTCTGTACCTTCTCCTCCCTTCTCCTCCTCCCCCTCCCCTGTTGCTAACCCTCCATGTGTTCTTCATTTCTATGGTTCCACTCCTGATCTAGCTGTCCTCTTGGTTTGCTTTTGTTTTAGGTGTGGTTGTTGGTAACTGTGAGTTTGCTATCCTTTCACTGTTCATATTTTTATCTTCTTTTTCTTAGATAAGTCCCTTTAACATTTCATATAATAGGGGCTTGGTGATGATGAACTCCTTGAATTTGACCTTATCTGAGAAGCACTTTATCTGTCCTTCCATTTAAAATGAAAGCTTTGCTGGATAGAGCAACTTTGGATGTAGGTCTTTGGATTTCATGACTTGGAATACTTCTTTCCAGCTCCTTCTTGACTGGAAGGTCTCTTTTGAGAAATCCACTGACAGTCTGATGGGAACTCCTTTGTAGGTAACTGTCCCCTTATCTCTTGCTGCTTCTAGGATTCTCTCCTTCATTTGAATCTTGGCTAATGTAATGATGATGTGCCTTGGTGTGTTCCTTCTTGGGTCCAACTTCTTTGGGACTCTCTGAGCTTCCTGAATTTCCTGGAAATCTATTTCCTTTGCCAGACCGGGGAAGTTCTCCTTTATTATTTGTTCAAATAAATTTTCCACTCGTGGCTGTTTCTTTTCCCCTTCTAGTACCCCTACAATTCAGATGGAATGTTTCAAGATGTCCTGGAAGTTCCTAAGTGCCTTCTCATTTTTTTGAATTCTTGTAACTTCACTTTTTCCTGTTTGGTCATTTCTTCCTTCTTTCTGGTCCATTCCATTGATTTGAGTCCCTGTTTCCTTTCCATCACTAGTGGTTTCCTGTGCATTTCCCTTCATTTCAGTTAGTTTAGCCTTCATATGTTCCTCTAATTTGTGGCTAAAATCAACCAGTTCTGTGAGCATCCTGATCACCAGTGTCTTGAATTGTGCATCTGAGAGGTTCGCTATTTCTTTTTCGCTTAGAGTTATTGGCTCTGGGGCTTTGAGTTCTTCTTGAGCCATATTTTGGACTGTTCGTGCCTGTTACGTATGAGGAGCAGAGCCCTAGGTGTTCACCAGGGCCGGGCCACTCAGTTGCTGGGTTGTGATGCTGCATGTGGGGGCGGGGCCAAAGGAAAGCAATGGTGGGCGGGCACCCTTTGCTGCCCCCCCCAGCACCATGGGCCACGAGGTTTGTCCCATTGCTCACGAATGTGCAACCTCAGTCAGCCTGCTGCTGGATTCGCCACTGGGAACTGTGAGCACGGCTCCCTTCCCTGCTGGTTTATCTGCATGCGAATGTGTGACTGCAGCCAGCCCTCACTGAGTCCGTCCCACGTTGGGCTGCCTGGGCGCCTGGGTCAGGGGATCTTTCCTTCCTGTCCCCACTCTGCTGCTGGCTCCGCCCCTCTTACTGCTCTGGTTGAAAGGTTCGTTGTTATTGGACTTCCGTATAGTTCAATTTTCTGTTTTTTGGCTGCGTCTTTGTTCTCCAAACCTTTGTTGTATTGAAACTTGGTTGTGGGAGAAGGCACAGTGTTTCCACCTATGCCTCCATCTTGGCGGAAGTCCCCTCCTCCCAAAGTTTTACCATGGAAAAATTTTTAACATAAAAATTGGGAGAATCATGCAGTGAATAGCCAGATGCCCACCACAGTGAACACATACTGTATTTTTGTCACACACCTCTGTTTGTCATTCCTCCCTCCATCCACCTAATTTTTAAATACAGTTCAAAGTTTCAGATATCATTTCACCCCTAAACTCTTCAGCACGTATATTGTTAACTGGAGTTGGAGTATTGCATGGGCACACCCTTCACACCAAGGTACACACATCAACACATTTGATCAAGGAGCATCATATTCCCTGTAAGAGCAGAGTGACCCAAGAGTGGGAGATTCAATGGCTTAGAGCAGTTGGCCTCAACTTGGAGCTCAGAGTTACCTTTGAACTTTTATTATGATTTTTAATGATACATTTAGTCTCCACAAAGCAGCACAAACTGACAAAAATAGATCCCCTCCTTGGCTTTTGTCTGTTATATAATTATAATAGCTAACATTTCCAGAATATTTGTTCTGTCTCAGTCATTGTTTTAACTAGTTTACACATTGTCACCCAATGGTCGTTAGCCCCAATTCAGTGCTAATAGGAATTACCAATCTTGGATGCAGTGAAGAAGGAAACTTTATTCAGTTTAAAACAGCTCAATTGTGATACAGCATGGTTGTGCAAACAACAAAGCTGTGAGGCAGCCCTGGGACCAGGTAGCCCTGTGGCCATGTGGCCTTGGGGCTAGGACCCTTTCCAGCTAGCTAGCTCTGCTCTGCTCCTGACTGGTCTTCCATGCTTTGCTCTGTGCCAGTCTTCTTTGTGCTAGGCCATGCTGGTCTGCTCCTTTCCACTCCTGCAAGACACCTTTGGTGTTTCAGCTCAGCCAGAGACACTGAGTCTTTAGCCTTCAGTGGAAAAGAAAAGTATGCTCTCAGAGCCAGAGGAAAACTGGTTCACATGTACAGAAGTTCCTGCCCCTGATCTCTAGTTGGTCTGTCCTCATGCAAATGAGGACTCCAAATCCTTGCAGTTTGGTCCAAAAGACACTGTCCTGATTGATCAGAATAGAGCTGCTCTTATTGATTGGAGCTGCACAGCTCCAGTTTGGACTGGGAAAGCCTTAGTCCTATTTGTTGAAATAGGATTCCAGGAAGCCCTTTATAAGGGGGAGTTAAGGCAGGAAGTTCAGTGCAGGCTTTTCCCTGAAGTGCAATTTGTATGAGCGATACCTATGTAGAAATGGTTGCTAGGCTCTGTGTTGTTGTTTTGAGCCCAGTGGGCCATCAGGAGCCCTTCTTACTAGGTGTCTTCTTTCTCAGGACTCACAACATGTAATTTCATTTGATAATATGAAATAATAGTCAGTAGCATAACCTCTCAGACATAGAGTCTGTACTTTTAAAGGGGAGAAAACACATTGTCCTCTAAATGTATACATTATTTGGTAAGTTAAAAACATTCAAAATAAGAGGCCTATGGAGGAAATGTCTAAGCTAAAAAGAGGCAAGCCTCTCTTTAGTTATTAAGAAAAATCATTCCTGAGGAGCCCTTGGTCTCCAAAAATAATAGTTGATTTAAAAAAATACTTTTTAGAAAGATGCTCAGTATGGATACCTATCAGAGAGATGCAAATTAAAACCACAATGAGACACCACTTCACACTGGTCAAAATGGCCATCATAAACAAAGCAACAAACAACAAGTGTTGGAGAAGTTGTGGAGAAAAGGGGGCCCTAATCCATTGTTGGTGGGATTGCATACTGGTACAACCACTATGGAAAACAGTATGGAATTTTCTCAGAAAACTAAAAATGGATCTGCCTTTTGACCCAGCAATTCTACTGCTAGAATTACATCCTAAGAACCCTGAAACACCAATCCAAAAGAACCTATGCACCCCAATGTTCATAGCAGCACAATTTACAATAGCCAAGTGCTGGAAGCAGCCTAGGTCCCCAGCAGTAAATGAATGGATCAAAAAACTGTGGTACATTCACACAATGGAATACTACACAGCAGAAGGAAATAAGGAGCTCCTATTCTTAGCGACAACGTGGATGGAACTGGAAAGCATTTTGCTAAGTGAAATAAGCCAGGTAGTAAAAGACAAATACCATATGATTTCACCTTTAAAAGGAACTTAGTCAACAAAACAAACAAGCGAGCAAAATATAACCAAAGACACTGAAATAGAGAATAGGCTGACAATGACCAGAGGGGAGAGGGGAGGGAATTTCAGGGGAAAAGAGGAAGGGTTTGCAAGAACAAGTATAAAGGACACATGGACAATAACAAGGGGGATGTGGAAATGGGAGGGAGGTGGGAGGGATGGGATGGGGGTAAAAGGCAGAAAACTGTACTTGAACAACAATTGCAATAAAAAATAAAAAAATTAAATCACATATTAAAAATACAAGTGGTTCACATTATAGGAAGGTGAAGGTATAAGTAATAAGAAGTGGGCATAATAAATTTCTGATTAGTCATTCTTAATTTTTAAGAATGCATTGTTAAAGAATGTATTGTTAAGAATGTATTTTTAAGACTGTATTAATTTTTGACTGTATTGTTAAGGAACTCTTTTGCATTATTCACTTTAAAAAAAAGTCAAGCAATATAAAACTGCATGAAGAAAGAAATCACACTAAATCCCATAACCCAGACAAAATATTCACTAACATTTGGTGAATGTCATTTACAAATATGAATAATATCTTTATGAATAACAGAGATGAATGATATATAATTATGGCTGAAATCTGAGTCCTGTACTAGAAGCATTATGTAGGAAAATTAATTGTAGGATGTCAGAGGAATGGTGAAGTGGTAAATTCCCTTGGTCTCTCTCCTTGAAGTTTCAACAACCCAAACAACCATATCTCAACAAAAGTTTCCCTGCTCAACACACAAATATGCTTAGTGATCTGTGCATTGAAACATTTAAAGGTGGGCAGGGGAACAAAATGGCAAAAGGGGAGTGGGGCTGACACAATCCCGGGATGCAGCCTGGCAGCTGAGAGCTCACTGCAGGGCTTAGCTGGGAAAAGGGAGGAATCTGGTTGTTGTAAACACCCTCTTCAGCCAGGAGCAACAGAGACTTGGTGGGCACTTCTGCAGGAGTGAGCAACACTAGCTGCAGCTGAACTGAGAGTCCTGAGCAAGAACACAGCATGAGAGAAAGGTCTCAGTTGTCAGGCAATTGGCAATTCAGACACTGAAACAAAGCCTGAGTGCCTCCTCTTTACCTCCCACAGATCACCTTCCTTTGTCCATGGTGTCTGTAGGGAAGCACTTTAACTATGCGCTGGAAAACAGATCTTATAGAATCACATTTATCCCTAAGCAAAGGGTACATACACTTTGTGACCAGCCCCAGGGTCAGGACGAAGGAAGACTACATCACTGGGAGAGCAAAACAACAAAGAACCTGGAGGGATCCCCCAGTCCACCCTGGTGCATCATATAGCTACACTGACTGCAGAGGCTTCAGGAGAGAGCACTGGGATCTCACAGAGCTAACAAACAAACAAACCCTCCCCCCCATAAAAAACCTTGTGATTTAGCACAACCAACTGGAAAAAAATAGACCTCCTTTTGTTAATCTGCTAAAGCACTGACACGCACATTGATGCCAAGCCAGGGAAGGAATTCATCAAATACCATGAATAGCTAAGGTAGTGAGGCAGCTCAGAAAGAAAATGAGAAATCTCCACAAAACAAATGTAAAGACATGGAAATATGTGACATAAATTACAGAGAATTCAAACCACATGTGCACACCCACACAGTTCTGAAAATATTCAATGAGATGCAAGAAAATATGGAAAGTCAATTTAGTGAGTTCAGAAAACAACTTAACAAACAAAACAAGTACTTCATCAAAGAGACTGAAACTTTAAAAAAAAAACAGAAATCCTGGAGGTGAAGACTTCAATTAAAGCGATGAAGG
Organism: Sturnira hondurensis; assembly: GCF_014824575.4. Taxonomy (NCBI): domain Eukaryota; kingdom Metazoa; phylum Chordata; class Mammalia; order Chiroptera; family Phyllostomidae; genus Sturnira; species Sturnira hondurensis. The sequence continues at coordinate 364,239 of NW_028091817.1, read as the reverse complement.
ATGAACTAACGAGCATAGGAAATAAAGCAAAACAAATGGAGGAAAAGATTGGTGATATTGAAGATAGAAATCTAGAAATAATGCAGAGGGAAGAAGAGGGAGACTTGAGCATTAAAAAAATGAAATAACTCTACAAGAACTATTTAACTCCTTCAGAAAGAGTAATGTAAGAATAATAGGTATACCAGAAGAAAAAGAGAGGGAAAACAGAGTGGGGAATCTATTCAAACAAATAATTGATGAGAGCTTCCCAAACCTATGGAAAAATATAGATCCTCAATTCCAAGAAACAAACAGAACACCTAGTTACCTTAATTCAAAGAGGCCCTCTCCAAGACACATTGTATTAAAACTGTCAAAAATTAATGATTAAGAAAGGAATCTCAAAGCAGCCAGGGAGGAGTGAAAGTAACCTATAAAGAAAAGCCTATTAGGTTATCATCAGACTTCTCAGCAGAAACTCTACAACCCAGAAGAGAGTGGAATCAAATATTCAAACTACTGAAAGAGATAAATTACCAACCAAGAAGAATATATTCAGCAAAGTAATCCTTTAAATAGGAAGAAAAAATAGACTTTTCCGGACATACAGAAGCTGAGGGATTTTATCACTACAAGACCTTCATTGCAGGATATACTCAAGGAGATTATTCCACCTGAAACAAAGAACATAAGGTCACAAATCTTTGAGTAAGATCACCAACTAACTTACATAAACAGGGATAATTTCTGAAAAGCAAAGCATAAAATGGGAAGGGGAAAAGGTCTGAACTGACAACAGATGATGGAGGCCAGAGGCATTCTAAAGAAAAAAAACTACCGTATCTATGAATTGTTTTTTATTATATGAATGCAATGGTGACCACACACACACACACACACACACACACACACAAACCCCAAACTCAGACACTTAGCACAGAAAAAGTGGAAACAGAGGAAAGAAGTATGGAATACCACTGAACAAAACAACAGAAAGAAACACAAAGGAAATTAACAAATGAAAGCACATAGCTACCATAAAGCAAAAGATAATATGGCTATTTAAAAAACCCACATACATCAGTAATTATCCTAAATGTAAATGAACTGAATTCACCAGTAAAGAGGCACAGAGGAGCAGATTGGATCAAGAAAAAAAAACCAACCATGTGCTACCTTCATGAGACACATTTAAGCTGTGAAGATGAAGGCAGATTCAAAGTGAATCTCCAAGAAAATAACATCCACAGAAAATCAGGTGCAACCATACTTATATCTGACAAAATAGATTTCAAATTAACAAAGGTAATAAGAGACAAAGATGAACATTTTATAATGATAAAAGGAACACTACATCAAGAAGACATACAATTCCTAGTATATACACACCCAATCAAGGAGCACCAAAATGTATAAAGCAACTACTAACAGGATTAAAGAGAAACAGACCAAAACTCAACCATAGTTGATGACCTTAATACTTCATTGACAGTTCTAGACAGTCTATCCAAACAGAAAATCAAAAAAGAAATATCTACCTTAAATGATACATTAGACAAGTGGAAATAATTGACATCTACAGAGCCTTCCATCCTTCCCTCCCAGAACATCAGATTATACACTCTTCTCCAGTGCACATGGAACAGTCTGAAGGATAGACCACATGTTGGGTGACAAAACTGGCCTCAATAAATTCAAGAAAATTGAAATTATACCAAGCATATTCTCTGACCAATGAATTTTACCAAACATTCAAAGAAGATTTGATACCTATCCTTATCAAATGCTTCCCAAAAAAAAGAAGATGCAATACTTCTTACACATTTTATGAGGCAACATAAACCTGATACCAAAACCTGGCAACAATAACACTAAAAAAGAAAACTACAAACCATTATCTCTGGTGATTAATATGGATGAACAAATTCCAAACAAAATACTAGCAAATATAATACAACAATACATTAATACATCATGATCAAGTGGGGTTTAGTCCAGAGGCACAAGGCTGGTTCAATATAAAAATATCAATCAATGCAATACACCGTATTAACAAAACAAAGGAAAAAATATATGATCTTATCAACAGATGCAGAAAAAAGCATTTGATGAGATATAACATCCATTTATGACCAAACTTTCAATAAAATGGGTATAGAAAGTACCTCAACATAATAAAGGCCATGTATGACAAATCCTCAGCCAATATCATAGCTAAAGCTTTTCCTACAAAATCAGGAACATAACAATGATACCCATGCTCAACATTGTTATTCAGCATAGTTCTGAAAGTCCTAGCCAGAGCAATCGGGCAGGAAAAAAAAAAGCACCTAAATTTGGAAGAAAGAAGTAAATGTATCACTTTTTGCAGATGGCACAACTCTGTAAATAGAAAACCCTAAAGACTCCACCAAAAACTATTAGAAATAATAAGCACAGTAAAGTTGCAGGATAAAATTTCCATGAGCAAAAATTCACTGCTTTTCTGTATGCTGACAATGAAACTTTGGAAAAAGAAAGAAAACAAAACACACACAAAACAATTCTTTTTGCAACTGCAACCAAAAAGAATAAAATACCTAGGAATAAACTTAACAAAGGATGTGAAGGACCTATATACTGAAAACTACATAGCACTATTTAAAAAGACTGAAAAAGTCACAATAAAATGGAAAGATAGTCCATGTTCATGGACTAGAAGAATCAATTAGATTAGATGGCCATATTAACCAAAGCTATATGCAGATTTAAAGCACCCCCTCAAAATCCCAATGTCCCTTTTTAAAGAAGTAGAAAGAAATGATCAGATTCATATGGAACCCCCAAAGGTTCAAAATAGACAGATCAATCCTGAGAAAGAAGAATGAAGCCAGAGGTATCATACTACTTGACTTTAAATTATACTACAAAGTGAAGTCTGGCCAAATGGAGGTATAGATTGATACACTTTGCTTCTTCACACAACCAAAAGTAGGATAACAACCAATTTAAAAACAAAAAACAACAAGAACTGCCAGAAAATCAAACTGTATGGAAGTTTGGTAACCAAGGAGTTAAAGAACAAATATTCATCCATGGTAGGTGGGGCAGGAATGGGAAGCTGAGGTGGAAAGGACCCTGGGACAGAAGTGGGCAAGGTGGAGGCTGGCAGACCGGCAGTCCCATATTTGCATGCAGATTAGTTGAGAGGAACAGTTGGGGAGGGAGACAAACTGCGCAACCCAAGCTTCCAGAATGGGAAACTAAAGACTCAAAATCTCTGAGTGAAAAACCCTGTGGAGGTTGCGACATCAGGAGAAACTCCCAGTCCCACAGGAGAGTCCTATGAGAGAGACCCACAGGGTCTGTGGATGTACACAAATTCACCCATCCAGGAATCAGCACTGGAAGGGCCCAATTCACTTGTGGGAAGTGAGGGAAGTGATGGAAAGTGGGGTGAATGCCAAGCAAGCATGCGAGCAGCATTGTTCTTTCTAATCCCTGTTGGAAACCATCCTGTCTGGTTTCAGGAGCTGTAACCTGGCCAACAGGTGAAAAGACCCCATGGCTAGGGGACCTTGGGACCATAAGACACTAAGGATACAAAACTTATCCTCCCAGCAGGGGCACAGCTTCTGCCCTCTTAACTTCATCCTGCTTGGACCCTGGAGGATGGCTGGTAGTCGATGGCAAGTAAGATTGTTCAAGGAAGAAACCTAAGACAGGCACAGTTGTGAAGGGCCATCAGGGAAGGACTTAGGGATTATGGAGGAGGGACAAAAGACCCTCACCCCTTGGCTTTGTCATAGCTGGAGTCTTCATTCCATCTGTAAAAAGTCTCCTAGTCTCTTGACTGCCTTGCATCCCCCAGCTGATTCAGGCCTGAAACAATGCCAAAGTTGGGTGCAGCCCTGTGCAGGTACATCAATTTCCAGGAGCAATCAGACCTGAGAAAGAATGTATTAAGTCCTGTGAACCCTACTTTGCTAAGAATGTCCTCAAGCTATGCACACTAAGTGTTTAGGGTCCAAGCACAAAGTAAGTTTGTTTCTCCAGATTTAATGGCCTATTGGTGTCACTCTGTCTACCAGACCCAGACTCAAAAGGACCCCCATGATCTTATGAATGTTATCTGTTAACCTTATTTCCTTTGTTTGATCATTACTGTCTGACGTTGATTGATGAGCTTTACATGCATGCTTAATATATCTATACAAACTGAACTCAGTAAAAGCCCATTGAGAAAGAGGCTCGAGGCCTTTCTCCTCTGAGAGATTTGCCAGACTTTTCTCCCCAAGCAGACCATGTCTTTGTAGATTTATTCTCATCCTTGGTGCCCAGGAGAGCTCTGCTGGATGGAGTTCACTCATAGATTCCTCCTCTACATACAGCTCCACAACAGTGAAGTGGGTTGTCCTACTCTGGCAAATACCTAAGGCCCAGTCCCTTACAATGTAACAGGTGTGCTGAGATGAAAAAATATGGCCCAAATGAAAGAGCAGATCAAAGCTCCAGAAAAAGAAATAAGTGATGAGGAGATAGACAACCTATCGGATGCAGGGTTCATAACATTGGTAATCAGGATGTTCACAGAAATGATTGAGTATGGTCACAAAATAGAGAAAGAAACAAAGGCTATGCAAAATGAAATGATGGAAAATGTACAAGGAACCAACAGTGAAGGGAAAGAAACCAGGACTCAAAGCAATGATTTGGAACAAAAGGAAGAAATAAACATCCAACCAGAACAGAATGAAACAAGAATTCAAAAGAGTGAATGGAGGCTGAGGAAACTCTGGAATAACTTTAAGCATTCCAACATATGAATCATAAGGGTGCCAGAAGGAGAAGAGGAAGACCAAGAAATTGAAAACTCATTTGAACCTGAATGAATAATGAATGAAAACTTTCCCAATTTGGTGAAGGAAATAAACTTCCATGAAGCCCAGAGAGTCCCAAAGAAATTAGATCCTAGGTGGAACACACCAAGATACACCATAATTAAGTTACCCAAGATTAAACATAAAGAGAGAATCTTAAAAGCAGCAAGAGACAAGGAGACAGTTACCTACAAAGGAGTTCCAATTAGACTACCAGCTGATTTCTCAAAAGAAATCTTGCAGGCAAGAAGGGGCTGGAAAGAAGTATTTGAAGTCATGAAAAGCAAGGACCTTCACCCAAGATTACTCTATCCAGCAAAGCTATCATTTAGAATGGAAGGGCAGATAAAATACTTCCCAGACAAAGTCAAGTTAAAGGAGTTCATCATCACCAAGTGTTTATTATATAAAGTGTTGAAGGAACATATCTAAGAAATTGAAGATCAAAAACTATAAATAGTAAAATGACAGCAAACTCACAATTATCAACAACTGAACCTAAAAAGCAAAAACTATAACTAAGCAAACAATTAGAACAGGAACACAATCACAGATATGAAGATCGTGTGAAGGGTTAATAGTGGGGAGAGGAAGGGGAAAATTGGGGGGAAGATACAGGGAATAAGAAGCATAATTAGTAGGCATAAAATAGACAGGGGGAGGTTAAGAATAGTATAGGAAATGGAGAAGCCAAAGAAGTTATATGTACAACCCATGGACATGAACTAAGTGTGGGAGGAATGCTGGAGGGAGGCATGGTGCAGGACAGAGGGGTGATATAGGGAAAAAAATGGGATAACAGTAATGGCATAATCAATAAAATATATATTTAAAATAAAGTACACTACCAAGCTACAATAAATCAAAACATCATGGTAATGGCAGAAAAACAGGCACACTGACCAGTGGAAAAGAATCGAAAGCCCAGAAACAAAACCACACATACATAGGCAAATAATTTTTTTAATTTTATTTATTTATAGATGAATTGTAAGGGAGTGAGAAAAAGAGGGTGAGAAACATCAGTGTGAAGTTCTGGGCAAGATGAAGATGTAGGTAGAAACCCTTCACTCCCTTGCAAAACCAAAAGGAGGATAACAACCAATCTAAAATCAATAAACAACCAGAAGTGCCAGAAAATCAAACTTCAGGGAACTCTGACAACCACAGAATTAAAGAAATAGGCAAACAGAACAACCAGACCAGTAAGGCAGTGGACGGAGAGAAACCACGGTGAGGCTGTGGAACTTGTGGGCAGGGCTGGCTGAATGGGAAAGTGAGACTCAGAGGTGGCCATGGACTATGACAGTTCTGCAGTGAGAGAAAGTCCCAGTCTCACACAAGGGTTCATTGTAAAGTGGGCTAGAGATGGGTAGGCAAGCTGCATTGCTTCCTCTCTGGTCCCTCCCCCACAGTCATTGCCCCAGTGAAGCAAGGAGGTTTACCCAGCTTGGGTGAATACCTAAGGCCCCACCTCTTTACAACTTAACAGGGACCTTGAACAAAAAAATAGGGCCAAAATGAAAGAACAGAGCAAAACCTCAGAAAGACAGCTAAGTGATGAGGGTATAACCAACTTACCTGATGGAGAATTTAAAGACTTGGTAATCAAAATGTTCATACAATTGATTGAGCTCGGTTGAAAAATGAAAGAACAAATGAAAGACACCCAAAATGAAATAAAGCAAAATATTCAGGGAACCAACAGTGACAGGAAGGAAAACAGGACTCAAAGCAACAATTTACAACAAAAGGAAAAAATAAACATCCAAGCAGAACAGACTGAAGAAACAAAAGTCCAAAAAAAATGAGCAGAGGCTGAGGAAACTCTAGGATAACTTTAAGCATTCCAACCTACGAATCATAGGGGTGCCAGAAGGAGAAGAGGAAGACCAAGAAATTGAGAGCTTATTTGAAAATATAATGATGGAGAACTTCCCCAACCTGCAAAGGAAATAGACTTCCAGGAAGTCCAGAAAGTTCAGAGAGTATCAAAGAAGTTGGACCCAAGGAAGCACACACCAAGACACATGATAAGTACATTACCAAGAGGAAAGATAAGGAAGGAATCCTAAAAACAGCAAGAGAAAAGGAGACAGTTACCTACAAAGGAGTGCCCATCCGACTGTCAGCTGATTTCTCAAAAGAAATCTTGCAGGCAAGAAGGGGCTGGAAAGAAGTATTTGAAGTCATGAAAGGCAAGGACCTACATCCAAGAATACTCTATTCAGCAAAGCTATCATTTAGAATGGAAGGGCAGATAAAGTGCTTCTCAGATAAGGTCAAGTTAAAGGAGTTCATCATCACCAAGTGCTTATTATATAAAGTGTTGAAGGGACTTATCTAAGAAAAAGAAGATAAAAAACATGTACAGTAAAATGACAGCAAACTCACAATTATTAACAACTACACCAAAAACAAAAACAAAAACAAACTAAGCAAACAACTAGAACAGGAACAGAATCACAAAAATGGAGATCACTTGGAGGGTTAGCAACAGGGAAGTGGGATGGGCAGAGAGAGGGAAAAGGTACAGAGAATAAGTAGCATAGGTGGTAGGTAGCAAATAGACGGGGGCGGGGGTAAGAATAGTATGGGAAATGTAGAAGCTAAAGAACTTATAAGTATAACACATGGACATGAATTGAAATGGGGGAATGCGGGTGGGAGAGAATGTGCATGGTGGAGGGGAGTTAAGAGTGGAAAATAGGATGACTGTAACAGCATAATTGATAAAATATATTTTTAAAAAGAAGGTAAAAATATGAAGTGAAATGACAACAAACTCACAACTATCAACGAATGAATCTAAAAAAAAGAAAAACAACGAAAACAAAAACTAAGCAAACAACTAAAACAGGAACAGAATCAGAGACATGGACATCACATGGATAGTTCTTCAGTGGGAAAGGGGAGGGAAGGAATAGGGAGGAAAAGATACAGGAAAGAAGCAGCACTATTGGTAGGCATTAAATAGACAGGGAGAGGTCAAAAATGGTATAGGAAACAGAACTCAAAGAACTCATATCTACAACCATGGACTTGAACTAAGTGCGAGTGAGGGGATCTTTGAGCGTTGGGAGTGCAGGGTGGAGGGGGAAAGGGGGAAAATTTGGAAACTGTAATAGCATAATCAATGCAATATACTTTTTTAAAAAAAGAAACATCAGTGTGAGAAAGAAACATCAATCAGCTGGCACTGAACATGTCCTGGCTGGGGACCAAAGTGGCATACTAGGCATGTGCCCTGACCAAGAACTGAACCTTTGACACCTCACTTTGCAAGATGACACCAAACCAACTGAGCCAGACCAGTTAGTGGTGTGCAAATACTTTTTGACTAAGGAGCCAAAAACACACAATAGACAAAAGAAAGCCTCTTCAATAAAGGTCTTGGGATAATTGGAAAGCCACATGCAAAAGAATGAAGTTAAATTACAGTTTGTCCCCTTCTACAAGAATTAATTCAAAGTGGATCAAAGAGTTAAATATAAGATCTGAAACAATAAACTACATAGAAGAAAACAGAGGCACTAAATTTACGGACCTCTGTTGTAAAGAACATTTTATGAACTTGACCCCAAAGTTGAGGGAAATAAAGGCAAAAATAAATGAATGAGATTATATCAAATTAAAATGCTTCTGCACAGCAAATGGGACTGATTATTCCTACATTATGATTTACAAATAATCCATATAGAGTTTTCTCTCTCTTTTTTGCTATTTTCTTTTTTCAGCTGTTTGAAAATCCCCTTTATTTTTCACTTTACAACAAAACAAAAAAAATCAACAAATCAAATGAAAGATGATATTTGCAAACAACAGTTCAGACAAGGAGCTAATATCCAAAATTTATAAAGAACTCATACAACTCAATACCCAACAAAGATTCTAATTAAAAACTGGCAAAGGACCTGAACAGACACCTCTCCCAAGAAGACATACAAAGAGCTATCAGATATATGAAGAGATATTCAACTTGACTAGCTATTAGGAAAATGTGAATCAAAACTACAATGGGATAGCACCTCACACCTGTTAGAATGGCTATTATCAACAAAATAGGTAATAGCAAATGTTGGGGAGGTTTTGGAGAAAAAGGAACCCTCATCCTCTGCTGGTGGGAATGTAAACTGGTAAGCCACTATGGAAAACAGTATGGCAATTCCTCAAAAAATTAAAAATGGAGTTAGCATATGACTTAGCAATCCCTCTTCTGGATATTAACCCCAAAAACTCACAGAAAAATTATTCACAAAGATATGTGTGACATCAATAAACATGTTCAGGTTTATTGCAGCAGTATTCATGGCAGCCAAGACATGGAAACAACCAAGATGCCATTTGATAAAGGACCGGATAAAGAAAATGTGGTGCATATGTACAATGGAATACTATTCAGCCACAAGAAAAGATGAAATGCTGTTATTTGTGACAACATAGATGGACCTTAAGAATATTATGCTAAGTGAAATGGCAGTCATAAAAACCTAAGAACCATCTGATTTCACTCATATGTGGTATATAAAACTGAAACTCAGAGACATAGACAGACAACAGTATGATAGTTACCCGAAAGAAGGGTGTGAGGGGTTGATAGAGGATAAAGGGGACCAAATATATGGCAACAGAAGATAATTTGACTAGGGGTGGTTAGGTATACTATGCAATACATAGATCATATATCCAGTAATGTGCCCTTGAAACCTGTATGACCCTATTAAGCAATGTCACCTCAATAAATTTAATTTAAAAACATTAATTTCATTGTTTCTCAATATACAAAACAGGGTTTCATATAGCTCAAAAGTAAAAAGGAAAATAAAGCAAAAAAAATTCTAACATGGATTACTTGTAAACCACAATCTAAGGATAATTAATGTCATTTTACAGATGAACACAAAACTGTGAGTAACTTTCCCAGGGTCACACTAACAAATTGAATCAAGAATTGACTACTTTGCTATAGTTTTAAAAAATTGATACTATATTAGTCATGCTGTTCTATAGATTTTACACATTAAATTAGATTTGCTTGAATATAGGAACAAGAGAAATTGAATGACTCTAAATGAACTTTGAATATCAGCTAAACATTTATAATAAGACCTCCCTCCTCTAAAGATGAGGAAAAGAAGATTATGAAAAACATAAAGCAACTGGAGTATTTTTAATTTTTTTATTTTTTAAATTTTAATTGTTGTTCAAGTACAGTTTTCTGCCTTTTACCCCCATCCCAGCCCATCCCCCAACCCTCCCACCTTCCTACTGTTTCTTCCCCACCCTTGTTATTTATTGTCCATGCATCCTTTATACTTGTTCCTGCAAACTCTTCCCCTTTTCCCCTGAAATTTTTTTTAAACCACATATTTAAATTTTGACAGTATCTACTGATTTCTTGCTGTGAGAAATGTAGAAATTGTATATATTTGTATACCCCTCCCCACACACACACATATTCCCCTAACAGTTCAATTTTTCTGGACTGTTTTTATTCTGGAAAAAATTTACAGTTTACATTCTATAAATTACATCATAATTCCTATTAATGCTTAACCTTGGATCTATATTAAATTGGATCCTATGCTCAATATTCCATTTATTCCACCTTTTCTAAATGTGAATTCTTCATTAATGTCAAGGTTTCGTTGGCTGAATTTCAGCAAGTAATTTTTGTCATGGTTTTGATTTTTAAAAAGGCAGAAGAGACTGAAGTTCTGAGTTGTTTCCCTTGATGGGAGTTATGGGTTAGGGAATACAGCGTCTTTTTTTTGTTTGTTTTTGAGATTTAACCAGCTGTGTGGCTATGGATAAGACATTTGACTTCTTTGGGTGCCAGTTTCCCCATTTCTAATATATGTACTTAAACTAATCACTTCCAAAGTCCTATCCAGGAATGAAAGTAGGTGGTTCTCTGAACTTTGATGAAGATACCCATTCACTGAAAGCCCTGTTCTTGTTTTCCAAGCAGCTTAAACACTATTGAACAGCAGGGGACACCCTAAACACAGTGATCCATTCCTTTCCCCTTAAGCCCTCTGACAATTCAGGTGGACAGAGGGAGAGATGGTGTACTTCTTAAAAGCCAGCGTTCAACTGTCCAGTGGCCAGCCTTCTCCCTGAACAATATGGGTAGCCAAGGCCTCAGAGAAATGTGTTGATTTTGTATCTTTTCAAACATTTGTGAGGTGAAACATTTAATTGTATTTAAAGTATGGAAATCATGGAAGATAATATTCTTATAATCTATGGTAATTTACTGCTCTAAAATCAAATAGATAACTAATACAGCTATTTTTTTGGTGTTGTGAGGGATAGTTTTTTTCACATAATGCTAAGGATTCTGCATGAACCAATTCATTTATTCATATTTATTGAGGGCCTATTATGTGCCAGCATTGTTTGTTTACAGCACTAATATAACATCCCTTGCCCACATTAAAATTTATATTATAAAAACATTTTAATATGGTGGGCTGAAATGGGAAGCATTTCATATGTGGAACCATATTTGAACTAACCAAGAGTATAGCCTTTATAAACAACATATAGTATCCAAAAGAAATTACTCTGGGTATAGGAAATCAGCTATCTGTTCAGGAATTTTCCCCCAGCAAAATGGGGTAATTGAGAAAATGGCTGTTGAATAAGTTAAATACATAGATACAAACTTCTAGAAAGAAAATCAAGCAAGAAAGCCAGTTCAGTTTGTGTATGTCAATCTCAGGCAAGTAATTGAGGGGAAGGATATTAGTTTTCAGACTAACCAGGGCAGCTACATCACCAATTTTGGTGAACAGCCCAAGTTCTAGAATTAGACTATCCAAGTTGGAATGCCAGCTCTGCCACTCCCCAGTTGGCTGACTTTGTGGAAATTTCTTAATGTACCTTCAGTGAGTCATGTGAGGAGCCATTAGAACTGTGGTCTGGCACATAGTAATTGTTCAATAAACATTTACCATACTCATCAACATGATTATCATTATAGTTTTAAATTGGCCCAGTTCCTGATTTCTTTTAATTCTGACTAAATTATTTTAAAACATACTTTTACATGCCTGAATAAGTTTGCTTAGTAAGCAAAAAAAAAAAAAAAATGAGCAGCTACTTGCATACTTGGCACTGTTCTACGCATTAAAGATTAGGCAATAAACAAGGCAGAGTATCTACTTTGTCAGGAGCTTATAATTTCCAGAGGAATGCCAGGCAATAAATACATTAAAATGTAAATAAACAAATGATATAATAGATATGAGTTGTATTTCTTTCTTTGGAATTAATTTTAACAGCATTAAAATATTATTTGTGGTATCCTTTATGATATTTGGCTATAGGCTGAATGTTTGCATACCTCCCAAAATTCATATGTTGAAACCTAATCCCCAGTGTGATAGTATTTAGAGGTGGGGCCTTTGGGAAGTCATGAGGGCAGAACCCCTATAAATGGGAATAGTTCCCTTACTAAAAAGATCCAGAATTTCCCGCCAAGATGGAGGCTTAGTTAGATACACTGTACCACCTTGTATAACCAAAAGAAGGGCAACAAATTTAAAAAACAACAAATAACCAGAATTGACAAAAAATTGAACTGTATAAAAGTCTGACAATCAAGGAGTTAAAGAAGGAAAATTCATCCAGACCAGCAGGAGGGACGGAGATGGGCAGCCAGACAGAGAGGACTCACAGCAAGGAGGTAGCTCCCCTCTCCACCTCCCCATGTGCTCTGTGGCAATCTTTGCAGGTGCCCAGTACTGGGTGAGGTCCGGACCCACCTGGTCCGCCTCCAGAGCCATGGTTCCATGAGGAGCCCTGACTTGGCCAGTGCCTAGCAGCAGACTCAGAACTGGCGCAGACAGCACATCATGAAAGAGAGTTCCACCCAGGTCATCCCTAAGGTAAGAGACAACAGCCCCCACAATTTAGGAGGCTGCCAGCATGCTTAGTTTTAAAAAAAGAAAAAAGGATTTCTATTTTCTTTACATTTCTATACCTAGGATAGGGGGCATTTCTCAACCCCACAAAAGTCTGTAGATTCTTAAATGTTTTAGTCTAGATGGGCAAGTTGGACGAATTCAGCCTTAATGTCCTTCACACCCCACTTAATATCTGGGGAAGGAACCTCCTTACAATGGGGAATGCAAATCACCCTACTCTCAGCATTAACCCCAGAGGGTTGCAACCTCAAATGATTTGACAAACAGATGTTAATCCTAGACCTAGAAACTACCTGGTCCTGAGAACAATGTAGTTAATAGAGTGATTAACTACATTGCAGCTTGTAGAAACAGCAGGGGGCCTGTCTTTCTAACCAGACACTTACTCAGGTGCTCCACAGGCCCCTCCCCTCACTGGGGAATCAGTAAAAATGTTAGAACTTGAAGCCTTCAGACACTTAGGCCATCCACAAGAAATCAAAACTAATAATGGCCTGAGATATATTATACAAACCATTCAAGCTTTCTTAGAAAAATGGGGAATTTGGCATAAAACAGGTATTCCCTATAACCCTACAGGCTGAGCAATTGTTGAAAGAACTCACCAAACCTTTAAAACATTATTAAATAAACAAAAGGGGGGGAGTCAGGAAATATCCCCCGGGAATTTAACCATGCTGGCAATATATACATATAATCTTTGAATTGTGATGATAATATAAAGTCACCTGTAGACAAACACTTCATGCAAAACAGGCCTGCAGTTCCACACCCCTTGGTCTAGTACAAAGACCCATTAGGGGATAGAAGGTGGGAAGACCCAGTTGAGCTATTAACTTGGAGAAGAGGTATGCTGTGTTTACTCTCCAGAAAGACCTTTAGAGCTGGGGGCGAAGAGGGTAAAGCCATATCACAGAAAAAGCTTCCCTGGTGACGACCCACCTCTGCCCCATTGGACTCTCCTGATCCAGGATTCTCCAAGCTATGTGTCATTCTGCTCCAGTGGAACTCCAGCCAGCACTCCTGGAGTGATATTCAACATCACCTAAGAGGGGCTTTTTTTTTTTTTTACCAACTTAAAAAGACGAATTGATAAGTTGCAGCTAGAGCTGCGTCAGCAGCTGTAGGACATTCAGTGCTTGACCAAGCAAGAGGTTTTTCAAACCCTCTGTGATAATCTTTGTGGCTAAACCCAAAAAATTGATTTGATGGACTTAACCTGAGAATGTGGGTCTTTGGAGCCACTGGTTGTTTACTGATTCTAATAATTAATGTTTTGTATACTTCGATGCATTTACAAATTATTTTCCCAGGGTCATATAAGAGACCAACAAGTATCAAGCTTTGTGGGATCTATAGTGGTCCTAATTAAAAACGAGGGGAGAAATATAGGGAACCTATCCTCGTGCAATGACAAATGTAGCTCAGCCCTATTGGAAAGCCCATAGGCATGTGGTGGCACATAGGATGCCAAACCCATGGATTGGTTCTCCCATGGGAAATCAGGCCTGCATTATACCTAGGCTGCTTTGAGACTTGCTCTTGCTAAAACTCCCTCACCCTGAGTCGAGGCAGAAATGCTTACTGCACAACCTTAAAGTAACTTCCTGAAGTCTATGCTACTTCTCCCAAAGACTGAAGTGTAACCAGACCAATTGCTCTTATTGTTCCCTTGCACTTGCAACATTTTTCCTTGTTAATCTGTAAGAAGTAATCAGTACTTCTTGTGGGCCATTGTCCACATCAATTATGTAAAGATGTAACATGGTATGGGAAGTGAAGTGGTGTTATGCAATCTGATTCCAAGGTTTAAAAACCTGTAGGTGCCCAACAAACACATTAATATTTAACTGATTTCAGAGATTTGTTTAAGAAATAAGAACTATATGTTTCAAATTGTGTGCATTATTTTTCAAATGGCTTCTAAATGACTATATAATACTTGTGTTATTTAAACCTAATAACAGAAGTTTGGAATATTCTTGTTGGCCTAAGGGGTTCATGAAAAAATTATCATGATAATCAGGCACTGTGAGCTGAGAAAATTTGAGGACCTCTGCTATAAGTAATTAATCCCACCACGAATACATATATATATATATATATATGTATATATATATATATATGTGTGTGTGTGTGTGTGTGTGTGTGTGTATTATATATATAATATAACTATGTAATTTATATATATCTTTAGCAAGGTTTTACTTAGGAGTTCATAATTTTCTCTGTTCACTATGCTACTGTGTAAATTAATTTGTTGTTTTGGATTTTAAGCCTCTCCTGAAGAGGGAAACTTGTCTTTTCTACATTTTTTAAAGCATATGGTAGTCTGTGGATGTCTTCCATGGGGGCGTGGCACCTTTCACTAATTACATTGGTGGGGAAACTGAAAAGAAAAAATTGGCCAGCCAAGATGGAGGCATAGGTGGAAATACCGTACCTGGGAACCGGCACCAGAAGGGCCCAGTTTGCTTCAGGAAAGCAGCAGAGGGGACTGAAATCTGAGAGAGAGCAGAAGAGATGCCATTGCCCCTCTCTGACCCTGCGCCCACATACAGCATCATAACCCAGCCACCTGGGTTGCCCCACCCTGGTGAACACCTAAAGCTCTGCCCCTCATACGTAACAGGCACGAACAGACCAAAACATTATGGCTCAAGCAGAATACCTCAAAGCCCCAGAGCCAATACTTCTAAGCAACCAAGAGATAGCCAGCCTATCAGATGCACAGTTCAAAATACTGCTGATCAGGATGCTCACAGAACTGGTTGATTTTAGTCACAAATTAGATGAAAAAATGAAGGCTAAACTGATTGAAATGAAGGAATATGCACAGGGAACCAATAGTGATGGAAAGGAAACTGGGACTCAAATCAATGGAGTGGACCAGAAGGAAGAAAGGAACATCCAACCAGAAAATAATAAAGAAATAAGAATTCAGGAAAAATGAGGAGAGGCTCAGGAACCTCCAGGATATCTTTAAACATTCCAACATCCTAATTATAAGGGTACCAGAAGGGGAAGAGGAAGAGCAACAAGTGGAAAAGCTATTTGAACAAATAATAAAGGAGAACTTCCCCAGTCTGGCAAAGGAAATAGACTTCCAGGAAATCCAGGAAGCTCAGAGAGTGCCAAAGAAGTTGGACCCAAGAAGGAACACACCAAGGCACATCATAATTACATTACCCAAGATGAAAATGAAGGAGACAATTCTAGAAGCAGCAAGAGATAAGGGGACAGTCACCTACAAAGGATTTCCCATCAGACTATCAGCAGATTTCTCAAAAGAGACCTTACAGGCAAGAAGGGGCTGGAAAGAAGTATTCCAAGTCATGAAATCCAAAGACCTGCATCCAAAGTTACTCTATCCAGCAAAGCTTTCATTTAGAATGGAAGGGCAGATAAAGAGCTTCTCAGATAAGGTCAAATTCAAGGAGTTCATCATCACCAAGCCCTTATTACATGAAATGTTGAAGGCACTTATCTAAGAGAAAGAAGATAAAAAATGTGAACAGTGACAGGACAGTAAACTCACAGTTATTAACAACCACACTGAAAACAAAAGCAAACTAAGAGGACAACTAGATCGGGAGGGGAACCATAGAAATGAAGAACACATGGAGGGTTAGCAACAGGGGAGTGGGAGGAGGAGAAGAGGGGAGAAGATACAGAAAATAAGTAGCATAGACGGTAGGTAGAAAATAGATGGGGGGAGGGCAAGAATAGTATGGGAAAAACAGAATCTAAAGAACTTGAGACACGTGGACATAAACTAAAGGGTGCAGAATGGTGGGGGAGGGGTGTGCAGGGTGGAAGGGAATGAAAGGGGGAAATCGGACAACTGTAATGGCATAATCAATAAAATATATTTTAAAAAGAGACTAAAATATTCCCACAAGAAAAAATTGCTAGAAGCCACAGGGAGAATTGACATGTGAACCCAACAGTACATGAAAAGCAGGTTTTTCCAGACTCTGCCATACCTTTTGGGGGACTTACTAGGAAAAAAATTCTCTGAGTCCATGTAAACTTTTATTTATTGTTTATTTTGGAATAGTAAACCTTTACTTGTGGCTTACTTTTTGGTGAAACAAAAATTATCATCAGAATTTAATATATCAACCTAATTATCATAGCTTCCAGGCACTGCATCTAATTTGTTTGTTTAATTATTTGGTGATCTTTTGAATTCATGCAACACACTGATGAGTCCCCTCCAAAGTGCTTGATAATGTGCTCGGGTTTGAATCAATATAATGGAATCATCTTGAATGTTTTTTTTCAACTTGAAGTTTTCCTGTACATAAACCTTAAATGCTTGATCTAAGAACATGAGCAAGACTTTTCAGCATCCATATATAAACAAAATGAGGTAGTGAAAGTTAGTGATTTTGAAAGTCCTTTAATGTATAATGTTACTTGCTGGTCTCACAATATGTTTTACTTCTTCCACCAGTGCCTGAGCTAACAACCTTTCAGGTACTTTGCCTATATCTCTTCTGAGGATAATAACATAAATGCAGATTCCTCTAACTGTATCCCAGCTTCTGGGGATGGAGCTGGGTTCAACTATGTTAAGGAGTTCCCCAAATACTTCTAAAGGCAGGGTTGAGAACCACTCACACAAAGGCCTTTAGTGTTTCATTTACTGAGTTTCTCATCTTTCTAAATTTTCTCTTGAAAATCAAAGTCTCAAGGGGAGTGTTACCACTCCCAAGCCTTGATAAAAGAGAATTCTAAATTTAAATCCATCGGTTGATTCACACTTGAGTTAACATGTTTGAAGGTTAATCTTGCCCAAAGGGAAGAAATGAAAGTTTCTTTTTTCCAAAAAAGCAAACTCTTATCTTATGTGAGAAAACAGCAGGAAATGGCACTTTGCCCTTTCAAAATTCTGTGCCCTCAGCCTGAATCAGCAATTCGCATGTGATCACAGTCATCTTCCATGTTTACAAATCAAAGCTTTTACCTGCCTGGGATAGGGGCATATCTTTGTCTCAGATCACTTTGTTACCTCCTATAAACCCTCTTATTATGCCTTTTGAGTGGAGCACTAGGTGGGCCCCACAGCTCTTACTCATCTTCAGGCTGGTTGCCCTCAGGGAGTACTTGCCCTGAACAACTTTACCCCCCAGACCTCCAGTGACCCATCAAAACCTTGCTTAACATTCATTTTTTCACTAATGGGTTCCATACATAGTTGCTGCATTTTGATTAAATGGAGTCACACTGATTACATTTTCTACATCATAAACACTTCCTAAGCCTGTTTCCTCTCCATCCCACACTCCTGGTCCTCTGCAATGCTCATTAGCTCTTACCTGGACATCTGCAGTAGCTCTCTAATCAGGCTTACTGCCTATACTCTCATCCCCTTCAAACTCAGCCCACACATTGATTGGCAAGAATCAACTACCATATTTTGCTATGTATAATGTGCACTTTTTTGCTCAAATTTTTGAGGGAAAAATAAGGATGAGCACTGTACATGGGTAGTGCAAATTTTGTATCTATATAAATGTTTTTAATTATTTTACTTATGCTTGTGTGTTAAAAATGTAACACTAGAAAGCAATAATGATATCTGTGAGCAAAATAATACCCTGAAATATAATAATCGGTTTATGTATAAATAAAAAATTGAATTAAAAGTTAAAATGAAAGATTTCTTTCCTGAAAGTTTGGGCCCAAAGTGTGGGTGTGCAGTGTATGTGGGAGGGAATTACACACAGCAAAATACAGCATTTAAACCTCAGATATGGTCAGTTCTTATCCCTGCTTAACACTCTCCAGAGGCTCCTGCTACTATTATCCCCACTGCTCAGTTAAAGGCACTAGGACTTTTATGGCCTGGTCTCAGCCCACTTCCTTAGCAGCCATCCCATTGCTCTGGCCTCACCAAATCCTCTAGCAAAATTGATTTACAGCTCTCCGTGCATGTCCCTATGGGTATTGTTTTCATCACTCCTGTCATCCTGATGCTGAGGAAGGGATAGTGTCCTCTGGTTATGAGCAGCCAAGTATATACATGGCCCTGGACAAATGAGACTGATAGCAGTTTACTGGTCACATATACTCACTGCCCAGTGAGGAGGACACCAGCACTATGCAGGGCTACACAAAGGCTGCACTTGGAAACAGAGTAAACAACATGTTTCCCGAGGAGGCTGATTTCATAGTACCAAAAGAATGGGGTGACCTCTGGTTTATGGAGGAGCAGGTGATTGGCTTTGAACAATTCTGGGGGCTGACTGGAAACTGAAACCTGCTTCTGAGAGATAAGCAGGAACTGTGATTGGCCCCGTTGACAAGAAGGGCTGTTTTGCAAGGGGACCTTTTCCCTAGGAGCAAGATGTGGAGGGGAACTTGTGGTTAGGGCATTTGAGTCTTTTCCAGTTTTACCAGGTGTCAAAAGCAGCACCTAACGTTGGGCCTAATTTTTGGCCTTATATCACAGGCACGAGGGCTTCTTCCCCCGATACCTCTCCATCTTCTCACTCCTAATGACTCTCCAGGCTAACTCCTGGTCACCCTTTATTTGTCAGCTCAGGCAGCCTCACCAGCAGACACTTTCCCTGACCTCTCTCCTCCAGCTAGGTCACTTACCCATCCTAAATAGCCCTCATTGCACCCTCTTGCTAAAAAATTACATTACATTTTCTGTCTTTCCTCTGGACTATAATCTTGAGGACTAGGACCCTGCAGAATTTACTTGTTTTCAAGTCCTCAGTGCCTGTCTAAGAAAAGATAGACATTTTAAGAATATAACTCAAAAATTTACTTTTACAAAGAAGTTCTAATTTGCTTTTACTAAATTTTACACTGTCAGATAAAGCAACCCTCAGAGAAAACAATGACAAAAATTTTAAACTCTACTAGAAAACTGTGAAGAGAAATTATTTAAAAATTGTTCTGCTAATATATTCTGTCCCTCCTCTTTTTCACAATGTTTCATTTGGCCCCATTGAACTGTCTTCCTTCAGACTGCCTTGGAGATTGTGCTGCCTTCCTCTTACACTGTTAAGTACAGGTTCAAAGAGAATTTGTAACCCCAAAACACCATTTCAAAACAGTGTATTGGTAGCCAGTTCCTGTGGCAAGGATCTGAGCTAACCTTCATATCCTATAGAGGGTATTCCAAAGAGCAATAAATGTCATACCTGGACCAGTGAATCTAGGGCTTCTGGCTTGAGGTATTTGGGATCACTACCTCCAAAAACTTTCAGGTAAGAAACTAACACACACACACACACACACACACACTTTTATAATCCCCAACCTACCCACAGGAGTACCCAATATCTCATGACTGGTAGGAAGCAGAGCCAGATTCAAACCCAGGTGTGCACAGCCCCTAAGATTGTGAAGAGCTAGGCTTGGCAGGGAAGTGGATCAAGTGAGGAGGCTGATGTGGAGGATCATGTACAGCAAAGAGGACACACCAGCAGCCTGGGGATCCGCTGAGCCCTAACACAAGTTTTGTTGGGCCTGCACTGTATTTAAATTTTTTCCAATTTTTTTATTGTTGTAGAATATGCATAATAAAAATTTATATCTTAACTGTTTTAAGTGTATAGTTCAATGGTACTAAGTACATTTATGTTGTTGTGCAATCACCATGACCATCCATCTCACAGAACTCTTCATCTCGTTAAACTGAAATTCTTTCCCCTTTGATACTCACTCCCCAGTCTCCCCTCCACTATACTTTCTATAGAATTTCTATGCATTAGAAATTGCATATAAGTACCTCATATAAGCAGAATCAAAAAGTACTTGTCTTTCTATGACTGGCTTGTTTTTCATAGCATAATGTCCTCATGGTTGTCTGTGTTGTTGCATGTGCTAAAATAACCCTCTCTTTTAAGGCTGAATAATATTTCATTGTATGTGTACGCCACACTTTGTTTACCCATTCACCCACCACTGAACACTTGGGTTGCTCACATGTTTTAGCTATTGTGGATAATTATGTTATAAAGTTGTATGTGCAAATAAGTCTTTGAAACCATTTTTAATTCTTTCGAATATATACCCCAAAATGGAATTGCTGAGTCATAGGTAATTCTTTTTTAATTTTTTTTGATAAATAACCACAATATTTTCCACAGCAGTTGTACTATTTGGCTGTCCCATCAATAATGCATAAGTGCCCAAATTTGTCCACATTGTCACCAACACTTTTTATAAAATAACAGTCATCCCAAAGGGTATGAGATGGTATTCCATTGTAACTCAATTTGCATTTCTCTAATGATTAGCGATGTTAAGCATCTTTTCGTACCTGTACACAATGTTTTTCTAAAAGTAGTTACCAACATGAAAAATCTGGAAGTTGCACAACTCAAAATTCCTGGTCTCTTTTGATAAATCAAAAGACCTGGCAGAGCTGGGCACTTATTCCCACAAAGCAATAGCTGGAGAGGCAAGCATTCTCCCACTCACCGCACTCACCGACATTCCCTGTTTCCTGACCTGTGGGAATGTTCAGCATTGCCCTCAACTTGCCCATGTGTCCAAATGTTCAGGTAAACGATTCACCCTCAGTCAGCCTCATATGCCCCCAGTCCTCTGGTCAGGCTTCTGGAATACTGCAGGAGCAGCTCTGGGGACCACATGTGACCGGAGCCTCCACCTGGAGCCACCACTTCTCCAGATACCTCTCGTCATCATCTCTGAACAGGAGCCAAGCAAGTAATAGAGTAAAACCTTTCCCTATAAAACTTAATAAATCAGTCAAGAATCTGGGTGTGACCAGGGAGTGACAACCTGAGCCCAATGATTTTGGGAGGGCTTTGAAATAAAGAGCAGTCTGAGTGCGGCAGAGCCAGGCACGCAGCCCACGTTCCTGGCATCATGCGTTTACAAAACTGTACTTTTGAGTACATGGAAACTACTCATTAGGCTTTCTGGAGATGACAGAGTTTGGAATACCAAAGAAATTGCCAGCATGGAACATTTCTGTTGCTACGTTAACTAAATAAATGCTCAAGGGCTCTCCTAGGTGAGTAATATGCTAACAGTGCCCCATGGGAAGGAGCTGGTGAATATTCTGCTCTCTCAGGGTTTGCAGCCAGAACCCAGGAATTTTGGCTGAGGACACCAAGACTTGGGTGAAACCTGAGATTTTGCGTGTCTGGGAAGAAAGGCAGCAGCTTCAGTGCTGCTCCCAGATGAACCTGGTGAATCATCCAGTACCTCACAGTGAGAAAGGCAGGAGCAGAAGTTTCTGGGGCACACCCAAAAAGTAGAATTATTCAGGGCTAGCTTCTTGGGACCTCTCATCAAGGACCTATTCATACTGACACCAGCGGCCTCTTCTTCCTACCACTATGAGGATGTGTGCCCATTTCACAGAAGAGGAAATGGAGGTTTGTGTTACAGTGGCCTATCACCTTGGATGTGAACCATGAAAGCACTATTAAAGGTCTGTTTGGCCATTTTGAAACTCTAAGTTCTTAGCTAAGTTGATTAGGTGCAGCCTGAATCAACAACAACAACAACAACAAAATGCTCAAGCTATCCATGGCAGAGTCTTGCCATTTTGCAAATGAAGGCCTTGCCCCAGAAATACTTAAGGAGGCCATACACATAAGACATATAAGGTTCAGTTGCAGGCATCCACTGGGGGGTCTTGGAACCTGTCCCCCCTGGATAAGGGAAGCACTATTGTACTGTCATATTAGGGTTTGAATGCTTCTCTAAAAACCTTTCCAGAGGGAAGGGGGTTTGGGAGGGCTGGGTGAAAGAATAAAGGGATTAAGAAGTACAAATTGGTAGTCATGAAATAGTCACAGGAATGTAAAGTACAGCATAGGGGATATAGTCAATAATATTGTAATAACCATTGAAGTGCCAGGTGGATACTGGAAATATTAGGGGGGCCACTTTATAAAGTATATGATTGTTTAACTACTATTCTCTGAACCCGAAACTAATACAAAATAGTACTGAATGTGAACTGTCATTGAAAAATAAAAGTTAATAAATAAGTAAGTAAACAAATTGCCTTTGCTTGCCCTGCCTGCTCAGAGCATCATTCCAAAAGCAAATCTGTCCCTATGCCCTTTGTGGTTTCCTACATGATGTAAAAGCACCTTCATCCATTATTCTCTTTATTCTTCATAATACAGTGGAGGGGGTGTTAATATGGTATCTGGAGAACATTAGCAATGTGGTCACAGCTGTGTGGTAGAAGCAGGGTGATCCTCAGCGGCCAGTGTCTGGGTCCCTGATGATCCACAGTTATTTACTCACAAAGCTCAGATGGAGGAATAACCTCATGGAAGAGTTCTTCTCTGTTGCTGATGAACTTTACCCACTACTCCTCCATACAACAGAAACTTCCTAAATAATATTTCAGACTAACATTTTCTTGTAAAATACATTACTCTTTTTGCACATTCATCTTTATTCTCCTTCCTTCCTTCCTTCCTTCTCCTTTTTCTTTTTTTTTTAAAGCAATTGTGGAAGATGGCGGCGGAGTAGGACAAAGGATTTCGCTTCTCTCCACGCGCCGGAGAAGGACCTGGCTGATCTGCGGAAGAACACAGCAGATGCTAAACTGGGACTCAGCATATAAGAAAGCAGGACTCCAGANTTCAGACTAACATTTTCTTGTAAAATACATTACTCTTTTTGCACATTCATCTTTATTCTCCTTCCTTCCTTCCTTCCTTCTTCTTTTTCTTTTTTTTAAAGCAATTGTGATGGAAAAAAATGTAAAATACATTACATATTTTCTTACTTTTTTCTTTGGAGCAGCTGTGTTTTTTTAAAAATGTTATCATTGTCACATTACAATTGTCCCCATTTCCCCCATTACTCTCCCCTGTCCTACCCCCAACTTATAATTTTCCATGGGTCCCTTATACATGTTCCTTGACTTAACCCTTCGCCATCTTTCCCCATTATCCTCCTTCCCCCTCTCCTCTGGTCACTGTCAGTTTGTTCTTTATTTCCATATCTCTGGCTCTCTTTTGCTTGCTTGTTTTGTTGATTAGGTTCCACTTATAGATGAGATCAGATGGTATTTGTATTTTACAGCCTGGCTTATTTCACTTAGCAGGAATTCTCCAGTAGCAGAAAGAAGGAGGGAACTCCTATCCTTCACAACAGCATGGATAGAACAGAATGGATAGCAGCTTTAAAAAAATCTGTTTTATGCCCTGGCTGGTGTGGCTCAGTGGATTGAGTGCTGGCCTTCGAACTGAAAGGTTGCCTGCCAATTTGATTCCCAGTCAGGGCATATGCCTGGGTTGTAGGCCAGGTCCCCAACTGGGGGCATGTGAGAAGCAACCGATCAATGTATCTCTTACATTGCACATTGATGTTTCTCTTCCTTTCTTTCTCCCTCCCTTCACCTTTCTCTGAAAATAAATTTTAAAAAGTTTTTTAATCTGTTTTATGGACTTATAGCTAAGATGGAGGTATAGTTCCACCTTTCCAAGGTGGAAATACTGTGCCTCCTCGCACAACCAAATTTAAGGACAACAAAGATTTAAAGACAAAAACACAACCAAAACAGACAGAAAATTGAACTGTACCAAAGTCCAACAACAATGAACCATTCATCCAGACTGGTAAGAAGGGTGGAGTCGGTGGCCAGCAGAGAGGGGTTGTGGCAGAGAAAAACGGTGGCTGCTTGACCAACAAAGGTGCACAGGCAGTAGTTTGCAGATCCCAGGCATGGGGTGGCAACAGGCAGACCCAGTGAGGGCACAAGGTGGCTGACTGACCACGGTCAAACATTCATGCACAGATAAACCAGGTGAAAAAATGAACAGTGAGACAGACCACGCACCAAGGGCCCCAGCGACGGGAAATAAAACCTAAAAGCACCAATTGGAAAAACTTTTGGGGGTTGAGGTACCGGGAGAGGCTCCCAGCCTCACAGGAGAGTTCATTGGAGAGACCCACAGGGTCCTAGAATGTACACAAGCCCACCCACACAGGAACCAGCACCAGACGGGCCCAATTTTCTTGTGGGAAGCATCAGAGGAGACCAAAATCCGAGAGTGGAAAAAACACCATTGCTCCCTCTCTGACCCCACCCCCAGTTACAACACAGCAACTGGGTAGACCCGCGCTGATGAACGCTTAAGGCTGTAACAGACACATATTTGTACGGTTTTGTACCGTACAAATAATAAAGGAGAACTTCCCCAATCTGGCAAAGGGAATAGACTTCCAGGAAATCCAGGAAGCTCAGAGAATCCCAAAGAAAGTGGGCCCAAGGAGGAACACACCAAGGCACATCATAATTACATTAGCCAAGATTAAAATGAAGGAAAGAATCCTAGAAGCAGCAACAGATAAGGAGACAGTAACCTACAAAGGAGTTCTCATCAGACTGTCAGCTGATTTCTCAAAAGAGACCTTACAGGCAAGAGGGGGCTGGAAAGAAGTATTCCAAGTCATGAAAGGCAAGGACCTACATCCAAGATTGTTCTATCCAGCAAAGCTTTCATTTAGAATGGAAGGGCAGATAAAGTGTTTCTCAGATAAGGTCAAATTCAAGTTCATTATCACTAAGCCCTTATTATATGAAATGTTAAAGGGACTTATCTAAGAAAAAGAAGATAAAAATATGAACAGTGAAAGGACAGCAAACTCACAACTATCAACAATTGAACCTAGAAGACAAAAAGAAAAACAAAAATGAACTAAACAAAAAACTAGAATAGAAATAGGATCAGGGAAACAGGTTGTCAGCACGGTGGGCAGGGAGTAAGCAGGGGGAGATACAGGGAATAAGAAGCATAAATTGTAGGTACAAAATAGACAGGTGGAGGTTAAGAATAATATAGGAAATGGAGAAGCCAAAGAAGTTGTATGTATGACTAATGGACATGAACTAAGGGGTGGAATGATGGTGGCAGGAGGGGTGCAGGGCAGAGGCAATAAAGAGGAGGAAAAAATGGGACAACTGTAATAGCATAATCAATAAAATATATTTTAAAAACTAAAAAAACCCAAAATGCTGTACCTCTTGATCTAGTAATTCTTCCCCTACTAGAAATTTACCCTACTGATATACCTGAGGTCAACATTCAGTGAATGAAAATGTTAGAGAAACATTGTTTATAGGACCATTGGGCTACAAACAACTCAATTCTCCTTTTTATAGGAGACTAGCCAAGTGTGTTCTATAAAATGGGGATTGACAAAGCTTTTCTTAAAAGGCTTTGTGGGGACTTCCAGCCAAGATGGAGGTGTAGGTAGACACACTGTGCCTCCTCGAACAACCAAAATAAGGACAACAATTCAGAAACAAAGTAACAACCAAAACTGAAAGAAAATTAAACTATACAAAAGTCTGACAAACAAGGAGTTAAAATAGACACATTCATCCAGACCGGTAGGCGGGACACAGTCCAAAGGCCTAGTGGAGAGGGGTTGAGGCACAGAAATAGGTGACACCGGGCACGCTAGGCACTCTAGGCATGCAGGCGGCACTGGGCAGACCCTGGGCACCCAGGTGGTGGCTGGCAAACCCTGGGTGTGGGGTGGCAATGGGCAGACCCAGCGAGGCGGCGATTGAGAAGTGCGGCACTGTGCACAATGTGGCTGGCTGACCATGCAGTGGTCCCTCGCGCATAAATAACTGGGGATAGAGACAGATCACGCAACCCAGGGTCCTAGCCCCGGGAAATAAAGCCTCAAAACACTGATTGAAAACACTTGTGGGGGTTGAGGCACAGGGAGAGACTCCCACCCTCACAGGAAAGTTTGTTGGAGAAACCCACAGGGTCCTAGAATGCACACAAGCCCACCTGCACAGGAATCAGCACCAGAAAGGCCCAATTTGCTTGGGAGAAGCAGCGGAACAGGCTGAGGTGCAACAGAGAGTAGAGCAAAGTGTCATTTTTTCAGCATTCTGACCCCGCCCCGACATGTGGCATCACAACCCAGTGACTAGGGTAGCCTCGCCCTGGTGAACACCAAAAGCTCCGCCCGTCATATATAACTGGTGCAAGCAGACCAAAACATTATCGCTCAAGCAGAAGAACAGCTTAAAGCCCCAGAGCCAATACTTCTAAGCAACCAAGAGATAGCCAGCCTATCAGATGCACAGTTCAAAATACTGCTGATCAGGATGCTCACAGAACTGGTTGATTTTAGTCACAAATTAGATGAAAAAATGAAGGCTACAATAAGTGAAATGAAGCAAATTGCACAGGGAACCGATAGTGATAGGGAGGAAACGGTCTCAAATCAACAGAGTAGACCAGAAGGAAGAAAGAAACAACCAAACAGAAAAGGATGAAGAAACAAGAATTCAAAAAATGAGGAGAGGCTTAGGAACCTCCAGGACATCTTGAAACGTTCCAACATCCAAATTATAGGGGTACCAGAAGGGGAAGAGGAACAGCAACAAGTGGAAAGCTATTTGAACAAATAATAAAAAAGAACTTCCCCAATCTGGCAAAGGGAATAGACTTCCAGGAAGTCCAGGAAGCTCAGAGAGTCCCAAAGAAGGTGAACCCAAAGAGGAGTACACCAAGGCATATCATAATTACATTAGCCAAGATGAAAATGAAGGAGAGAATCCTGGAAGCAGCAAGAGATAAGGAGATAGTAACCTACAAAGGATTTTCCATCAGACTGTCAGGTGATTTCTCAAAAGAGACCTTACAGGCAAGAAGGGGCTGGAAAGAAGTATTCCAAGTCATGAAAGACAAGGACCTACATCCAAGATTGCTCTATCCAGCACAGCATTCATTTAAAGGAAGGGCAGATAAAGTGCTTCTCAGATAAGGTCAAATTCAAGGAGTTCATCATCACCAAGCCCTTATTATATGAAATGTTAAAGACACTTGTCTAATAAAAAGAAGATAAAAAATATGAACAGTGAAAGGACAGCAAACTCACAGTTATTAACAACCACACCTAAAACTAAAACAAACTAAGCAAACAACTAGAACAGGAACCGAACCACAGAAATGGAGATCACATGGAGGGTTAGCAACAGGGGAGTGGGAGGAGGAGAGAGGGGAAAAGGTGCACAGAATAAGTAGCATAAATGGTAGGCAGAAAGTAGATGGGGGAAGGGCAATAATAGTATGGGAAATGTAGAATCTAAAGAACTTGTGACACATGGACATAAACTAAAGAGGGGGAATGTGTGTGGGAGGGGTTTGTAGGGTGGAGGGGAATAAAGGGGGGAAATGGGACAACTGTAATAACATCAATAAAATATAATTTGGGGAAAAATAAATAAATAAATAAAAGGCTTTGTGGGCAAAGAGGCAAAATGAAGGTAATTATATGGGTACTAATTTAAAATTATTTTCAGTCCAGGTACAAAAACAGTCTAGAATATACACACCATGAAATGCTATCCAGGGTAGATATAAATTTTGTTTGTGTGGAAAAGTGTCAATGCATACAGTTTTTAAAAGCAAAAGATAGAGCAGGATACAAAATCAACATACAAATATTAGTTGCTTTGATGCACCAGCAATGAACAATCTGAAAAGGAAATTAAGAAAATAACTCNGGAAGAGGAACAGCAACAAGTGGAAAGCTATTTGAACAAATAATAAAAAAGAACTTCCCCAATCTGGCAAAGGGAATAGACTTCCAGGAAGTCCAGGAAGCTCAGAGAGTCCCAAAGAAGGTGAACCCAAAGAGGAGTACACCAAGGCACATCATAATTACATTAGCCAAGATGAAAATGAAGGAGAGGATCCTAGAAGCAGCAAGAGATAAGGAGATAGTAACCTACAAAGGATTTCCCATCAGACTGTCAGCTGATTTCTCAAAAGAGACCTTACAGGCAAGAAGGGGCTGGAAAGAAGTATTCCAAGTCATGAAAGACAAGGACCTACATCCAAGATTGCTCTATCCAGCACAGCGTTCATTTAAATGGAAGGGCAGATAAAGTGTTTCTCAGATAAGGTCAAATTCAAGGAGTTCATCATCACCAAGCCCTTATTATATGAAATGTTAAAGACACTTGTCTAATAAAAAGAAGATAACAAATATGAACAGTGAAAGGACAGCAAACTCACAGTTAATAACAACCACACCTAAAACTAAAACAAACTAAGCAAACAACTAGAACAGGAACAGAACCACAGAAATGGAGATCACATGGAGGGTTAGCAACAGGGGAGTGGGAGGAGGAGAGAGGGGAAAAGGTACAGAGAATAAGTAGCATAAATGGTAGGCAGAAAATAGATGGGGGGAGGGCAATAATAGTATGGGAAATGTAGAATCTAAAGAACTTGTGACACATGGACATAAACTAAAGGGGGGGAATGTGTGTGGGAGGGGTTTGTAGGGTGGAGGGGAATAAAGGGGGGAAATGGGACAACTGTAATAACATCAATAAAATATAATTTGGGGAAAAATAAATAAATAAATAAAAGGCTTTGTGGGCAAAGAGGCAAAATAAAGGTAATTATATGGGTACTAATTTAAAATTATTTTCAGTCCAGGTACAAAAACAGTCTAGAATATACACACCATGAAATGCTATGCAGGGTAGATATAAATTTTGTTTGTGTGGAAAAGTGTCAATGCATACAGTTTTTAAAAGCAAAAGATAGAGCAGGATACAAAATCAACATACAAATATTAGTTGCTTTGATGCACCAGCAATGAACAATCTGAAAAGGAAATTAAGAAAATAACTCTATTTACAGTAGCATCAGAAAGAATAAAATACTTAGGATTCAACAAATGAGGTGAAAGACTTACACTCTGAAAAGCATGAAACATCACTAAAAGAAATTAAAGAACACATAAATAAATGGAAAAATATTTTGCGTTCATGGATTAGAAGACAATATTTTCAAGGTGTTAATATTACCCAGAGTGATCTACAGAGTTAATGTAATATCTTTCAAAACCACAATGATACTTCTTGCAAAAATACAAAAATTCATCCTTAAATTTATATGGAGAATCTC
The DNA here is from genome assembly GCF_014824575.4 of Sturnira hondurensis. Lineage (NCBI taxonomy): Eukaryota > Metazoa > Chordata > Mammalia > Chiroptera > Phyllostomidae > Sturnira > Sturnira hondurensis. Next base: position 334,542 of record NW_028091817.1, on the reverse strand, counting down.
AAGGGACCCTAAATAGCTAAAACAATCTTGAGAAAGGAAAAAAAACAAGTTGAAATATTTATGTTTCATGATTTCAAAATGTACAGCAAAGCTACAGTAATCCAAACTGTGTGGTACTGACATAAAGACATAAAAACCACTGGAATAGGATAGAGAGCCCAGAAATAAACCTCATTTATAGTGTCAAATGACTTTGACAAGGGTTCTAAGACCCTGCAATGGGGAAAGGACAATCTTTTCAACAAATCGTGCTGGGAAAACATTTCTCCAGAGAAGATATACAAATGGCTAATAAGCACATGAAACCATGTTGAACATCACTAATCACTAGGGAAATGCAAATCAAAACTACAATGAGATACAACCTCACATCTATTAGGATGGCTACTATTAAAAAAACAGAATATAACAGGTACTGGTGAGGATGTGGAGACATTGGAATCCTTGTGTACTGTTGGTAGGAGTGTAAAGTGGTACATACCTGTTGAGGAAAACAGTATGGCAGTTCCTCAAAAACTTAAAAATAAAATATCATATCATCCACTTGTAGGTATATACCCAAAAGAATTGAAAGCAGGGTCTTGAAGACGTATTTGTACACCCATTTTCATAGCAGGATTATTCACAGTAGCCAAAAGGTTGAAATGTTCATTGACAGATGAGTGGCTAAACTAGAGTGATATATACATATATATATCCTGATAGTATATTATAATCTATATAATATATAGGTATATTATAATGTATAGATATATAGATATATAATATACAGATCTATAACATATAGATTTATATATAGAATACCTATGTATCAGAAATATAGATATCTACAGATATATAATATATAATATCTATAGATATATAGATAGATGCCTATATGTATAGATACCTATATGTACATCTGATATATATATAGAGAGATTGATATCTATAGATATAGATATATTATATAAATATTAGAGTATTATTCAGCATGAAAAAAGAAATGCTATTTTGATACATACTATGACAGAGATGGACCTTGAAGACATTATGCTAAGTGAAATAAGACACACAGAAGGACAATTGTATGGTTTCATCTATATAGTGTATCTAGGATAGTCAAATTTATACAGACAAAGTAGAATTGTGGTTGCCAGAAGCTGGGGAAGGAAGTATGGGCAGTTACTGTAAGATGTGTATAGTACCATTTGGAATGATGAAAGAGAACATAGATACTGGTTATGGTTGTACAACAACATGAAGGTACTTAATGCCATTGAAGTGTATACTTAAAAATTGTTTAAATGGTAAATTTTATATCATGTGTACTTTATTAGAATAATAAAAATATTATTAAAGTTGTTCAAAAGCAAAGGATATAATATTAAGCTGTCATTTGGATAAATTAATATGTGTATACACAAGTATATATTTGTATGTGTATAGGAAATTTCTAAAGGACACATAAGGAGTGATAGTGAGTTTCTGGGAAGAGAGAGAGGCTTACTTTTTCGATAAAAATACTAGATTTAGAAAGGAATATGTGCCTTAAAATGGTAAAGAGTTTTTAATAGTCATAAGTCATCAATATCGTTTTTGCCACACCAAACTTGTATTTACAGATCTGCTCCTCCCGCAAGTCACACAGGCACATCATACCTACTGTTGGAGCCAACATGAGCGCAATCAACATCTTTTTGTAATTAGAAAAAAGCAGCCATTCCTTGTAATCCCCTAGGCATACAGTTTGGGAGTGGAGAGGAGGATGGGTTTCACCCCCCATTCCCTGGGTACCTTTCAACAGTGTATAGTAAGCACACCTGTTTATGGTGGCTCTAGCTGGAGCCACATTTTCCGTATACAACCAGTGCTATTATTTATAGATCAAAAAATACCCACACAGAACCTGTTTACTTTAAACACAATTTTCCTAAAAATAAAGGTTTCTTGGAAAAGCACACAAAAGGTAGAAGTAGGGGATTTCTCACTCTTTTCAGTTGTTTCATTGATGCAATACCAAGGCACTGTCCAAATTTCTTGCTGTTTTTTGCTGTGACTTTAATAACCACAACGACCTGCCCACAAAACTTTCTGGTTAGTACTTGAAATTTTTTTGGCGGGGGGGGAGTTACATTTTAAAAAATATATATTTTATTGATTATACAATTACAGTTGTTCTATTCCCCCCTTCATTCCCCTCCACCCTGCATACCCCCTCCTGCACCCTCCCCCCCTTTAGTTTATGACCACGTGTCTCAAGTTCTTTAGATTCTATATTTGCCCTACTATTCTTGCCCTTCCCCTATCTATTTTTTACCTACCATCCATGCTACTTATTTTCTGTATCTTCTCCCCCCTTCTCCTCCTCCCACTCCCCTGTTGCTAACCCTCCATGTGTTCTTCATTTCTATGGTTCCACTCCTGATCTAGCTGTCCTCTTGGTTTGCTTTTGTTTTAGGCCCGGTTGTTAGTAACTGTGAGTTTGCTATCCTTTCACTGTTCATATTTTTTATCTTCTTTTTCTTAGATAAGTCCCTTTAACATTTCATATAATAGGGGCTTGGTGATGATGAACTTCTTTAACTTGACCTTATCTGAGAAGCTCTTTATCTGCCCTTCCATTCTAAATGAAAGCTTTGCTGGATAGAGCAACTTTGGATGTAGGTCTTTGGATTTCATGACTTGGAATACTTCTTTCCAGTTCCTTCTTGACTGGAAGGTCTCTTTTGAGAAATCCACTGACAGTCTGATGGGAACTCCTTTGTAGGTGACTGTCCTCTTATCTCTTGCTGCTTCTAGGATTCTCTCCTTCATTTTGGTCTTGGGTAATGTAATTATGATGTGCCTTGGTGTGTTCCTTCTTGGGTCCAACTTCACTGGAACTCTCTGAGCTTCCTGGATCTCCTGGAAGTCTATTTCCTTTGCCAGACTGGGGACGTTCTCCTTTATTATTTGTTCAAATAAGTTTTCCATTCGTGGCTGTTTCTTTTCCCCTTCTGGTACCCCTATAATTTGGATGTTGGAACGTTTCAAGATGTCCTGGAGGTTCCTAAGCCTCTCCTCATTTTTTTTTAATTCTTGTAACTTCACTTTTTCCTGTTTGGTCATTTCTTCCTTCCCTCTGGTCCATCCCCTTGATTTGAGTCCCTGTTTCCTTTCCATCACTATTGGTTTCCTGTGCATCTCCTTTCACTTTAATTAGTGTAGCCTTCATATGTTCCTCTAATTTGTGACTAAAATCAACCAGTTCTGTGAGCATCTGATCACTAGTGTCTTGAATTGTGCATCTGAGAGGTTCACTATTTCTTTTTCGCTTAGAGTTATCGGCTCTGGGGCTTTGAGTTCTTCTTGAGCCATATTTTGGACTGTTCATGCCTGTTACCTATGAGGAGCAGAGCCCTAGGTTCTCACCAGGGCCGGGCCACTCAGTTGCTGGGTTGTGACGCTGTATGTGGGGGCGGGGCCAAAGGAAAGCAATGGTGGGCGGGCACCCTTTGCTGCCCACCCTCCCACCCCTGCCACCACTGGGGCTGCATGATTTGTCCCACTGCGCTCGAATGTGTGACTGGATTTGCCCCAGCGGCTGGACTTGCCGCTGGGGCCTGTGAGCACTGCTCACTTCCCTGCTGGTTTATCTGCATGCGAATGTGTGACTGCAGCCAGCCCTCACTGAGTCCGCCCCACGTGGGGCTGCCTGGGTGCCTGGGTCAGGGGTCTTTCCTTCCTGTCCCCACTCTGCTGCTGGCTCTGCCCCTCTTACTGCTCTGGTTGAAAGGTTCGTTGTTGTCGGACTTCCGTATAGTTCGATTTTCTGTTCTTTGGCTGTGTCTTTGTTCTCCAAACCTTTGTTGTATTCAAACTTGGTTGTGGGAGAAGACACAGTGTTTTCACCTATGCCTCCATCTTGGCGGAAGTCTGGTTAGTACTTGAAATTTGATTTTTTTTTTCCTCAGAAGGTCCTAATTGTTTTGATCATAGAGAAAAATCCTTTGTTCTTCCTTCCCATAAATTGGGTCCTGTAACCAAAGCATTGTATTAAAGAATATAGTCTTTCACTCTGACTAGTGTGATTCAGTGGATTGAGCACTGGCCTGCAAACAGAAAGGTCACTGGTTCAATTCCTAGTCAGGGCATATGCCTGGGTTGCAGGCCAGGTCCCCAGCTGGGGGCATGTGAGAGGCAACCGATCAATGTATCTCTTACACATTGACATTTGTCTCCCTCTCTTCCTCTCTTTCTCCCTTACTTCGCCTAAAAGCAAATAAATAAAATCTTAAAAAAAAAAAAGAATGTGGCCTTTCTAGATCTGATCTGAGTACATCAGTGCACCAATGTGAGGGCAGAAGTTATAGGGTCAACATGACAGGTGATTTCAGGTAAACAAAATTCACATCAATTGGTTTTTGTATTATTTTATTTTTTAGAACACAGTTTTCTGTAAGACACATCATTCCATGAAAAAAAAAATGCAATTATTTGTAATACTTATGAGCTAGGGGTTCATTTTCCAAACCTGGAAAATCAGAATGACTTGGCAATACTGGGTCAACAAGGAGCAAAGCAAGAAGGAAAGTCTCAGTTACCTTGACAGGTGGGTTTTTTGTTGTTGTTGAAGTATATTTTATTGAGTGTGCTATTAGACTTGTCCCAGTTTTTTTCTCCCCTTTCTCCCGACTCTGCCCTGCATCCTCCATCCCCAGCATCCCCCCTACCTTAGTTCATGTCCATGGGTCATACATGTAAGTTCTTTGGCTTCTCCATTTCCAATACTATTCTTAACCTCTCCCTGTCTATTTTGTAACCACCATTTATGCTTCTTACTTCCTGTACATTTCCCCTCCTATTCTCCCCACTTACCCCTGCTGATAAGCCTCCATGTGATCTCTATTTTGGTGATTCTGTTCCTGTTATAGTTGTTTGCTTAGTTTTAGTTTTTGTTCTTTAGGTTCAGTTATTTATAGTTCTGAGTTTGTTGTCATTTTACTGTTCATAGATTTTTATCTTCTTCTTTTTCTTAAATAAATTCCTTTAACGTTTCGTATAATAAGGGCTTGGTGATGGTTAACTTCTTTAACTTGACCTTATGTAGGATGCACTTTATCTGACAGATGGTTTTTCAGTCTTTCTCCTTAGGCCTTTCTCTACTCACCCTGAGTCCATGGTAAAGAGGCATCTTATAAAACCAGACTATTCTGAACCTAAAAGTAAATCTTTTTCTGTGCAACCTTAAAGAGACTAGTTTGATATGTACTCTGTCTTTTAAAAATTTATTTTAGACTTAGAGAAAAGCTGCAAAAAATACAGAACTCCCATTTATTCTTAACCCAGCTTCCTCTAATATTAACAGCTTGCATAACCACATAAAAATTAAGAAATTGTCATTGACACAATACTTTTAACCAATCTGCAACCTTTATTTGGACTTCAACAGTTTCCCCACTATTGTACTGAGATTTCATGTATCCTTAATCTCCTCAAATCTGTGACAGTTCCTCAGTCTTTCCTTGTCTTTTATGACTTTCACATTTTTAAGAAGTACTGATCAGTTGTTTAGAGTATTCTCTAATTTGGTTTTGTCTCAGGGTCACATGGAAGGGATGCGTTTTTTAGCAGAAATACTTCTTGTGACATTGTCCTCAGTGCATTAGATTGGGGGAGCATTATGTTGACAAAACTTCTTACTGGTAAGTTTCCTTTGATCATTTTGTTGAGATGGTGACTGCTAAATTTATCCGCTACAAAATTACTTTTTCCTCCTACATAAGTAATAAGTTTCTTGGGGGAGATACATGAGATTGCAAATATTCTGTTTTTTTCCCCTCGAACTTTTGCTAACTACTTATAGCATTCATCAGTCAATCTGACCATTATTACTATGGTTTCCTCAAGGTGAGTTTGTTTTCCTCATTCTTTCTACAATCATTAATTAGAATTCTTCTAGAAGGAAGAGGTCCTTTATCCCTCATTTATTTACTTATCTCTCATTTACTGATCAGTATGTACTCATGGATACTTATTCTATGGTATGGGTTACAATCCTACATTATTGTTATTTATTTTATTGCTTTAATGCCTCCAGGTTAGGCCATTAGGAGTTCTTTCAGGTTGATATCTGTGCCTTTAGACATGTCCCCATCTTTCTCAAGTATTTCCTTTCTTACTGGCACCACAAAATGCTTCAGGCTCATCTTGTATTTTCTCTGCTTCTGCCCTGGAAGAGAATACAAATGATATTGCTATCTAATTAACTACCAACAAAAATTATTGGTATCTGCATGATACAACTAAAATAACATCCCAGACCTTTATATCACTATCACTTAGAAATTGTAATTAATTTACATGCTGTGGTTTTATTTTGCTTTTTAAAAAATTTATCTTATTTTTTAGAGAAAGGGGAAGGGAGGGAGAAAGAGAGGGAGAGAAACATCAATGTGTGGTTGCCTCTCATGCACCCCCTATTGGGGACCTGGCCCACAACCCAGGCTTGTGCCCTGACTGGGAGTTGAACTAGTGACCCTTTGGTTCACAGGTGGGCACTCAATCCACTAAGCCACACCCACCAGGGCTTATTTTACTTTTTTGTTTACTTAAGTAACATCTAAAACAGTACATGACAGAGCTGTAACATAACAGCTCTGAGGATGTATGTTTCACACTAGAATTTTTTGTCCTTAGCCTCAGATGACTTACCCACAAATCTGAATTTGGGTTTCTCTTCTTCTTCAGGATACTGGAAAGATAATTAGAGCACATCTCTGCCGACCTCAGGTATTATGCTCAGAACAGCCCTCAATTCTGAACCTGAATTGTAGAAACAGGGTGGGAAAGGCGAAGGGAGAGAGGGTAGAACACAGGAGGGGTTTGAGCAGGAGTCCAAAGTCCTCTGGAGGGCTTGTGAGCCTGCCGGTCCAGCCAGTGGGCCTCACCAGCTTATTTCCATGTGGTTGTTGTTATTGCTGTTTCTCTGTGGATCTGCTCATCCCTAACCTCAGCACTGCTTAATTTTGATGGGAAAGAATAAGAAAGCTAAGCAAACAAACACAGGGATTTTTCTCTGCAAGTATTACCTGGATGTTCCTTGGCTGTGCCACCCAGCCAAGAAAAATGTAGATGATGCAAGACTAATCACATTGCAGGATCTACCACCCTTCAACTTGAAGGTTTCCTTCTTCTAGAGTCTGGGGTGAAGAAGTTAGAGGCTGGTTTATTGTCTACTGAGGCTCCTCCGCCTTCTGCTGTGCCTCCATGCACTACAAGCTTGTCAGAGGTGTGAGACAGGGTGCTGAGGCCATGTTTCCTAAGGGAGCCAGCAGAAAAGCCAGGTGGTGTTCAACGTAGAAGGAAAGCAAAGTAAAAACAAACAGAAAACTGAGGTTAAAGAGTCATCCCCATGAGTTAAGGTAGGGCTAAGAGAGTGTATAAAGCCAGGGTGACGCAAAGATACCGCCTACCTTCTTGGTTCCTGAAACTGATTTTGGGGGGACCTGTTAGCCAATAGGAAGTCCCTTAGCAAGAACAGGAATTCCTAGTCAGGTTAGGGTTAAAATGAACTTAAACTTGGGGCTTTTGGAATAGACACTATTTTCCTAGCCAGTGAGAGCTTGCTGCAAGGAAAGCATTGCTTCAATTTTTAAAAGAAGAATATAAGAAAACTCTCATGTTTCTTTACATCTCTATAGACTTTTATGTCTTCATTTCTGGGAAACTGGGGCCTTAGAAAAAATTTGCTGAAATCACTGAAAGTGTGGACAGTTGTTACGGATTGAATTTTGTCTCCCCATCCCTGTTGCCCTGAAAAATGTGTTAGAGCCCTAATCCCTGATACCTCAGGATATGACCTTATTTGAAGATAGAGTCTTTGCAGATTTAACCAGATTAAGATGAGGTCACCAACGTACTTATAATAAGAGAAAATTTGGGCACAGACACACCAGGAGAATGCCATGTAAGGCTGAAGGACTGGAGCAATGCATCTACAAGCCTAAGAACACCCGAAGCTACTAGAAGCTAGGAGAAAGGAATGGAAAAAACCCTGCCTTAGAATTTCACAGTGAGCATGCCCCTGCTGACATCTTGATTTCAGATTTCTTGCCTCCAGAAGTATGAGATGATAAATTTTCACTGTTTTAAGCCACACAGTTTTTGGTGTTTAGTAACTGCAGCTTTAGGAAACACATATAGCAGCATTGAATAGCTGCAACTTCACCGTTGGAAGATTATGTTGATAAGACAGGCTTCAGGCTCTTTGAGGGTTCCTAACAATCATCCATTGCCCAAGCAAATCCTCAGGAAGCAGCTAGGGAGATGGACACATGGCTGTGTGATCTTGGGAAGCTCCAAAATCTCTCTGAAGCTCTTTCTACATCCTTAATATGAGGGTAATAAAACTTTATTCCCTAGGGTTGCTTAGAGACTAAACAAGATAATGCTTTTTAAAAAAATTACCTATTGCGGGCCTTACATATGGTGACTTTTCAACATATGTTGGTTCTTTATCTAAAAAATATCAAGGAAGACCCCACCCTGAAGCAGCCAAGCTGGTAATGGTGTTAGCTGAGAGCCTAATGTCTATTTATCCTAACAGATACTAGTAAGTTTAGTAGACCCTGTCAGGGCTCTGTCCAGATCCCCTTGAACCCTTGTAACTGTTTTGACTATCCCACCTTGAGTATGCTTCCCATGGTTCACTCTTGAGATTATTCATTGGAGAACTGTTCTCAGGCTACTAGGGCTACTTCTTCCACACTCAGGTTGATAAAAGTGGGAACTGATATTCTTAACCCAGGGCAGCCCATGACCAAGGCCTGGAGGATGTCAGAGTTTCTTTTCTTTGAGTCAGAAAAATTCTGAGGCACAATTTACACTCTTGGATTCCCCCAGGATGAAGTCACAAGACTTAACTTGAAGACCATAGTTGCTTACTTTTTCCTGTGCTGCTTCTACTCCCACACCAGCATTTTGAGTGAGTACATCCTTGATAAATTACTTACACACAAGTCCTCAATCCAGAGGCTGCTGCAGGGGCACCTGATATAAGAAAATAAGCTTTTGAATAACTTGTGCAGAAATGCAGCATAATATTTAAGTTTTTATGGTCAGAACTAAATAACAGATTGTACATTCAAATCATTCATTATTTTAGCAGATATAATAATCATACTAGTAACTACTTGTTCATGTGCCAAATATCTGCATATGTTCAACTCTTATCCTCATAACTCACCTACAAAATAGGCAGTTTTATCCCTGTAGCTGTTTTTTAAAAAGTGGCAATCAACAATCAATCAATAAAACTAGAAAACAGAAATTTAAAATGGCCATCAATTCTTTGACTCTCTTTCCATTAAGTTCTATGCCCCCTCCTCTTTAATCTTGTTATTTTTAGAGACAACTTCTCTATTTTGATAACTCCTCCCTCTATTGCCAAGACTTGGCAACCTTAAGATACCTTTGCCAAGTGAGGACATCCAGCCATGTGGGTTGATTAAACTTAAATTGTACATCTAATAGTCTGGATATAGTTAAGTCTTGCTTTTATATTTAGTCTGACAGTCTCTGTCATTTGATTGAAGTATGTGGTCCATTTATATTTAATGTAATTATTAATATAGTTAGATTTGGGTTTACTATTTTGCTATTTGTTTCCTTTTTATTTGCCTCATCTGGTTTTTGTTCTTTAGATCTCTTTTCTTGCCTTTATTGGGTTAAATAAAATATTTGATTTAACTGAGACTTTAGAATCTCAGATTTTCAAATCACACAAACCTCCTCCCAGGACTAATCTGGAATTACAACTAAATTGTAGAGAAACCACCAGGAATAAAAAGTGAACAATACTGAGAGAGAAGCCTTATAACCTTGGACAGACAGAATAATCATCTTCAGCACTAACTGACTAGTAAGGAGTGTGGAAAAGACTAGCTGGGTGCCCACAGGCAGCAGCGCCGGAGGGATAATTAAGCAACTGGTTGGATCCTCCTGAGAAGTGTGGGGTCTAAACCCTAAGCTGGGATCCCCAGCCTAGAGCACCACAGCCCAAAAAGTACACAAATAACATGCAGTGGTAAAAAGTAGTAGGGTTGCTTTCTGCCAGAGATGAATGGCTGGAGACACATAGAGCCGTCTAAAGAGCCAAAGCATAAATTTTCATTTGCAGCCACTTACCCTGGGCACCAGCAAAGAGCAGAGGGCAGAGTGTACTAGAGACTCTTGAAGAGAGACTGGGGACAGAAGCTTTGTGGGAAGAACTGAGAGAGTAGCAGCCAGGATCCTGGCACTGAGTTGTTCCCCATATAGCAGCAGCCATCATGCTTAGCAGCCCACTCCCCTTCCACCCCTATCCCAGGAGGGATTCTACCCCTCCCTGTGGTGCTTAAGCCTGACTGCTGAGTGCAGAGTGACTAAATTAACAACTGAAGGAGTCAGCCACAGACAGTAGATCCCTGAAAGTCTCAGACAGGCTGCCTAAGGTTAAACAGGGCCAACATGATGTCAACATGTGACATCATCAGAGGTGAATTCAGAAAGAAAAACAGCGGTAAATACTAGGTGCTAGAGACAAACTCCATCATGGTCTTCTCCATGATTTGTGATGTTTTTTAATGTTCATTTCTTGTCCATCAAGCTTATACACATTAAGGCACTAGATTTTATACTATAATTTGTTTCAATTCACATATTTTGCCACTCCCTTCTCTTACCCCATTTTACCTTCTTCTCTCCTCTTATTATTTTCATATTAAATGTTGTTTTCTGTCATGTTACAGATTGTTTTCATTCCACACTTCTCATATTTCTTCCCAGTCCAACCTCTAGAAACCAATTCTCCTGACAATGGTCATCTCATATTTTTTTTCCTGTTCTTTTTTTAAGGTATATTATATTTTTTAAAGATTTTATTTCTTTATTTTTAGACAGAGGGGAAGGGAGGGAGAAAGAGAGGAAGAGAAATAGCAACATGGACAGATACATCAATTGGTTGCCACTCACAATCCTATCACTGCATTTCACCAGTGAGTTGGAGGACAAGGTAGAAATAATTCCCGGAATGGGCAAGAAAACAAAAAAAGATTTAAAAAGATAAAGAGAGATTAATGTAGCTGCAGGACAACATGAAACATAATAATATCCATTAATAGGGATACCAGAAAGACAAGAAGAGGAGTGATGTATAGAAAACCTGTTCGAAAAAGTAATGTTGGAACATTTCCAAAATATGCCGAAAGAAAAAGTCACACAAGTTCAGGAAGCACAGAGGATCCCAATCAAGATGAACCCAAAGAAGCCCACTCTAAGACACATCATAATTAAAATGGCAAAAATCAAAGACAAAGAGAGAATCTTAAAGGCAGCAACAGAGAAAAAGGAAGTCACATACCAGGGAGCTCCAATAAGACTAGTAGCTGACTTCTCAACAGAAACACTACAAGCAAGAAGGGAGTGGTAAAAATATTTCAAGTAATGAAAAGCAAAGATTGGTTTCTTTCAACCAAGACTACTCTACCCAGCAAGGCTCTCATTTAAAATGAAAGAAAAAGTAAGGAGTTTCCCTGACAAAGGAAGGCTAAAAGAATACACCTACACCAAATCAGTATTGCAAGATATGCTAAAGGGACTGCTCTAAAAATGAACAAAAAGAGTGAGAGAGAGATGGGCACAGGTAAAAGGACAAAATGGCAATGAATAAGTATCTCTCAATAATAACTTTAAATGTAAGTGGAATAAATTCTCCAATTAAAAGCCATTGGGGAGCTGAATGAACAAGAAAACAATGACCCACACATATGTTGCCTACAGGAGACCCACCTCAGAACAAAAGACCTACACAGACTGAAAGTGAAGTGTTGGAAAACAATATTACAAACTAATGAACAAGGAAAAAGTAGCTGGGATAGCAATACTTAGACAAAAAGGATTTCAAAACAAAAGACACAGAAAGAGACAAAGAAGGACACCACATAATACTCAAGTGAAGTATCCATCAACAAGATATAAATATGGTAAACTTATAGCTACCCCACATATGAGCACCCAAATATATAAGGAAAATCTTGGAGTACTACAAGAAAGATATAGACAACAACACAATTCAAGAAGATATAGACAACAACAACAACAACACAGTAGAGGATTTTAACACTCCACTGTCAACAATGGATGAATATTCCAAGCAAAATACCAACAAAGATATTGTGGAACTGGATGAAGCACTAGATCAAATTAACTTAACTGATACATATATAGAACTTTTCATCCCAAAGAAACAAAATACACATTCTTTTCAAATGTGCATGGAACATTTTAAAAGATAAGACCACATGACAGAACATAAAACAAGCCTCAACAAATTCAAGAGCATTGAGATTGTATCAAGCATTTTCTTAGACCAAGAGGGCTTGAAACTAGAAACCAACCTCAAGGAAAAAACTCAAAAATATTCAAACTCATGGAAACTGAATACCATGCTATTAAACAATGAATGGTTCAATAATGAGACCAAGGAAGAAATCAAAAAGTTTCTGGAAACAAATAAAAATGAACACAGAACAGCCTAAAACCTATGGGACACAGTGAAGGCAGTCCTGAGAAGGAAGTTCATAGCAATACAGGCCTACCTAAAAAAAAGATAAAAACATTTCAAATAAACAACTTAACCCTACACCCCACAAGAACTGGAGGAACAACAAACAAAGCCCAGAGCAAGTAGAAGCAAGGAAATAGTCAATATCAGAGCAGAATTAAATGACATAAAAACTAAAACAAAAATTCAAAGGATCAATAAATCCAGGAGCTAATTCTTTGAAAGATGAACAAAATTGACAAGCCTTTAAGCAGATTCATCAAGATAAAAAGAAAGAAGACTGAAATAAATAGGATCAGAAATGAAAGAGGAGAGATTACAACTGATACCACAGAAATACAAATGTTTGTAAGATATTACTATGAACAACAATATACCAAGAAATTTCAAAACCTAGCTGAAATGGACACATTTCTAGAAACATATAATCTTCCAAAACTGAATCAAGAAGCAGGAAACCTGAACAGACCCAATAATAGCTAGTGAAATTGAAGAAGTAATGAAAAAACTCATGGACAGAAAAGCAGTGGGCCAGACCATTTTACAGGAGAATTTTACAAAACATTTTAGAAAGAGCTAACCTGTATCTTTCTCAAACTATTCCAAAAAACCCCAAAAGAGGGAATACTCTCAAACTCTTCTTATGAGGCTAGTAGCATCCTAATCCCAAAATCAGATAAAGACACAAGAAAAGAAAACTTCAGGTCAATGTTGCTGATGAACATAGATGCTAAATTCCTAAACAAAATATTGGCAAAGCACATCAAGCAATATATTAAAAAGATCACACACCATGACCAAGTGGGATTCACACTGGGATGCAAGGATGGTACAGTAATCTCAAATTAATCAAAGTAACATGTCACATAAACAAAAGTAAAGAGAAAATCACATGATCATATCAATAGATGCAGAAAAACCAATTGATAAGATATAGTGCCCATTTATGATAAAAACACTCAGCAAAGTGTGAGTACTGGGAGGATAGCTCAACATAATAAAGGCATATGTGAGAAACCTATACAACATCATATTCAACAGACAAAAACTAAAAGCTGTCTCACTAAGATCAGGAATAAGACAAAGTTGTTCACCTTCACCACTTCTATTCAACATACTAATGAAAATCCTAGCCACAGAGATATGATTTTTTGCATACAAAAAAATAAAATAAAAGGCATCCAAATTGAAAAGGAAGAAGTAAAATTGTCATTGTTTGCAGTTGACATGATGGAGTACATAAAAAAAACCCTATAGACTCTACCAAAAACCTACTCAACCTAACAAGTGAATTTGGCAAAACAGAGAGATACAAAGTCAATATTCAGAAATTAAAGGTATTTTGTACACCAAGAGTAAAATATCAGAAATAGAGATTAGAAAAAAACCCATTTGCTACAGCAACAAGAAAAATAAAGTACCCAGGAATAAACCTGACCAAGGAAGTAAAAGACCTGTACTCAGAAAACTACAGAACATTAAATAAAGAAATGAGAGAAGACAAAAATAATGAAATCATATACCACATTCATGGACTCTATGAATTAACATAATCAAAATGTCCCAATACCCAAAGTAATTTTTAGATTCAATGCAATCCTTATTAAAATACCAATGACATATTTCACAGACATAGAACAATCATTTCACAAATTTATATGGAACGATAAATGACCCTGAATAGCCTCAGCAATTTTGAGAAAGAAAAACAGAGTAGAAGGGATCACAATACCTGATATCAAACTGTATTACAAAGCCACTGTAATCAAAAAAGCCAGGTACTGACATAAGAAAAGACACATAGATCAATAGAACAGAATAGAGATCCCAGAAATAAACCCATGTTTCTATGGTCAATTAATATTTGACAAAAAGAGCAGAAACATAAAATGGAGTAAAAATAGCCTCTTCAACAAATGGTGTTGGGAGACCTGGACAGCTACATGCAAGAAAATTAAACTTGGTCATCAACTTACACCATACACAAAATAAATTCAAGGTGGATAAAAATCTTAAATATAAGTTGTGACACCATAAAAACCCTAGAGGAGAACATAGGTAGGAAAAATTCGGATATTCCATGCAACAATATTTTCATCGATATCTCCCCTATAGCAAGGTTATATAAAGGAAAGAATAAAAAATGGACTATATCAAAGTAAAAACCTTCTGCACAGATGAAGAAAACATCAGCAAAATGAAAAAGGAACAAACAATATGGGAAAATATATTTCCAAGTGATATATTGGACAAGTGTTTGATCTCCAAAATACACAATGAACTCACATGACTCGACACTAGGAAGACAAACTATCCAATTAAAAAATGGGCAAAGGACTTGAACAGACACTTCTCCAAGGAGGGCATACAGAAGGCATATAGACATTTTAAAGAATGTTCAACATCACCAGCCATTAGAGAGATGCAAATTAAAACCAAAATGATGATACACTTCACACTGGTCAGAATGGCCATCATTAACAATTCAACAAACACAAGTGCTGTGGAGAAAAGGGAACCTTTGTGCATTGTTGGTGGGAATGCAGACTGGTACAGCCACTGTGGTAAACTATGGAATTTCCTCAAAAAATCTAAAAATGGAACTGTCTTTTGACCCTGCAATTCCACTGCTGGGATTACATTCTAAAAGTCCTGAAATACCAATTCAAACCTATGCACCCCAATGTTCATACCAGTAAATGAATGGCTTAAAAAACTGTGGTACATTTACAAAATGGAATACTACCCAGCAGGAAGAAAGAAGGAACTCCTACCCTTCACAACATCATGGATGGAACTGGTGCATATTATGTTATGTGAAATAAGCCAAGTGGTGAAAGATAAATACCTTATGATCTCACCTATAAGCGGAACCTAATGAACAAAATAAAGAAATGAGTAAAATAGAACCAGAGACATGGAAATAAAGAACAAATTGACCGTGACCAGAGGGAAGGGGGAGGGGCATAATGGAGGAAATAAGGGAAAGGTTCAAGTTAAGGAACATGTATGAAGGATCCATGGACAAAGATAACAGGGGAGAGGTTTGAAAGTGGAAGGTGGGGAGTGGGTAGGACAAGGGAGAGTAATGGTGGGGGGAATGGAGGCAACTGTAATTGAACAACAATAAAAAAAGATTATTTTACAAAAAAGTTTAAGAAAAAAATGTTAAATATACAGAAAAATTTTTGAAAAAAAGTTCAGTATTTCTAGGCAATTCCTCAGGTCATTGTGTCCCAAACCCAGGGTTATGAATTCTTTTTAATTTTCTATAATAACACTTTTTCTTTACTATCCAGTATAATGCTTATAAATTCAACAGCAGGCTGTATTCAAATCTCAAACATGATAAGTAAAATTTTCAGAAGTTCTTCATCAGGGAATTGACTAAAACAGTAATGTNGGGGGGAATGGGGGCAACTGTAATTGAACAACAATAAAAAAAGATTATTTTACAAAAAAAATGTTAAGAAAAAAATGTTAAATATACAGAAAAAATTTTGAAAAAAAGTTTAGTATTTCTAGGCAATTCCTCAGGTCATTGTGTCCCAAACCCAGGGTTATGAATTCTTTTTAATTTTCTATAATAACACTTTTTCTTTACTATCCAGTATAATGCTTATAAATTCAACAGCAGGCTGTATTCAAATCTCAAACATGATAAGTAAAATTTTCAGAAGTTCTTCATCAGGGAATTGACTAAAACAGTAATGTGTGGGTTATTGCTATATAGAAATATTTCTATAAGATTTATATAGCCCCAGCCAGGTGGCTCAGTTAGTTGGAGTGTCTTCCCATACATCAAAATGTTGAGGGTTCAATTCCTAATCAGGGCACATACCTATGTTGCAGATATAGTCCTTGGTTGGGGTGCATATAGGTGACAACCAATTGATTTTCATCTATTACATTGATCTGTGTGTGTGTGTCTCAAATTAATAAACATATCCTTGGGTAAGAATTTTTCAAAATGATTTATATAAAGGAGAAGATACATAGCATAAGATAAAAATTAGAGAAACCAGCTTGCTGGAAAGAAAAAAAGAATCAAGAACAAAAATTATCACCCACCCAGGTGGCACTATATTTTCAGGTTTATTAGTGCTCCCCACAACCAGATAGCGTGTCTGTAATACCTATAGTTTGGGGAAAGATTGGCAAAAAAAAATTGCTGATTTTTTTTTTTTACCTATTTGCCTTATGTAAAATAAGTCAAACTTGAGGCTACGTCTCTTGATCTCCCCTCTTATGCAGTGGCTGGGGTGTGGTCACAGAGTCTATAAGTGTCTAACAAATATTAATTGATTGATATTTGCAGCTTTAGTGTTATTGGACAAAAAGTGAGAATATGTCAAGATTAATTATTGCAACTTGGTGATTGGATAAACATGGGAAAGAAGACAAGATGAATGGGACAATTAACATTCCTTATGTCCTGATATTTTCCCAGTAAGGTGTTATGAGTATTTATAAGATGAAGATAGATCCACGGGCCCTTACATGGAGTTTGGGCATATCAAGTGAGGAAATGCACATGAAACCTCCTTGAAAATTATCAGTGGAGTAAATGCTATCTTTGTCTAGGTTTTCCTGAGCAGAACCTGACTCAGGAACTCAAGGTACACAGGGTAGACTGAGGTGGTTTGCTCAGGAGAGAGGGAGGGAAGTTCTATATCTTCATCTCTTTGTCTGCATTTTGGAAATAAGTATCAGAATTTATTCACTTGCTCAACAACTGTTTTTGAGCACACGCTACTAGGTACAGTTCTGGAGAGATATAACACAAACAAAAGAAACCAAGGCGCTTCCTCTTGGAGCTGACACTCTTGTGCAGTCCATTACTTTCAGTTCCCCTTAACCCCTTACACTGATTAAAGTACCTTGTTCCAAGGTAATCATCCTGGAGTAAGCAGTGGGTGGCCTGGACTGGCATCTTCTGAGAGGCCCAGGGTTCTTGGTTGACCTATGTCCTCCTCATGGATCCCCAGGGAGCTAGAGGTGGGGTGGGTATTATTTCCATGTTATGAACATGGGAATGGTGGTCCCAGAAGCACTTCACAGTCACTCTTGGAATCCACGGCAGTACAGATTAAAAGTAATGTCTACCGCTTTCTAGACTGCTTCCTTCAGTCTGTCAGCAATCAGCATTTGAAGTGAAGATGAATTTACATTTACTGTGAAGATGAGCTCATCTAATGCAGACACCAGCCCACAGTGTCCGAGTCATGCATGAAATGAGACATTCACATGAACTACCAAGTCTGGTGGAGAAAAAAGGGACAGGATGGCTTTTTTCTCCTCAGGGGAGCAAAAGCTGTGGCCTCTGCCACGACCAGCCTTTATTGGGTTTCTTGGCACATTACTTGATGGTCCTCATTTACTATGCATAGGTTGCTTAGGTGGTTACCTTTTACAGAAAACAAAGGAGCCAATGCTGCTAATCACATCACAGAAGAGGGATATTTGCAAATGAAAAGGCAAAAAGTGGTTGAAATGGCTACACTTGTCCTTGGAAGGTTTAGCATGGATTTTAGGAAGTTACTTTGCAGTAAATGTTTGCCGCAAATCTGGGTGAGGCCTAGGTACACTGCAGGCCTAATCCCTCCACCCCTTGCCATAGGGGACCGGTTTGTCTTGGCCTGGCAAATGTGACTCAGCTCTGTATGGAAAACCTGCAGATGGGAAGTAGTGGGCAGGAGCCGGATCTTCAAACTGAGTTCTATGTGATAGATAATAAATCTTTCTATGATGTAAGACCCCAGGAAAACAATAAAAGCCTATGTAGGCAAGGGTTGGGGTGCTCCCCTCTTGAGGGAGTGGCTGAGGCACCATAGACACTCCCCCCTTGAGAGAGTAGTCCTGCCTGTTCCCTTTTTCCACACAGGATTGTTGTCGCCTGTGCATTGATTCTCGTTGTCAGCCACAACAGGTGGACTCTGCTGGACAGAGTCTGCAGCACCCCTGGGAGAACCTATCCATGGGTGTGGGTCCTGTGCAACTCTGAGTGGGAGCTGGGCCCACACCATGCAGAATGGTCTCCTACACTCATCAAAATTCTTCTGTGACATTTCAGATTCCTAATGATGAATGTCTGGGGCCACAAGATTCAGGTTAGATGTGGATATTTGTGCTGCTTGCTATTGAAGACCTTGGAGCATAAAAAAGCTCCAGTCAGAAATTAAGTAATCACTAATTGAAATAAAAAACAATTTACAGGGAAACACCAGTAGAGTGGGTGAAGCCTAGAATCAAATAAATGATTTGGAGCATAAGAAAGTAAAAACCAAACAAACAAACAATAACAAAAAAACCCCAGAACGACAAGAAAAAAAGAATTAAAAAAATGAGGGTAGTGTAAGTGGCCTGTGGGATAAGTTCAAGCAATCCAACATTTATATCATAGGGTTTCCAGAAGGAGAAGAGAAAGAGCAAGAAATTGGAAATCTATCTAAAAAAATAATGAAAGAAAAATTCCCTAATTTGGTGAAGGAAATGATACAGGGTGCAGCCAGGGGGGGCCCAGAAAAGATTTGGAATGGTGTCCAGAACGCAAAGTGTACAGGAATATTGGAGGAAATATTAAGATGTCCTCACCCCCCCCCCCAGGTGTCAGTTGGGGGAAGGGATGAATGGAGCAGGGCCATTGAGAGCCCTCTGGAATGGTATTTAACATATCTATAACCTTTAACTGGTTTCATAGATATGTTAAATAGCTGTGGCCAAGTTTTGGGCGAGAGAGAAGTGAATGGCTGCAAACCAGGCTAGGATTGGGAGCTGCTTCTCTCAGAGAGGCCTGCTTGAGAGCCATGTGGCTTTAGCAGAGTGGGGGAACCAGGCTAGAATGGAGGATTGGGAGCTGCTGCTCGGAGAGAGTGCCTGCGAGAGAGCCATGTGGCTTTAGCAGAGTGAGGACCCCCTCTTGGGCAGATGAGGGGGAGAGCCACGCTATTTAGAAAGATGTAGACCCCTGTAGCCATTAGGAGGGAGAGCCATGCAGTTTCAGCAGAGTGCAGACCCCCTCTTGGCCAGGTGGAAGAGAAAACCACGCAACTTTGCCAGAATGGAGATCCCTGCGGCCAGGTGAAGAAGAAAGACGCGGCTTTGGTAGAAGAGGCCCACACGGCTTTGGCGTGCTCCCTTTGGCTGAGTAGCCTGGAAAGCAGGAGAGACTTTGACTAGAACTTGGTACAAAGAACTCTTGCCAGTGGAAGGTGCCGCATGACTTTGGATTACTTGGAGATCCTGCCTGGACAGGCAGACGACGCAGCTCACGTGCCAGCGACCTGAAAACGGACGTGTGCTCTTTTCCTGATTTACGGTACCCGGAGTTGGGACAGTGGGAGAAGGGAGCGCTGTGTGTGTGTGGCTGTGTGTGTGTGTGTAGGTGTATACCCTTAAAGACTTTAATATTTTAAGGAAGGCATTAGGCCTGAATAGCATTAAATAAACATTTTGTTTCCTTTTCACAAATCTCTGGCATTGAGAGATGTGTTTCCAATTGGCGGCGGACAGAAGGACCTTAAGATTTTAGTGTATCGTCCTTGGGAGGGGTCCCTGTTTTCTGCAGCAGTTTTTGGCATCCCTCGGTGGGCCAAGTATTGCCCCCCCCTCGGACCCTTTGTTCGGTAACAGAAATAGACTTGCAGTCCAGGAAGTACAGACAGACCAAACAAGACTGATGCAAAGAGACCTACTCCAAGACACATTATAATTAAAATGCCAAAGGTAAAAGATAAAGAGAGAATCTTAAAATCAGCAAGAGAAAATAAGTTAGTTACTTATAGGGGAATTCCCATAAAAGTATCAGGTGATTTCTCAAAAGAAACTTTGCAGTCTAGAAGGAATTGGAAAGATATATTCAAGTTAATGAAAAGCAGGGACTTACAGCCAAGATTGCTGTACCTAGCAAAGTGATCATTTAGAAGTGAAAGGCATATAAAGAGCTTCCCAGACAAGAAAAAACTAAAGAAGTTCATCATTACCAAACCATTGTTATATGAAATGTCAATGGGACTTACTTAAGAAAAAAAAGAAGATCAAAACTGTGAACAATAAAATGGCAAAAATACATCTATCAACAATTGAATTTAAAAAACAACTAAGCAAGCAAGAACAGAGACAGAATCATGGATAAAGAGAGTGTTTTCATGGTTGTCAGATAGGAGGGAGCTTTAGGGGAATGGGTGAGGGAATTAAGAAGTACAAAAATAGGTAGTTACAGAATAGCCATGGGCATGTAAAGTACAGTGTAGGAAATGGTGTAGCTAAAGAACTTATATGCATGGACCATGGACATGAACAATGGTGTGAGGATTGTCTGAGGGAGTGGGAGGTGCTGGGTGGAGGGTGGAAAAATCAGGACAACTATAATAGCTAATCAATAAAAATACAATTTAAGAAAATAATTACATCTCAATAAGACTTCAAAAAATCTTTACATTAAGAGTAGAAGTTGATAGTTTTTATAGCAAAGACAATAGGTAGAGAAATATACATGAGCCAAGAATACGAACAATTTTAGCCCATTTTGGTCTTAATAAAAGGTTTGTTTGCTTCTAATTTCCAAGTCTTGGTAAAACAAAATAATTGACTGTTGCTTTGCCTAGTTTAGCGCTTTTATAAATGATACATTTTGTTATCTCAAGTCTTTTCACTGCTGTGGAGTCCCTAAATCCATGATTCTAGGGATGTTAAGAAATGTTTTTTGGATGATCGGAACTGTTAAGATCAGTAAGAGAAGAAAGCCCCAGTGCATTCCTCCATGGAAATAAACCCTTGAAGTTAATGCAGAGAGAAAACTATACAGTTGTTCCCAGATGCTAAACCACGGGGAAGGAGACTTCACCACTTAATCTGGTGCCTTGGTTTCCCCAGGTGTGAAACATGATGGAGAGATAAGTCATATGAGATGGTTTTGTTACATACTGTCCTAGTGTCAGTCTAGTCCTGACTCATGACCTCTCCCAGCCTGTGAGTTTATTGTTCTCTTGGTTATTATATGGAAACCTAGGATGGAAAGTTCTTGAGGGTAAGACATTCGAGTTTCAGTTAATTATTTGCTTACATTCAACTGACCAACTTGTTAAAATAGAAGTCTTCTAGTGATATTGCTGGAATCTAACACTAAGGCCTCCTGAATCATTACTAAGACAGCACACTCAATGTCCCCATGAGGAGAGGGAGAAGTGGGCTGTATACTTTTTAAAAATTTTTTAAGAATATATTTTATTAATTATGCCATTACAGTTGTCCTATTTCTCCCCTTCATTCCGCTCCACCCTGCACATCCTCCCCCACCATTCCCCCCTTTAGTTTGTGTCCATGTGTCTCAAGTTCTTTAGATTCTATATTTCCCCTACTATTCTTGCCCTCCCCCTATCTATTTTTTACCTACTGTCTATGCTACTTATTCTCTGTACCTTCTACCCCTTTATCCTCCTCCCACTCCCCTGTTGCTAACCCTCCATGTGATCTTCATTTCTATAGTTTCGCTCCTGATCTAGCTGTCCTCTTGGTTTGCTTTTGTTTTAGGTGTGGTTGTTAATAACCATGTTTGCTGTTTTTTCACAGTTCATATTTTTTATCTTCTTTTTCTTAGATAAGTCCCTTTAACATTTTATATAATAAGAGCTTAGTGATGATGAACTCCTTGAATTTGACCTAATCTGAGAAGCACTTTATCTGTCCTTCCATTGTTAATGAAAGCTTTGCTGGATAGAGCAATCTTGGATATAGGTCCTTGTCTTTCATGATGTGGAATACTTCTTTCCAGCCCCTTCTTGCCTATAAGGTCTCTTTTGAGAAATCAGCTGACAGTCTGATGGGAACTCCTTTGTAGGTGACTGTACCCTTATCTCTTGCTGCTTCTAGGATTCTCTCTTTCATTTTAATCTTGGGCAATGTAATTATGATATGCCTTGGTGTGTTCCTTCTTGGGTCCAACTTCTTTGGGACTCTCTGTGCTTCCTGGATTTCCTGGAAGTCTATTCCCTTTGCCAGATTGGGGAAGTTCTTTTTTATTATTTGTTCAAATAGCTTTTGTACTTGTTGCTGTTCTTCTTCCCCTTCTGGTACCCCTATAATTTGGATGTTGGAATGTTTAAAGATGTCCTGGAGGTTCCTAAGCCTCTCCTCATTTTTTTAATTCTTGTTTTGTCCTTCTTTACTGTTTGGCCATTTTTTTCTTCCTTTTGGTCCACTCCATTGATTTGAGTCCCAATTTCCTTTCCATCACTATTGGTTTCCTGTGCATTTCCCTTCACTTTAATTAGTGTAGCCTTCATATGTTCCTCTAATTTGTGACTAAAATCAACCAGTTCTGTGAGCATCCTGATCACCAGTTTCTGAATTGTGCATCTGATAGGTTGGCTATTTCTTGGTCACTTAGAGTTAGTGGCTCTGGGGCTTTGAGTTCTTCTTGAGCCATAATGTTTTGGTCTGGCTGTGCCTGTTACGTGTGAGGAGCAGAGCCTTAGGTGTTCACCAGGGCTGGGCCACTCAGTTGCTGGGTTGTGACGCTATATGTGGGGGCGGGGTCAAAGAGAGGCAATGACAGTCCCCTCTGCTGCTTTCTGCCACCAGGGCCCACGAGGTCCGTCTTTCTGCTCGCTCCTTCACCTGGTCTACCTGCGCATGAATGTGCAACCACAGTCAGTCCACCGCCTTGCGCCCTGACTGGGTCTGCCCATTGCAATCCCACACCTGGTATCTGCCAACCGCTGCCTGCATTCCTGGGTTGGTCTGGCCAAGTTCTCCTGCGCAACCCCACTCCGCCAGCCGCTGGCTCTGCCCCTCTTACTGGTTTGGCTGAACGAGTTCATTGTTGTCAGACTTCTGTATAGTTCAATTTTCTATGTTTTAGTTGCACTTTGGTTACTAAAACTTTGTTGTCTATAAACTTGGTTGTGTGAGGAGGCACAGTGTTTCCACCTACACCTCTATCTTGGCTGGAAGTCTGTACACTTTTAGACTGTAGCTGCCCATCTTCAGTTCACTGGTAGTTTCTAACAATGGGCCTCATCAAAAATGTAACCATCAGTCAGTCTACTTCTTAGAGGTTCATCTGTGAAGATTTATTTTATTAGGTAATTCATCATATACTAGGAGGGACTGTACATTCACCATAATGATTAGTTCTGAATAGACCATCAGGGCTGTTTTGACAGGACCAGGAAATTTTTAAAGCATAAGAATATGGAAGACTATGGTGTGAGCCCAGGATAAAACCTGTTC
Organism: Sturnira hondurensis; assembly: GCF_014824575.4. Taxonomy (NCBI): domain Eukaryota; kingdom Metazoa; phylum Chordata; class Mammalia; order Chiroptera; family Phyllostomidae; genus Sturnira; species Sturnira hondurensis. Next base: position 310,745 of record NW_028091817.1, on the reverse strand, counting down.
TAGAAGGAACTATGGCAAACTCTCAGGTGGACAACTTTAGATATATCTGATGCTGGGGCACAGGGCTCTTTTGTGAAAGAATGTCCCACCTCATGGCCCTGTCACAGTTGATTGAAGTCACTGAAGGAGCATGTTGTATCTTTGGGCATTTGAGAAATGAATTGTCAAAAATGTATCTTCAGAGAAAATCAGATCAATGAGGAAATCAACAGTTGAGACTGTCAAGTGCAGAGTGGAAGCTCTGCTTAAGGAGTGGGGAGTGGAGGGAGAATAAGGGACAGTCTACTCTCAGAAGTCTGCTGAACAAGTTGGACAAATATCATGAATGCACCAACTGCAAGTGACAGAAACATTTTATTCATTGAAGACTTGAGGAACTCCAGGTAGAGTGGTGAGTGGTTAAGCCTGAGACATTAGGGAGAAAGAAGATGTGAAAGATAAGGGGGAGGACAGGGTGCCTTCTGCTCTCCAGATAAGAGAATGACACAAGAGCACCTGGGACTTGTTGTCCCTGGCCTTGGTGTGGCACCAGGCAGGCACTCAGGGCATATGCTGAAACAGATGTGCTAATAATCACAGTGACTGAGAACCAAAAAGAGGTAACCAGAAAGAGCTCACAATAAAGGTAAGAGTCATCCACAAGTGATACCTATGATTAACTATAGCCAGCAGCACTCCAGTTTGGATGGAGGAAATAAGAAGGGCATAGCTATTATTATTATTATTATTATTATTATTATTCACACTTCCAACCCAACAGTATGTTGTCCCATTACATTGTCCCATTTATTCCTGACAACAACCACAGAACTGTGTATTAATATTGCTGTTGTATGCACTGAAAACTGAAACTGGGCAAGGTTAAATAACTTTCCAGGGTCACATGTAGCTTAAAAACTAGTAAATAATAGAATCAGGTCTCAAACTCAGGTGTTTGATTCCATATGCTCCTCCTTTTCCCGCCATGCTCTTGTACAGAGGAGAGATCATTAGATAGCAGTCAGGAAGCCAAGGAGAGCCAGTTAATGGCTTTGCCAGTACTGCTTGGTTAATTTAATAAAACAGCCTCTCTATGTGTTTTTTCAACTTCTGAAATATTTCAGAATCCCTGTTCCCCACCAGCAGAAGTGGAAAGGTTATCAAGCTAAACCAAATATATTTTAATGAAGTCCAATTAATCAAATTTTCCTTTATGGTTAATGTTTTTTGTCTATCTCGAGTACCTCTGGAAGCTTTATTGTTTTGCCTTTTATATTTCTGCCTATAATCTACCTTCAATCAGTTTTTTTGCATTTCTTTGCAATTTACTGTATGTGCAGGTATCACCTGTCCCTAACTGTGTTGTTCCATGAAGACTGGAACTTGAGGAATGAGTGCAAAATCATACTCTGGCTACAGCTATCACAGCTATCACTGCAAAATCACAGCTATCACTGTGATTAATAGACTATCCTTCATCTTTGACCCAGAAGACTCATATCTCCTACCAGCCTCCATGAAACACACAGACTAATTTGTTAACTTGGAAATAAGGTAAAATCTCAAACCCTTCACAGTTCTTGACACTCATGTTCAAGAAAACTGTTTATTATTATAAATCACTGAGTTTGGAGTTAGTTGTTACACAGCATGATAGTGTAATAGTGGACTAACAAAGGCATCATTTAATTAGCATAATTTGACAGATTTCATCAAAGGCTATGACTGTTTTAAGGATCTTGATATCTACTGTCAATTTGCTTTCCATAAAGGTTGTTCCAAAATCCATTTTCACCAGCCAGTGATACTTGAGTTTATTTTTCCACAGAAATGCTAAGGTCATCTGTCCTTTTCCCCCTGCATGCCTCCCCTCAAGTAAGGCAGTGGGACCCAGGAAAGAAGGCAAAGTCATGAGTTAGTCTGTGAAGGCAGAAGACTATTATCTTGTGAACAGTGGGTGGGTCTGTTGCCAGGAATAGCATCACGGCAATTCTCTGCAAGGCTCTGAGTAAACCTGCTAAAACCAGCCCCAGATTTACAGAATCTCATCAATTTTTCTCTGGCACCTTCCTGAGTAATCTGCAACACAAGCTTGGTGGAAAGTGCTAGATAAAATGGTAGGCTTGCCAGAGCTTCACCCAGAAGCCAACATTTAATAACCTACTTCAGACAAGACCATTTTGTGACTGTGCCCCTCGTGACAAGGAGGGAGCCAGCTCTCTGTCCCTCTCTGTGTGGGCCTTTAATTCCCAGAAGGTATGTTTACTCTCTCCTCACTTGCCCCTACTCTTAGAGATTACAAGTTCAAATCCACACCACCCCCCCTAAAAAAGGACCACCAAAAGCTTGGTCCATCGAGGCTTTCAAGGACCAGGATGAAAACCAGAGATTTTTTGGAGTCAGGGGGTTTTCAGGCAGAGGATAACTGAGGCATTTAAACATGGAAATTCCACAGAAGCCACCTCTCCCACCACCCCAGGTCAAAGCAGTTTGCATTAAAATTATAGTATAACCTTGTTTATGCAAGGTTTACAAAACTCAGGGCAGGAATCAATACATTTATTCTGGAAAAGTCCAGACAATAAATGTTTTAGGCTTGTAACTGAAAGAAGCGGTAGACAACATACAAACCAACAGGTGTGGCTATGTGCTAATAAAACTTTATTTACAAAAACTGGTGACTGGCAGGCTGTAGATTATTAACCTTATCTCAGGAGGAAATAGTTAAAAAATGAGGGCTTAACCCTGCCCTCAGCTGCTGAGGTGTACATATATGGGTTTTTTTCATGTCTTCATTAAAAAAAAAACCACTTATATAGCCCCACTATGTTCCAAACATTTGGGACAACTTTTAAATATTGATGCACTTAATTATCACAATGACCCTATAAGGCAAGTATAATTATTCTTCCTGGTTTGGTACAGAGAGGTTAGGTAACTTGCCCAAGGCCACAGCACAGAAAGTTAGAGTGTAAAGGTTTGAATGTAGGTAGCTTATTCTCTTACCCATCACCCTGTGCTGTGCAGAGGCAAGCTGGCCTTCACTGAAAAAACATCCACTGTACAGCCTGCTCTATTTTAGACTGGGAGAAATGGGAATGAGCATAGAGGTGATTAAGACTTAGTCCCCCCTTCAAGAAGCTCCAGTCCTGTTGGGAAGAGAGTAGTGCAAATTAACAATGCATATAACCACAGCAAAGCATGGGATAAAGGATGATTCCATTTACATGAAGGTCAAGAGCTGGCAAAAGTCATCTATGGGGATAGAGGTCAGAAAAGTGATGACCTTGGAGAGTACTGACTGGGAGAGGCACAAGGAACCTGCTGTAGTGCTGGATGAGGCTGATGTCTTCATCAAGGCATCTGGTATAACTAGGTAAAAAAATCATCAAGTAGACTCAAAAAAGTATAAAATTTTAAATGAAAAAGAGCATGGTGGTGTTGGGAGGAAGCTGTTCAGACTGCAGCTTCCTGAGCCTCATCAGAGAGGCTATCACAATAGGTCCTCTGGGAGCTGGAGAGTCCCTTGGCCCCAATCCTGTCTCCCCAGAGTTTTATGGGAGGAAATGGGGTCCTGGATGAGAAACCACTGTATTTTGGGGCAACACTGATGGTCCCACTTGGCAGGCAGCTCCAGATAAGTACTGGCAGCTTCTAGGCTAGAGTCAAGGATTTTCCCACAAACTTCTTTGGCTGGGCTGGGGTCCTTGACCAGAAACCTGGTCACAGATGTAGTATCTACAATGTAGTCACCCAGGTGACCCCACAAAGAGGGGTGGGGAAAGCCTCTATCTGGTCATCAGTCAAGACTTGAGCCTACAGGCCAACTTCTTTAAGGTAAGAGTCGTCTTAGGAGTCCTGACACTCTACATAGAGCTAGAGACATGGTATCAGCCCAAATCTTAAGACTGAAGAATAAAATAGACTCTGGCCACTCTCTCCTTGAAAGGAAGAAAGGCTCTGCCCTCAACCTTCCCAGCTCAGAGATGCAAAGTTGGTCATGTCTCCCTGATTGGAAAGGCTGTCTCATCATGGTGGGGACCTCAGACCTCAGGCCCTCAGCCAGAAGGGCCCAAGGGAGGCAACATGGAGGCTCAGATTTCTTTATTCCATACCCCTCACCCTCAGTATAACCCAAGCATAGATGAGATTAGTGCTGCCCTCAGGCCTCTCACATCATCTGCTTGCCCACCACTCATCTCCCATCCATCCTTGTACCCAATTACTTACCCAGCATGTCCACTCAACTCCCCATTCACCTACCAAGCCATTTATCCACAAACCCACCTGCACAATACTTTGAACTTGTCATACATCTCTCCTTCAAGGAGATAAGGGTCTTTGGCAATAATTCTCAGCTTGAGGTTGACTGTATGTGCTGGGGATTTTTGGAGAGGGCAAAATTATAAGGGTTGCAATAGTCAGAAAGCCTTAACAGACACAGAAAGATAGGAGGCCTAAATACTTAGGTGTCTGCTGTCTGACATCTCAGGTTCACATGTGACACTTGGCTTTGTGAACGTAGATAATTTCAAGTAACCTCTTAGTTTATTGCTCTTCTGACCTACAAAAGCCAGTGAAGTAAATTATCAAAATGGTGACAAACCTTCACTCCTCCTTGTATCAGTGCCCTTTGTAATGTGACTGTAGCCCCTCCCATCAAGGGATAGAAGTCTATTTTCCTACCTCCTGAATCTGGGCTGGCCTTGTGACTTGCTTTGGCTAATAGAACGTGGCAAAATGATGTGCCAGCTATGAGCTAGAGTTTAACAAGCCTTGGCACCCTTTGTCTTTCTCCCTTTTCTTCTCTACCTGTCTCCCACTCTCAACCCTGCTCCCATCACATAAACAAGCCCAGGCTAGTCCTGTTGGAGGATGACATTCTACATGGATCAAAAATTCCCATTGCTCCAGTGAGTAGCCAGCCAACTATCAGAAGTGAGCTCCTTAGTTGAACTGCAGCTGACCCCAGACCCATAAGGGTGCCCAGATGAGACTAGAAGTCCTGTCCAGCTCAAATTATTCACTCACAGAATTACAAGCATATAAGTGGTGGCTGTATTAGACCACAAGTTTTGGCATGGGTTTATATAGAAATACTGTAGCAGTAGGTAAGTGATAGACCAATATTATACAACAGCACTGTGGAAGGAATTAAATGAGGTGGTCTGTGTAAAAGTGTTTAATTCAGTGCCTGACATGAAACAACATTCCATGAATGTTAACTAACTATTATTCCTGGTGTAAGGCATTGTGTCTACGTGGAGATCAAAACTATGATCTCTGCCAACTTATTTGTGCTAGAAGTTGACTCTTCCTGAGCATCCAACCGGCTGCTTTTGGACCATATGTAGCCCCACCTACAAAAGCCTGGGCTCTGCCTAAAATCTCTAGCAAAACCTTTTTAAAGTCATACAATTAGCAGGCACCCTTGAACTAGCTGAGAAAGGATGTGTGAAGTTTGGTCAATGGGTGGTAATGTCAGACTCATCTGCTATGTAAAGATGAGGCATCCGCCACAAGACAGCAGACAGGTTTCAACAGTGTCTTCATGTTGAAAGAGAAACATGGTGTGGCTAGCCTTTGAGAGGCTGCTTCCATCCTGCTCTGGAAAATGCCAGGCTTGCATGCTACAGGACATGAGGCGTGAGCAGATAGTCTCTAGAGATCAGACTTACTCCTGCTGCAGAAGATCTCTGAACATGACGGATTGGGAAGAATTGGTGGTGCTGCTTGACAGATTGAAATTCTAATGTCAAAAGTCAATCACAAAGTATTCAGCTCCAATACAATGAGTTTTATGTACAAGGATGGTTTTTGGTGCCTTGTTTTATAGTGACCCAACGTGGAAAACTATCAGAATATCCATCAATGGAGGGTGGTCGAAGAAATCGTGATACTAACACACCTATGGAATGTTTTTCAGCTCTGTTTAAAAGGAAATTAAACCTATGCTTTTTGACCTGGAGGGATCTCTTTGATTTATTAAGAGAGAAAATTAGCTGCACAATAATTAATGCACAAGAAATTATCTCATTTATATAAAACAATAAAATCCCATCTAAGTGTATAAATATTAGCATTCGTCTGTGGCTAAGGAGACAATATGGAAGTATACAGACTTGGAGGATTGGAGTGGGAGCAGTATTAGCTTTTCTTGTCCATGTTATTTGCCAATAACTTCAAACTTAAAGAAAAGTTGCAAAAACAAAAACAGTACAAAGAACACCTATATATGTTTTACCTAGACTTACCCACTGTTACCCCTTGAGTTGTAATATTTGTACATGTTCCCCCACCCTCACTCATTCACTCATTCCTTCTCTCTCTCTCACTGGCTCATAATCTCTCTCTCTTTACACACATACACACAGTTTTTTTCTGATACTTTTGAGGATAGGTTAAATACATCATGGCAAGTTACCCTTAAATCTTCAGCATGCATTTTCTAAGACCAGAGTTGTTTTGTAACATAGCCACAGTATAGTCATCCATTTCAGAAATTTAACATTGATACAAAGTATGTTCTCTGATCACAAAAGACTTAAACTAGAAATCAATAACAGAAAGGTATATATGGACATTCCTCCAAGATAGAGAAATTAAATGACTCACTTCTAAATAACCCATGGGTTAAAGAGAATGTCACAATAAAAATTAGAAAATATTTTGAACTTAACTGTGTTAAAAATAAAATACTTTACATAGCATCCTTGTTGTACAGTCTGCAGTGTTGCCCTGGGAGCCAGAAGGGACATGTGTGGACCTGAGCCTAACCTGGCTGTGGTCACAGGCCAAGTTAGAGTGGCCTAGCCAAGCCCCACTCATGTGCAGACACATGAGAGATACTTACTGCTACTGACCACTAACATTTTTGTATTTGTTTCTTCAATAGGAAAGAGCAATCAATGAAGTAGTTAATGTTTATAAAAACACTTTATTTATGTTATAGATTGTACACATAACAAACCTTTTTCACAGATGAAGAAACTGAGTTTAAGTAACTTTTCCCTCTCTGATTCTCTGCCCCAACATACAGTATCATAACCCAGCAACTTGGGTTGCCCTGCCCTGGTGAACACCTAAGGCTCTGCCCCTCATATGTAACAGGCACGAACAGACCAAAACATTATGGCTCAAGAACAGCTCAAAGCCGCAGAGCCAATACTTTTAAGCGGCCAAGAGATAGCCAAGAGATGCACAGTTCAAAACACTGGTGACCAGGATGCTCACAGAACTGGTTGATTTTAGTCACAAATTAGAGGACCATATGAAGGCTACACTTAGTGAAATGAAAAAAAAATGCCTAGGGAACCAATAGTGATGGAAAGAAAACTGGGACTCAAATCAAGGGAGTGGACCAGAAGGAAGAAATAAATGACCAAACAGAAGAGAATGAAGAAACAAGAATTCAAAAAAATGAGGAAAGGCTTAGGAACCTCCAGGACACCTTTAAATGTTTCAACATCTGAATTATAGGGGTACCAGAAGGGGAAGAGGAACAGCAACACGTGGAAAAGTTATTTGAACAAATAATAAAAAAGAACTTCCCCAATCTGGCAAAGGAAATAGACTTCCAGGAAGTCCAGGAAGCTCAGAGAGTCCCAAAGGTGGACCCAAGGAGCAACACACCAAGGCACATCATAATTACATTGCCCAAGATTAAAATGAAGGAGAGAATTCTAGAACCAGCAAGAGATAAGGGGACAGTCACCTACATAGGAGTGCCTATCAGACTGTCAGTTGATTTCTCAGAAGAGACCTTACAGGCAAGAAGGGGCTAGAAAGAAATATTCCAAGTCATGAAAGACAAGGACCTACATCCAAGATTGCTCTGTCCAGCAAAGCTTTCATTTAGAATGGAAGGGCAGATAGAACTTTTCTCAGATTAGGTCAAATTCAAGGAGTTCATCATCACCATGCCCTTATTATATGAAATGTTAAAGGGACTTATCTAAGAAAAAGGAGTTAAAAAATATGAACAGTGAAAGGACAGCAGTTTTTAACAACCACACCTAAAACAAAAGCAAACTAAGCAAACAACTAGAAGAGGAACAGAACCACAGAAATGGAGAACACATGGAGGGTTAGCAACAGGGGAGAGGGAGAAAAAGGGAGGGGGGAGAAGGTACAGAGAATAAGTAGCATAGATGGTGGGGAGAAAATAGACAGGGGGAGGGCAAGAGTAGTGTGGGAAATGTAGAAGCTAAAGAACTTATGACACATGGACATGAACTAAAGTGGGGGAATGTAGAGGGGAAAGGGTGTGCAGGGTGGAGGAGAATGAAGGGGGGAAATGGGACAGCTATAATGGCATAATCAATAAAATATATACATATTTTTAAAAGTAACTTTTCCAAGCTCACACAGTTGACCATGGATATATTGCTTCTGGACTTCTGCTGGGTGAGACAGTAATTGGTGGTGGTGGTGGTGGTGGTGGTGGTGGTGGTGGTTTGAGCCAGTTTGAGTTAGGGCTTACTTGCTTGCCTTAAGCATGCTGTGCAATCTACCTATGTAATCTTCTCCATCTCAGCCTCATCTTCCCCAACCCCAGAATCTCTGGCAAGGGGAGAAAACCTTGCTTTTCCCCCAAATCATTTTACACCCAGGATTCTCCAAGGTGCCCCAAGTGTTTAGATACAAAGGCACAAAAGCCTGTGAATCTAGTTTTCTGTCTACAGAAGTACAGGAAGTAAAGAACAACCACCAATATGATATAAGAATAAAAGTGGTTGTGAGACTAAAATGAAATTAAATACTTTCTACTTAATTAGTACTACTTAAAGAGGCTTTACTTAAAAAGTAGAAAGTAGGATCTCCCACTTCATTTGGAGCAGGTCTGTTACCAAATGCTCAGACAGGCCTTCAGGCTTAGAGGAGAAATGCATTTTGCAAAGTGAGATGAGGAACCTCATACCTAGGAGTTCTTCAAGGACCAAGATTAAGCAGAGGTCTGGAATTGTGGGGTGGGGAGGAATGTGAGAGAAAGGGCACAGATTTCCATCCTTGATTAGTCCCTCCAGGCTGTGGTCTCAACCTCAGCCATCCAGAAGAATCACCTAAGCTGGGAAGCTTTTAAAATCCCTATGCCTGGGCTACCCCCTAGACCAACTACTGTTGACTGTCGAACATCTGAAGGGCATTAGGAGCACCCAACCCTCACTCTCCCACCCCATGCAGTTGAATATTTGCATGCAGATTTTGACCCCTCAAACATTTAACTATGTTAATAACCTACTGACTGGAAGCCTTACTGATAACATAAATGTTCAATTCATACATATTGTATATTATATACTGTATACAATAAACTAGAGAAAAAAGTTAAGAAAATCATATATAAAAAATTTACAGTGTTTATTGAAAAAAGTTTGTGTATAAGTGGACCCACACAGTTTAAACACACGGAGTTCAAGTATTCAACTGTACATCAAATTCTCTGAGGATAGGATTGATACTGCAGTTTTTGCAGCCAAGGCTGAGATTTACAGAATTCCAGCCCCATTTTAACTAGGGTTTCTTCCACTCCTTTAGCCACCATTAGTGAGTGCCCACCAGCTTCCAGGCAAAATGCTAAGTACTTCACGTGCTATAACAAGTGCTATATTTTTAACAAATTAGAGAAAATGAAGCACAACCAGCAAGTGGCATATGCAGGATTCAAATCTAAATGGCCCAGAGGCTAAGTTTTTTATATATTTCTGCCACACACCTCTGACTCACATGGCCAGAGAACTAGGAGAGAAAACAACTTTTCCAAGAGGTTCAAAAAGGAGCTTGGGCTGGATAGAGAGAAAGAACAATCCACTGTCGTTGTCTGGAGCCAGCCTGGAGAAGTGGGGTTTCTGGGGTGGCCACTAGACTGAGAATAATGCAGGCGTTCTGGGGATCAAGGAGCCCAAGGGTCCACAACCCATTGTGGGTTCTTGGCTTCATGCAGGAAAGAATTCAAAGTCAAACCAGCATAGAGTTTAAAGTGAAAGTGAGTTTATTAGTGAAGCAGTGATGTAGAAAAGGCCTGCTTTTAGTGGAATTTGCTTCCTTTATTGAGGTTCATTTCATCAGTGGTGGGGGATAGGGTATTTGATAAGGGGGAGGAATATTCAGGATCTTCCAGGAAAGGGACAGAGGCTTCTCAGAGAAGTTCTGTAAGCCATTTTATGTCCTTTCTGATCATGGTGTCTGAGGGTGGGTTGTTTAACATGCTAACGTGTTACAATGAGGGTATAATGAGGCTAGGAGATACCATTAAGTGAAATTAGTCACCGTGTTGGATTAAACTGGTGCCTGCCAGTTTTAACCCATAACTCCAGTCAGTGGTGGGAGTTGCCTTACAATCTTCTTGACAGTTCCTGTCGTTTTTATTGATTGCTGCTGTTTCCTCACATACCCTATCTCAGGACCAGGCCTTCATGGACTAATAATGGAGGTGGCTGAAAGATCGAGTTAGACTAAGCAGGTAGAGCAAAAGGCCCTCTGAGGCAGAATTAGATGCCCAATTTTCCCTCACAGCCCTTTCTCCCAGGACTCAGAAACAAGTATTGCAGTTGGTTGAGGACCTGAGAGCCTGAAAAAAGTGCTGCAAAATCTGCTTTTGGATTATTTTGTTTTTGCCTTGGTTTCTCCCTTCCCTTACCCTCTGTCCCCACACCACATCCCTCTTTAATAGTCATGAAAAATACTGTTGATGGACCTTCCCCAAAAATTCCCCAGATGGAACCAGGCATTTTAGACTCAGATGAGAATCACTACTTGAAATAACTCATATAAATGTGGAGAAACATCAAGATTCCCCTATTCCCCTGAGATTAATAGACAAAGGATACAATTTTTAAAAGAAGAAATACTATTAGAAAACAAAAAATGGAAAATGTTCAACCACACTAATAGTTTTCTAAATGACAAATTATTGCCTATTTAAAATTTTGAAAAAAATACTTTAAGTGATAATACCTGTCCTAGTAGTTTTGAGGTGAGATTGGTACCTTAATGCATTAATGATTAGATTGGCAACAAAAATGTTTGAAGACTTTGAATTAAGAACTTCATTTCTGGAAATTAATCCACAAGTAAAAAAAAAAAAAACAAATCTGTAACAAAAAGCCTTAAGAACAGATGTGTTATTGACCACAACGAAAGGTGACTAGCAAAAAGGATTTCTTTAAAAACAAAACAGCCCTGGCTACTGTGGCTCAGTGGATTGAGTACCAGCCTGTGAACTAAAGGGTTGCTGGTTTGATTCCCAATCAGGGCACATGCCTGGGTTGCAGGCCAGGTCCCTGGTGAAGGGCACGCGAGTGGCAACCACACATTGGTGTTTCTTTCCCTCTCTTTCTCCCTCCCTTCCCCTTTCTCTAAATAAATAAATAAAATATTAAAAAAATAAAAACAAAACAAAAAACAAAGACTGCAATATGGATGTGCAGCCATAAGATCCTGCAAGAAGAAAGAGAAGGAGGTTTTTTTAGTGGGTTGCAGGGAGTTAAGGGGAGGGGCTGTTACAACCATAGACCTCTGTTGTAACTACAGAGTTCTTCCTGCAGGGCTTTCCCAACCAACAAAGGGTGTGAGAGCTCCTCCCATGGGACCACATGATCCATGTGCTCTTGGTCTTGGTTAAGGTCTCTATAATAAATTTTCACAAGGTTTACTGTAATGTTATTTATAAAAGCATAAATCTTAATGAGGAACAATAAAATAATAATTGAGAAAATAGTCACTAGCCCTGGCTAGTGTAGCTCATTGGATTGAGAGGGGGCCTGTGAACCAACGGGTCACCAGTTCAATTCCTAGTAAAAGCACATGCCCCGGTTGTGGGCCAGGTTCCCAATAGGGGGCATGTGAGAGGCAACCACACACCAGTGTTTCTCTCCCTCTCTTTCTCCTTCCCTTCGTCTCTGGTTAAAAAAAAAAAATCTTTTTTAAAAAAAGAAAAGAAAGTAGTCACTAAAAATTGGTCATGAGACCCATTTAGCAACTTGAAAAAAGTGATTGTGATATAACATGAAATGATAAAAGTAGAACACAAAACTCTGTATTTGCTATGATTACATAATAGTTAAAAAATAAACTTATCCCCCAAATGAAACCAAATTTAGATTGCTAAATTATGTTTTTCCTTTGTTTTAAAAATGTTTTATATTGTGTTGTATTACTTTACATACAAAACATTTGATTTATTTTAAAGAAGCACAACCACCTAGATGCAAGATGGAAGATGAATTGAAAATAAGACAATGAGAAGGCCAGCACAGTAACTAAGGCAAAATCTACCCAAAGAAGGTGACAGAAAAGTGTGAAGAGGGTGGGTCAGAGTTACACATTTAGAAAGTTGAATGGAGAAATTGGCCCTGATTGGCCAGGAAAAAGAAGGGTAGAGTAAAGCAAGGCTCAAGATTTGAATTTGGGCAATGCATTGACTATTGAGTGGTGCTTCTCCTGAGTTAGAAACACAGCAAGAAGGGAAGATTAGGAGCAAAAAGGGCCTGGGATTTCTTTTTTTTCTTTTTTTTTTTAAAAGAACACCTTTATTGTGGTATAATTTCCATACCATAAAAGTCACCCATTTTAGGTGCATGACAATGATTTTTAGCATATTTACAGAGCTGTGCAACTATCACCACAATCCCACTTTAGAACATTTCTAATTAGAAGCCTTGTATCCATTTACAGTCACTCTCCATTCTTATCTGCACACTGGATAATCCCTAACCTGTTTCCTGTCTTTGTAGACTTGCTTTTTCTGTATACTTCCTATAAAAGGAATCACACAGCATGTTCTTTTGCACCTGGATTCTTCCATTGGACATAATGTTTTGATGGATGATGTTTTGTCTGTGTTGCAGCATTTATCAGTGCTTCACTCCTTTTTATTGGGTAGTATCCCATTGTATTTATATAGTATGTTTGTTTATCCATTCATCAGTTGCTAGACACTTGGATTGTTTCAATCTAGGCAGTCTTGTGAATAATGCTGCGCTTACCATTGATGGAAAAGTCTTTCTGTGAACATGTTTTCACTTATCCTGAGAGGATTGCTGAGTCACATGGCCTTTTATATTTAACATTTTGAAAAACTGCCAACCTGTTTTCATTTTACTTTCTCACCATGTATGAGGGCTTTAATTACTGCACAGTGCCTCAACACTTACTATGTCTTCTTTTTTAAATTATATTTTATTGACTGTGCTATTATAGTTGTCCCATTTCCCCCCTTCCGTCAGCCTCAATACAGCATCCCCCAAATCCCTCACACAATCCCCACACTGTTGTTCATGTCCATGGGTAAGGTGTAGGTTCTTTGGCCACTGCATTTCCTATACTACACTTTGTATCCTCATGGCTATTCTGTAACTACTGATTTGTACTTCTTAATCCTCTCACCTCTTCACCCATTCCCCCACAGCCCCTTCCCATCAGATGACTATGAAAATACTCTCTGCATCCATGATTCTGATTCTGTCTCTGTTCTTGCTTGCTTAGTTTGTTTTTTAGATTCAACTATTGATAGATATGTATTTTTGCCATTTTATTGCTCAAAAGCATTTTATAGTTTTGATCTTCTTTTTCTTAAATAAGTCCCTTTAATGTTTTATATAATAATGGTTTGGTAATGATGAACCCCTTTAGTTTTTTTCTTGTCCAGGAAGTTCTTTATCTGCCCTTCAATTCTAAACGATTGCTTTGCTTGGTACAGCAGTCTTGGCTGTAGGACCTTGCTTTTCATGACTTTGAATATATCTTCCCAATCCCTTCTAGCCTGTAATGTTTCTATTGAGAAATCAGCTGATAATCTTATGAGAACTCCCCTATAGGTAAATAACTGCATTTCTCCTGCTGATTTCTCTTGCTGATCTCTTTCTTTATCTTTTACCTTTGGCATTTTAATTATGATGTGTCTTGGAGTGGGTCTCTTTGCATCAGTCTTGTTTGGGACTCTCTGTGCTCCTCGGACTTGCAGGTCTATTTCCTTCACCAAATTAGGGAAGTTTTCTTTCACCATTTTTTCAGATAGATTTCCAATATCTTCCTTTTTCTTTTCTCCTTCTGGCAGCCCTATAACGTGAATATAGAAACACTTGAATTTGTTCCAGAGACTGTTTATACTATCCTAATTTTTTGGATTTTTTTTTCTTCTTGTTGTTCTGATTGCTTTCTTTTTTACTTCCTTATATTCTAAATTATTGATGTGATTCTCAGCTTCATATACTCTACTGGTGTTTCCCTGTAAATTGTTCTTTATTTCAATTAGTGTATCTTTCATTTCTGACTAGATCATTTTTATGCTGTTGAGGACCTCACTACGTTCCTTGAGCATCCTTAGAAACACTGTTTTGAACTCTGTATCTGATATCTTGCTTATGTACATTTTATTTAGTTCTTTTTCTGGAGTTTTGATCTTTTCTTTCATTTGGCCCCTGTTTCTTTGTTTCCTCATTTTGGCAGCCTCCCTTGTTTGTTTCTATGTATTAGATAGAGCTGCAATGACTCCCTGTCTTGGGAGCATGGCTTGGACTGTCCTGTAGGATCCAGTGGCACAGCCTTCCCTATTACCCAAGTAGGATACTTGAGGTACACCCCTCAAGTTGACTGAGTACACCCTTCTCTTGTAGTTGAAACTTGGTTGCTATTGGCAGGTCAATGGAAGGGGTTTACCCAAGATAGTCAACTGCAAGGACTAGCTGAGACCACTGACCACCAAACTCTGCCCTCTGTAGAGGATCAGCTCTGCCCTCTGTGGAGGGTCAGGTGATGGTGCTCTGACACGGTCTGTAGCTGTCCACTGGGCATTCAGGCTCTGGGGGTTGCTGGGTAGTACAGCCAAGTTCAGCCCCCACCTATGTGTTGCCTGGAGCCACCCTGCCTGAGCTATAAAGCAACCTGAGATGGCTGCTACTTGTGCTGGGCTTGAAGATTCCTATGCAAAGCCAGGATATGAATCTAAGCTGGCTGCTGCTCATGTAGGGCCACTTAGCAAGAGGTACAGGGTTTGGGGACTCACTGAGGTTGATTGTTGCTTGTTTGGAAGTTTTGAAGCATGAGCCAAGATCAGCCATTTATGTTGAAAAGCATTTTTGATGGGCCCATATGTTGGGTGGGATGGAGTCTTTGGGATCTCCAAGGCAGGTTGGTGGAGTCACAGATGTGACATCAGCCTGCTCACTCTGTGGCTTTGTGGGGACAGGATTCAGAAAAGGGGCCATGGCCACTGCCTGCCTTTCCTTCTGGGAGAAAGCTGTCCCCCAGCTCTCATCTTGATGCCAGACACTTCACTTTCTCCCTGTATAACACTGGTGCCTTGCAAGCTGCTACCCTCAGTGCTGGAGCTAAGAGGGAGTGAGTCTGAGTAAGTCTGTGTGTAAGTTCTTTAAGAGGAGTAGCTTGGGGCTCCATAAGTCAGTTTCTTCTACTGACTCAATCATCACTGGTTTTTACAGCCAGAAGTTTTGGGGATTTATCTTTCTGGCACTGGAACCATGGGCTGAGGGCCCGATGTGGGTCTTGTACTCCTTGCTCCCAAAGTATTCCTCCCAAATTTTTACCTAGCCCATATAGATGTGGGACCAGCCCAGTCTGCTTCTGCTCCCCTCCTACCAGTCTGGATGGATGTGGTTTCTTTAATTCCATAGTTGTCAGACTTGTATTCCTCTCCATTTCTGGCAGATGTGATAGTTTTTCTATATTTTAGTTGTAATTTTGATGTGGTTGTGTGAGGTGGTGAGCCGTGTTTACCTATGTATGCCACCATCTTGACTGGAAGTTTTTAATTATTATGTCTTTTTTATTTTAGATTTCCTAGTGAGTATAATTTGCATTTCCCTAATGACTAATTATGCTGAGCATCTTTTCAGGTGCTTGGCCATTTGTGTATCTTCTTAAGAGAACTGTCTTTTTAAATCATTTGCCCATTTTTAAGTTGGGTTGTTTGTTGTTTAAATTGCTTTTTTTTAGTAGACTTTTTTTAAAAGCAGTTTCACCTTCATAGCAAAATTGAGCAGAAGGTACAGAGATTTCCCACAGATCTACCTTGCCCTCCCATATACACAGCCTCCTGCATTATCAACATTCTACACCTGATCAGAGCCTTTGTTAGAGTGCAACCTACATGGACACATCATTATCAACCAAAGTCAATAGTTTACATGAGTGTTCATTCATGGTGTTGTGCATTCCATGGATCTGAATATATAATGACATATATCAACCACAAGAGTATATTATACAGAGTTGTTTCACTGCCCTAAAAATCCTCTGTGCTCTGCCTATTAGTTCTTCCCTCCTCACCCCCAGAGACCACTGATCCTTTTACTCTTTCCACTGTTTTGCCTTTTCCATTTGTAGTACAGTATCTAGACTTTCCAGACTGGCTTATTTCATTTAGTAATATGCATTTAAGTTTCCACCACATCTCTTATGTTCAAGAGCTCATTTGTTAGCACTAAAATATATTCTGTTGTTGGATGTACCACAGTTTATTTATCTATTCATCTACCGAAGGGCATCTTGGTTGCTTCCAAATTTGGGCATTATGAATAAAGATTCACATGCAGGTTTTGAGTGGACATAAATTTTCAGCTCAAAGGAGTGTGATTGCTGGACCCTATGGTAAGAATATGTTTAGTTTTATAAGCAGCTGTGAAATGGTCTTCTAAAGTAGATGTGCCATTTTGCATTTTCAGCCAGCAATGAATGAGAGCTCTTACTGTTCCACATTCTCATCAGCATTTGGTGGTGTCAGGGTTTAGGATTTGAACCTTTCCAATAGGTGTCTAGTGGTATTTAATTGTTGTTTTAATTTTCACTTCCCTAATAACATATGATGTGGATCAACTTTTCATATGCTAGTTCTCTCTATATATACCTTCTATGGTTAATTGTCTGTTCAGTCTTTTGCTCATTTTTTATTTTTTAACATTTTATTGATTATGCTATCACAGTTGTCCCATTTCCCTCCTTTTATTCCCCTTTTCCCTACAAACCCCTGACACTGACATTCCCCCACCTTAGTTCATGTCCATGGGTCAGACATGTTAAGTTCTTTGGCTCCTACATTTCCCATACTATTCTTAACCTTTCCCTATTTTCTACCTACCATTTATACTACTTCTTCCCTGTACCTTTTTCCCCAATTCCCCCTTCCCTTCCCTGCTGATAACCCTCCATGTGATCTCCACTTCTGTGATTCTGTTCCTGTTCTAGCTGTTTGCTTAGTTCATTTTGGTTTTTTGTTTTATTTGGTTCTTCTTGATAGTTGTGTTGTCATTTTACTGTTCATTGTTTTTTTTAATTATTTTATTGTTGTTCAATTACAGTTGTCTGTGTTTACCACCCACCACTCCCCCCAACCCCAGCCAAACCCATCTCCCTCCCTTGCTTCCACAACCCCCTTTGGTTTTGTCCATGTGTCCTTTATAGTTGTTCCGGAAAACCCTTCCTCCCTTCCCCCCATTATCCCCTCCCACTTCCTCTCTGCTCACTGTCAGACTGTTCTTAATTTAAATCTCTCCCATTATACTTGCTTGCTTTTTTCTTTTATTGATTAGTTTCCAGTTAAAGGTGAGATCATATGGTATTTGTCCCCACTGTTCCTGTTATTTATCTTCTTTTTCCTAGATAAGTCCCTTTAACATTTCAAATAAGGGCTTGGTGATGATGAACTCCATTAACTTGACCTTATCTGGGAAACACCTTATCTGCCCTTCCAAATGATAGCTTTGCTGGATAGAGCAATCTTGGAGTAGGTCCTTGCCTTTCATGACTTTGAATGTTTCTTTCCAGTTCCTTCTTTCCTATAAGGTTTATTTTGAGAAATCAGCTGATAGCCTTAAGGGAACTCCTTTGTAGGTAACTGTCTCTTTTTCTCCTGCTGCTTCTAAGATTCTCTTCTTATCTTTAATATTAAGTAATGTAATTATGATGTGTCTTGGTGTGTGCTTCCATGGCTCCAACTTCTTTGGGACTCTCTGAGCTTCCTGGACTTTGTGGAGATCTATTTCTTTTGCCAGATTGGGGAAATTCTCCTTCATTGTTTTCAAGTAAGTTTTCAATTTCTTGCTGTTGTTCTTCTCTTTCTGGCACCCCTATGCTTCAGATATTGGAACATTTGAACTTGTTCCAGAGGTTCCTAAGCCTCTCATTTTTTTTTTTTTGGATTCTTGTTTCTTCATTCTGTTCTGATTGAATGTTTATTTCTTCCTTCTGGTCCACAGTTCATTTGAGTCCCACTTCCCTCCCAGTCACTGTTGGCTCCCTGTACACTTTCCTTCATTTCACATCGCATAGCCTTCACTTTTCCCTCTATTTTGCAACCATACTCAAGCAATTCTGTGAGCATCCTAATTACCAGTGTTTCAAACTGTGCATTTGATAGGCTGGCTATCTCTTCATTGCTTAGTTGTATTTTTTTTTCCAGGAGCTTTGATCTGTTCTTTCATTTGGGTCAGGTTTTTTTGTTTTGTTTTGGTGCGCCTGTTACATAGTAAGTGGCAGAGGCTTTGGTATTTTCCAGGGTGGGGCAACCCAGTCACTGTGTTGTGGAGAAGTATGTGAGGGAGGGGTATGAGAGGGAACAACCTATTCTGCTTGTTCAGTTCTCTACTTTCAGTCACTTCCTCCACTATCCACAAGCAAATTGGGCCCTTCTGGTGCTGATTCCCAGGTGGGTGGGTTTGTGTACATTCTAGGACCCTGTGGGTCTAAGAAATTCTCCTGTGAGGCTGGTTGTTTTTCCTGCCACCTCAATCCCCACAGGTTTTTTCAGTCAGAGGTTTTGAGGCTCTATTTACCAGCACAGGAACCCTAGGTTACATGGTCTGTCTTGCTCCCTAGTTGTTCCTCCTCATTTATCCACATGCAAACATGNCTGGTGCTGATTCCCAGGTGGGTGGGTTTGTGTACATTCTAGGACCCTGTGGGTCTCTCTAAGAAACTCTCCTGTGAGGCTGGTTGTTTTTCCTGCCACCTCAATCCCCACAGGTTTTTTCAGTCAGAGGTTTTGAGGCTCTATTTACCAGCACAGGAACCCTAGGTTACATGGTCTGTCTTGCTCCCTAGTTGTTCCTCCTCATTTATCCACATGCAAACATGGGACCGCCCACTCTGCCAGCCACTGCCTTGCCTCCAGTCTTCTCTGTCCAGCTGCCTGTCTCCCATCTCCTACCAATCTGGATATACGTTTCTTCTTTAAGGGCTTGGTTGTCAGACTTCCATACAGTTTGACTTTATCTTTTTTTTTAAATTTGTTGTTTTGGTAGTATGAGGAGGCAGTGTATCTATCTATGCCTCTTTTGCGCATTTCCAAATTAGGTTGTTCATTTTCTTATTGTTGAGTTTTAAGATTTCTTTGAATATTTTGGACAACAGTCCTTTATCAAATGTGTGCTTTGCAAAGACTTTGTCAGTGTTATGCTTGTCTTTTCAATCTCCTGACAGTGTCAGTTTTGCACTTTACATTTATGATCCATTTTAATTTTTGTGAAGGGTATAAGTTCTAAGTCTAAATTCTTTTTTTTTAATGTGGATATTAGCCGTTCCATCAATTTGTTGAAAAGACGTGTTCTGTCCACTATACTGCTTTTGCTCCTTGTCAGATATTGGTTGGCTATATTAATGTGGCTTCTATCTATTCCATTAATCTATTTGTCTCTTTTTTCACCAATATCATAGTGCCTTAATTATTGTAGCTTTATAATATAAGGTCAATCTTCCAACTTTGTTCTCCTTCAATATTGTGTTGGCTATTCTGGGTCTTTTGGCTCTTCATATAAAATTTAGAATCACTTTGTTGATGTCCAAAAACAAAATAAGTTGTGATTTTGAAATTCCATTGAATCTATAAATTAAGTTAGGAGGACTTAAATGACATCTTGACAATATTTTTTTCTACTTATGAACAGAATCATTTCCCATTTATTTTGTTCTTTGATTTCCTCCATCATAGTTTTGTAATTTTCCTCATAAAGATCTTGTACATGTTTTGTTAGAAGTGACACCTATACCTAAGTGTTTCATTTGGGGGTGGTGTTAATATAAGTGGTATTGCATTTTTAATTTCAAATTCCAGTAGTTCATTGCTCGCAGATAGAAAGGGAACTGACTGGCCTTGTATCCTGTAGTCTTGCTATTCACTTATCAGTTTTTTCAGGGGTGGTTCTTTCAGATTTTCTACAAAATAATGCCAACTGTAAAAAAGACAGTTTTATTACCTGTCCCAAT
Source organism: Sturnira hondurensis (assembly GCF_014824575.4). NCBI lineage: Eukaryota > Metazoa > Chordata > Mammalia > Chiroptera > Phyllostomidae > Sturnira > Sturnira hondurensis. The sequence goes on along the minus strand of NW_028091817.1, from coordinate 290,549 downwards.
ATGTATACCTTTTATTTCATTTTCTTATTGCATTAGTTAGAACTTCTAATACAGTGTTAAAAGAATGGTGCAAAAGAGCATTCTTGTCTTATTCTTGATCTTAGCTGGAAATTTCTAGTTTCTCACCATTAAGCAAAATGTTGAGCTATAGGCTGTTTGTAGATATTCTTTACTAAGTTCAGGAAGTTCCCCTCTATTTGTTCTTTGCTGAATTATCATAAATGAGTGCTGGATTTTGTCAAATGCTTTTTTCTGCATCATGTGGTGTGATCATGTGATTTCTTTTGCCTGTTGATGTGATGAATTACATTAATTGACTTTCTGATGTTGAACCTATCAATCTAGCATAGCTGAGATAAATCCCACTTGGTCCTGATGTGTAACTTTTTAAAAATTGTTGGATGTTTGACTAATATTTTGGTGAGGATTTTTGCATCTATATTTATGAGAAATATTGTTCTATAGCAGCTGTTTTCAACTGATATGCCACAAGAATTTTTGAAACATGCAATATCTGACTAGTCAGAGATACTGACATTTTTCCCTTTGTCGAATTTTAAAAAATGACAATAGCCAATACAACAATAGTCATTCACAGTGTGAATGAATTAAAATTATACCTTTTTTTGGTCAGATTGGCAAAAAATAAATTTTCTGGAGTGCTGGAGCATTTTAGTAATTAGTTTATGTGTGCCATGAGATGAAAAATTGAAAATTAATGGTCTATACTTTTTTTTCCCTTGTAATGTCTTTGGCTGGTTTCAGGATAATGCTGGGCTCATAAAAGATCATTACCTTGATCATGGTAGCTTCATAGTAGTAATTTTTAAAATGACAAGTGTAGTTTTCCAACTCTGCTCTGAAATTTCTTCTTGAACTACATAAATTGTTTATTAAAAAGAAAGAATTGTAGATATAGTACAATGAATTGAATTATAAATTTTTAAAAAATTGTGTGGTTAAAGGTTCTAGAGCCAGACTCAGGTTCTGTCAGTTACTAGCTGTGAAGTTTTGGACAAGTTATTGTAAATTTCTCTGTGCCTCAGTTTTTTTTTTCACTGAGAAACATGAGAATTATAACAGTACCCCCCTCAGTGAACTATTGTGAGATTTTAATATATTTCTGAGTTATTCAAGGCTCTTAGAATGGTGCATGCACATGAGAAACACTCAGCAAACAACAGACATTATTATTGCTATTGACTGCACTTTGACAACATTGTATCTCCTTTAATATAGCAATTTCACTTCTTGGGATGTGTTCTAAAGAAAGAGTCATAGATATTCATCCAGATTTAGCTTCAAGAATGTTTAATACATTATTCTTTACAATAGTAAAACTGAAAACAAGGGGGATTTTTAAAATTATGATACACTCCTGTGATAAAATACAATCATACCATACATGATTTTTTTCAATGTTTGATAATTTAGAATGCTGTTTGTGACCACTTAAAAAATAAAGAAAATTATATCTAATAGAACAGGATATGAAGTATGATCACAGTTAATTTTAAAAATTAGTATGTGGAAAAAGTTGGCAATTGCAAAGGCTTATGTGCATAAAACAAAAGGACTTGGACGCTTTATACAAAAATATCTAAAGTGACTGGTTCTTTTGGGTTAGAGAAGACTCTGGTAGCTGATAACAGAAACCACAAGTTGAGGTAAAGCAAAAAAATGTCATTAGACATGTTGCCTAGAAAAGGCAAATCTACACACAGAAAACAGATTAGTGTACCTAGGGCTGGGGTAGGTGTGGGACTGGCTGCAAATGAGCAGCAGTGATCTTTTCAGCCCAATGTCTTAACACTGAACTTGGTGATGGTTATACAACTCTGTACTAATCTACTAAAAAATATCACTGAATTGTACATTTAAAATTAGTGATTTTTACAGTATGTAAATCATATTTCAATAAAACTTTAAAAGGGGGGAGGGGCCATTTACTATAGGATGGGTATAAGGGGAGATCTTTTCAGATTCTGAGGAACCACATCCACCTCAGGGAGAGGCCTCCCTCTCACCTCATCTGTCTCACTCTTCTGTCCCATTTCCATTTGAGACTGGCCCAGAAACACAAAAAGCAAAAGACCGTGCCACCCCAGGACTCCTGCACTAGGGCCACCAATAGCACTCTTACTAAAATCCCCAGCATGGGTGAGGCGTCCACTATCTATGGCCCACCCAGAGGTCTCAAAAAGGAGCTGGTCTCAGCTGGGCTGCTGCCATCTGGGTGTTAGAGCTTTAGATGGCATTTCTGTAATAGTCTTTTGTGTGGTTGACTGTACTTTGGAGGCCCCCCTCATGAACATATCCTGGTATTTGTCCCTCTTGAAGCCCTCCCATGTGGACTAGAAGCTTGGGCATGTATGTGACTGGTTCCAGCCAATGGGTGAGTAGTAAGTATATTATAAGCAAAGGCTTGGTAAGTACTTGCAATTGTTTTCCTGGAATATCAGAAGAATGCTTCTTTTTGGAACCCAGACTCCATGTCATGAGGCAGTCTAAGTAACCCCATGCAGAGGCCCACCTGGGAGAGGACTGACCAAGACCCCTGGTCAGCACTACCCTCTTAACTCCCAGGTACTAGCTACTTCCCCAGTGACCCAGGAGGCACCATGTGGAGAGAACCACTGGAAAACCTATACAACCCAAGAGGAAATATACAACTATAGTGTTAAAACACTAGATTTTGTGGTGGTTTCTTGTGTAACATTAGGTAGCTAACAAATCCTTTATTCTTTTTGTCATCAGATAGCTCTAGTAAATACTGACATGCAAAAGCTACAAAGCACCAAATAACTGGAGCCGGACTGAAGTACCTCCACTTTCCTATAACGCTGCTGCTATGTCCTGAAGCAGCAGTGGGAATGCAGGAACCCTAGCCAGCATTTTACTGAAGGGTGACAGATGTGAAAGACCTACTACTTAACCTACTTACCAGGCTGTCTCTTGAGCTTAGTGCTCAGTGTATCACCACACTAAAAAAAAGAGCAGGCATTGCTAATCCACCTTTAAAAGGGGCTTCCTCAAGGAAGCCTGGACAGCTTTCTTCTTCACAGCAGCAGGCCAAAAGAACATTGTTTGGATGCTAAAACTAGTGTTGGAATATCTGAGGAGTAACAGAACATTACACCAACTCTGTGAATCTCCCCACAAAATACTTATTTGCAAAAACTAAGAAATCAAAGTTAAATTTGCTAGAAATGGGACTAGTAGACAGTATGTGGTTCCTAAATGACGAGCTGAGGAGAACTCAGCATCTTTTTGTTTTATTTCTGCCACAGTACCTAACAGAATGCTAAACAGAAGGAAACAACAGGCACCCCCAAGTTCAGGGACATTCTGAATCAACTAGCCAGTACTTATAAAAAATGTCCATGTTAAGAAAGACCAGGGCGGTCTCTGATCATAAGAGATTAAGGAAGCATGACTACTGAACACAATGCTTGATCTTGATTTTCTTATGCTATAAAGGGCAATGTTAGAACAATTAGTGAAATGTGAATTAGGTCTGTAGATCAGATAACAGCATGGGGTCAATGTTAACTTATGTGATTTTGATAATAGTACTGTGGTGAGGTAAGAACATTTCTTACTTTAAGAAATGCACACCATAATACCAAGGGTAAAGGGACATAGTATCTGCAACTTACTTTTTAATTGTTCAGAAAAAAGTGTGTGTATATGTATGCATAATGTGTGTAAAGAGAGCAAGAAAAAGGCAAATGTGTAAAATATTAATATTTAGGGAACAGGGATAAAGGGTATCTGGGAATTCTCTGTCCTCTTGCAAATTTTCCATCAAGCCTGAAATTATGTCAGTTAAAAACAAAACATTTTAAAGGTAATATTTGCTAAGCCATTCCTTTTGTGAAACTGTCACAACCACCCAACCTACTCTAGAAACTTCTCTCCTCCAAGCTGAACAGGGTTTTTTACTGCTTTTTGGCTCACACACCCCTTTGAACATCTGTTGATGCTTCAGGCCCCTCCCCTGAAAAAAATTATACTCTTATGCTCACTTCTTTGCACACAACCACCCCAAGTTATGAACCCTTACCTGGGAGACCAGCAAAGAACTATCTACACACCAAAGGGGGGAGGTCCAAGCAGCACATATAGGAAGTGACTGGCTCAGCTCAGAATCACAGGTCCCCATTCTGGGTCCATGGACCCTTTGGCCAGACCCTTTGGCCTCGGAGAGCTCATCCTCCATTTCATACCACACTGCAGACTGGGCAGGGCCATTGCAGAGACAGCTCCAGCATAGACAGGATCAATCTCTGCGGTCTGTGTGCTATTTTACTCAACCTCTCAAGCCTATTTTCTCTTGCATAAAAGACGACATTATAGCATAACCTCATGGAATCCTTGAGAGAAGAGCTCAGTGTGAGCAGCCATTATTTTCATATTTTTAGCACCTAGAATGTATCTGGTCAATGTCTTACAAACTTTTATGTTTCCACCCTAGCTTTGGCTCTGGAAATGCCAAGTGTTTTTCTGCTTCTATATGGACACAAGACCACCACCCAAGGCTTAAGACCCAGACACTTCAGTTCCCAATAATTCTTGCTTTTCCAAGAACCTCTGAGATCAGGGTCTTTGCTTTTCATCCCACTTAAAGCTTAATGCCCTTTGTTGGACGTGACTTTTAATTTAGCCTAAAGACTATACTCAGGCCATACTCAGTTTAACTAGAATACTTGACATTTTGACTAAATGTGAACATATTGGTAATGTGTTTGCTTTTCAACTGCTACTCAATTTGACCTTGAAGTTTTCTCTCAAAATGACTTGAATTATAAGGTGTCATTTAAAGTGAAGACAGGGAGAGGCTATGAGTGCTGGACAGAGGGCATCATGTACTACAAGTTTAGGGATTTCACACAGAAATTGGTGGGAGCATGGGCTTCCTGCGCCTATAGCCCACAGGGATTAATGCCTATGGTTTCCACACGAGCACCACCTATCATATTTGCCACACCAACTAATCTGACTTCCAGTAATAGTACACGTCATGCTGGGAAAAACAAAGTTCCTGAGGTGAAGTTTTTCCAGAAATCCATGGTGTGCTCATCCACCTGAAATAAGGCCCTGCCTGAGCCACCACGGGAGGGACCATCGACTGCCTCACTGCCCTCTTTGTGGCTTTACAACCCAGAAACAAATAGGCTGCAAAGGACTGGTTTGCTTTTTGGCATAAACCCTTTGAATTTTTATTTTTCATTGTTTTTGTAAAAATTTATTTTTACTTGAATAACCTGCTTAACATTTTGTAAGAAAAAAAGAAAGATATTAAGATACCATTTCCATTTGTTTATGAAATGCGCATGGCCTATCAGAACTAATTCAACAGTTAAGACAATTGTTTAAAGAAATGCTGCTGCTCTTACTGAGCTCTTGATTTCCCTGGAGGTTCTAGGTGAAGACTGCATGCAGGCTCATTAACAGCAGTCTCTGCTGAGGTCCTTGGGGAATGAAGGTGGTATTTCTGAGCATAGATTTGATGTGACTGAGGTAGGAAGACAAACGCTAAGATCAGGTACATGAATAAAGGGGGTTTGAGTTAGTCACCGTATTTTGCCGTGTATACTGTGCACTTTTTTTGCCAAAATTTTTAGAGAAAAATAAGGATGCACATTTTACATGAGTATAATGATTATATACCATTAGTATAATAATCACATATATAATGCACACAAGATATGTGAGTGCACATTATATACAGCAAAATATGATACACTTTGGACATTTTTCCATCTTGCAGTAATATGTTAATAGAAATTATGCAGCATGCCTCTATTCATTGGGAAGTTTGTTTCAAGGGGTTATTTTCCTCATCTCAATCTTTAGGGAATTTGTATGTGTAATCGTTATGTAGTTATTCCATCATGGGAACAGCACACCTGTTCAGTGTTGCATTTTAGACTTATATCTGTTTTATTGATGCAGCTGTAATACAAAGTCTCCTTAACCTTGTAAAAATGTCATGGCTTTTAAATTATGATTTATTTTGATTATGGAATAAATACATGAATAAAAAATAAAGTGAAGACAGGTCTGTCCAGTACCACTGCTGTGGAGAGGAGTGTGCAGCTCTGTGATGCACACCTGTGTAACCTAGGAGCTCCTCTGTGGAGAGGCTCAAACTGCCCATCTTCCTAGTGTCAACACTACTTAAAGCTTTTGGGTAAAAAAAAAAAAAAAAGCATTCTTTTGACATTAAAACACATATACCCAAAGAGTAAACAAGTGAGTGTTAGTTTACAACTGATCCCACCCTCTCTGTTGGGTCCTTGCAGGGTGAGGCTGGGTTAGCTCTGTGGAAGGAGAGAAAGGTGGTAAAGAGTCCAGAAGATTCATTCTCTGGAGGCAGGCCATCACAGCTTTAGTGAACTTGGCAAATGAGTGACTCTTTGTCCAGTCCTGGGCCAAGTGCTAGGGAGCCCCGAACCTCGTTAAGAGAGACAAGTGACAGAAAAACTTCTAGACTATATTCACATGAGGGCACAACACATTCCCCTTGAACAGAAAGATTCAAGCTGGCTCTAACTACAGTCCGTAGAACAGAGGTTCTTAACCTGTGGTCCACATCTCTGATGCAAAGTTTTAAATGTGCCAGTGTTTAGATTTCTTTGGAATTTGAAAGGGATACATGTCCCAAAAAGTTAAGAGCCGCCACTCTTAATTAAAGAAAGTTTGAAAGCAAAATGATTAGATTGAAGATCTAGTTGTTACAAGGAAAGATTTTTATTTGAGAATAGCCAATACCTTCGGAAATGCTCCTTCTGGATCCCAAAAAAGCTTATTGAGAGTCTGTCTCCAACACTTCCCCCCCCACACACACACCAAAGAGCCTAGTCCTGAAGACAATATAGGTCTGTTCAAGGCCAATTCCCCTTCCACCACTGTACAGTTCCACCCAGGTGCAATCTAAATGTAGGCCACTCAGCCACTCAACACCAAGCCAACTTCACAGGCACAGGGAAACTGAGACCCTGAACTCCCAGACCAAGCCCCTGGTGGGAGATGCTAACAGAACAGGTGAAGCAATGTGTAGACACAACATTTAGTTTATTTTGACTGTGACCAAAGTCAGAGAGAGACAACAGAACCTCACTCACTTAGAAACCCTGCAGGTTTACTGACAACATATCAAAGCTGGGAAAAGGGTTGGCATCCCTTTTGTAACCATCCTATAATCCCTCATCATCCCACGACAGGACAGTGCCTCTCAGGCACTGCATGAATCTTTACAGCAATCACATTTGCTCATCCTTTAAATTAGGATGGGCAGATTCTCTCTCACTATCAGTTTGATACTCATTCTTATAAACTGTCCAGTGGAAGGACAGCAGCATCTTTCAGCGTTAGTTAACTGTGGAGTCCAGAGTCCCAAGATGTGGTTTGACAGTCTCTCTAGAAAGGACTGACTGGACCTCGATTTTGCTGATAGGGTACTCACTACTCATTCCATCGCCCACCTCTTTTCTCAGCTTAGCTGAGAATTTGAATGAATGTCTAATCGTAGAGATTAGAACTCACAGTGAAATGAATAAGGTCTATGTGAAGACCCATCTCTAACAGCATATGTGTTTCTTTGTGAAGAGCTACATTCCAGTCACATCAGCGTCGGAGCCTCAGGAAGAATGCATGTTTACACTCTGTACTCTCCAAGGGGTAATACTTATCATAAAAATCTAAAACATATTCCTCAGTCTTGAATCCAAACTTCTGGTACAGCAGCATAGCAGGGTTGCTTGCTGAGACGTGAAGGGTTACATCCTTGCCCATGCAGGTCTGCCAAAAGAGTGGGAAAATACAAGATGAATAGGAGAAAGCGTGAGGAAAAACGAGTAGGCAGAGAAACTCTTTTAAGTGTAGGTAGTTAGTTTAGGAAACTGGAGAAGTCAAGGACTCAGACTTTGCAACACCTAGCAACAGCTAGGTGTCATTGGGGAAACTGAATGACATTTTACCTCAATCAAAACATTCACTGAAGCATTCATCAACACTAAGGAAACTGATGGAATGCTGAATGTTCTTTTTTCTCTCTGAAGCAAAGGGCCAAGGGAGGTATTTCATTGTCAACTGTATTATTAGTACTTCAATTACATGTAAATGTATCAAACATATCTATACCAAACACTATGTCAATCTTGAAGAAATAGTGAACAAGGTAAGCTCTGCTTTTAAAAACTAGATGTTAAATCATGTGACCAGACATAAAATATTAAGACTTTCATTTAATTATAAAAACTGAAAAATTTACACGGACCTTCAGAATCCCAAAGTCTACCTCCCATCCCTCCCAAACTGACAGAACTCACTATTCAAACAGAGATTTCTATATTTAAGATAGGCCCAATCCTAGGAAAAAAGAATAATAATTATTCTACCAATATAAGGCAAGTCCTTGGATTCTTTAATTAGCTACACAGGCTAAAGTATCCCTAAAGTATTATAAATAAACAACTTGTTTTTAATAAAGGCATCAAAATATTGATGTTGACAGGTCCTTGAGAGTTTATACTTCATGGTTCCCCCAAGGCCTCTACTTAAGAACGCTGTCAAAAGGAGACAGCTACCTTCTATTCTTTGCTGAATTCACATTTTGTATCCAAAGGCATTTTAGGACAAGAAAGAACTACCAGTATACCAAGGACAAGAGCATATCCTATGGTAAGGCTGGTGGTATTCCTTCTAGTGCAAATATGCACAGTGTGATCATGGTCATCACCAAGTACTACTGACTGTGTCTGGGCCTGGGCTGGCTGGGGGCCAGGCACCCATATACCAAGATGAAGACTGTCCTCTCACTCAGGAAATGCTCTCTAAGGACTGACTGGACCAGGCCTTGTGTCAAGCACACACATCAAACTGTGTCATCTGTGCCCTGCCCTCAAGCCCTTGCCAGAAGGGAAAGGCAGAAATCCTGCAGGCATTCTGCTAGGTTGAAGGATGAACACAGAATAGAGGTCAATTCTCTGTGACTGGAGTAGGCAGAGAAAAAGCAGGCATAGGAGAAATAAGGACAAAGATCTCAGTTCAAGACAACACAAGGTAGCACATGTAAATTGTTGAGAGAGGTGAGAAGAAAGAAATTTCTAGAAGACAGTTCCCAAGGTTCTGGCCAACACTTGGAATTATTGAGCAAGTTTCATTAAAAACTGGAAAAACATTTTATCAACTCCACCCTCCATTTATTTATTTATTTATTTTTAAGATTTTATTTATTTATCCTTAGAGGGGAAGGGAAGGAGAGAAGGAGAGAAACATCAATGTATGGTTGCCTCTCATGAGTCCCCTGCTGGGAACTGGCCTATAACCCAGGCATGTGCCCTGACTGGGAATTGAACCACAATCGTGTGGTTCGCAGGCCCGCGCTCAATCCACTGAGCTACACCAGCTAGGGCCTCCATCCTCCATTTAATACTGTACTGTATACTTGACAGTTGCGAAGAGAATAAATCTGAAAAATTCTCATAATAAGAAAACAAAATTTTATATGTTTGGTCATGGATGTTAATGAGACTTAATGTAACAATGATCATTTTGCAGTATGTAGAAAAATTAAATCATTATGTTGTACCCTCGAAGCTAACACTTGAAGCTAATTAATATAATGTTGTTATGTCAATTATACCTCAATAATAATTTAAAAAATCCCAAACCCAAAACGAATGTAGACCAGTAACAAAATCATCCATACCAGATGGTTTCTAAACAACAGCTGCCAAAAATATGCTGGGTGAAATAAAATCCTTTCATGTTTTTATGATGTTAGTATATAAATTTATGGTATATTTTCTTCAAAGGTGATAAAGATATTAAAGGATGAATTATAATTTGATATTAGAATTAAGTCTTACAAGGTTCATACCAGGTTATACAGTGATAGTAAAATGAAAAGCAATCAAGAATTACAAAATATGTACTACTAGTGATTGATGCAGCTTAGCTACATGTTTTAAAATATTTGAAAACTAAAAATCATAGTTCTACTTCCTGTCTGAGTCGTGGTGGCACCGATTCTAAGAGCAGCAGTGTTACCAGTATGCACAGTACAACTGCTTCAAGCTTTCACTTTTGCTATTTTCTCATTTATTTACTACACATCTTCACAAACTGGCTTCTTCAAAACCTGGATCTAAACAGCAATTTTATTTTAGAGGGTTGAAGATTTTTGTCCATGTGTTTTGTTTTTTTTCTTATAAAGTTATTTTCACGAAAAGAAACACACAGACTATATATACAGTGCACACCAACAGAAGTAAAAAAAGTACATTATACATTTTCTACTGCAAATTCACAGTACAAAAGATACTGCCTTTTAAATATATACTATAAAAAACAAGAAAAAACAATATAATAAGAGAAAATGGATAACATTACGCAACACACCAGAACCCACTGGAGCTTCTGAAAACCAAAGGGGAACCCATCTTGTGGAGAAGGATGGTAACTGGCACTGTCACATGGTCTCCTATTCCACTGGGCCCTGCAGGAGGGCCCTGCTCAGATCCACTCTTCCTCCAATTCTTTCCAAAGAGCCCAAAAGCAAGTGTGTAGAAGATGAGCACATACAACATACCTGAATGAGATGATAAATCATGAAAGTTGCAATCCCTGCTCTTCTCCATTCAGGATGGACAAACAGAAATGAAATGTAAGCTTCATTGTACTTCACATCAGGAACCATGAAGCCAAAAGCAATGATGACTTTTTTATACAGGACGACAACACTGAAGTCTGGGTACTGCAAGCACTCAGACAGGTCAATGCCTAAAGAAAAGAAAACAATTGGAAATTCAAAAGCATGGGCCTTTTGGAATTAGTGAACACCAAGCTGTTCAGTCTGTACTTACAGCTGCACCTGCATGCTAAAAACAAAACAAAATAAAATGAGACAAGGATATTAACATAGACAGCACACATTCAGATCATAAAATTAAAAGTGAATTTTAGAATATACCAAAATTAACATCATCCTTTCTTAAGTACATATGTTAAATCAGGATAGGATGGACAGTAGCAGCAAACAGGTTGAGAACTGGACACACCTGATTTTTAATTTAGCCTCCTTGGCCACATGTACCCATGGGCACATCTCTAAATGGCTTGGCCTCAGTTTTACCTTGTTTAAGATGAGAGTGTACCTAGACCTCACAGAGTGGGAGTAAAGATCCTCTGAGAGTGTCCATTTCACTGTATTCTTTATCTCAGACATATTCAATTTATAAGCTCTTTTGTACAAATGCTACATTTTACAATTAAAAAATTAAATAAAAAATGAGTCCTTGCATAGGGTATGGAAGTCACCTAGTATGAAGGCAGGAAGTAGCGAATGCTCCCAGAATGTTCCTTTTTGCTCTGCCACCACACGCACTCTGACATGATTATCAGACAAAGATGACAAAGCTCTTATCCTGGTGAAATCTTATGTAACCTTCCAGATAACAGAAATCTTATCTGGAAGACATTATATTTCAAAGCACAGTAGTAAAGCAGATCCACAAAAAATGTGTTTATATTTAACAATGAAAATGTGTTAACTGATGGCTTTGGTGTTTAGATACAGAATATTATAAGGCTGATAAAATGACAAATCATATTATGTTAAAGTCTGTGATTGGCATATTTGGCTTTTTAAAAACACCTTTTGGCTGTACTAACACTCTCTATGAAACAGCTCAATACACAGAGCACACAGACTTATTATGCAAAATCAAGTCTCCAAATGCCTCAGCTGCCAGTCTGTGTATGGCTGGCAGACGTTACCTGGTATCTAAACATATACGTAAACAAACAGGATGAATCTTTTATTCTGGAAGCAGAGGAAAATAGGGAAGAGAAAAAAAACACTGTTTATTACTTTAAATGCAGGCTTATTCTTGATCTTAGGGGAAAAAAGAGGAATTTATATTTTAATATTTTTCTACTAGTAGAGATAAACTATATAAAATAATGAGTAAAGGTTTTAGGGTTACATAACATACAATAATTTTAAAAATTACTAAAGTTAACTATACAGAAAACTGATCTACCCAGTTTGAAAACGGGAGAACATACCAGGCCAGAAAAACTCCTGACACATGGAGTTTATCGTTGGGATGTGATTTGGCCGGACATAGCAGTAATCGAGAGGTGCCTCGGGCTCTGCAGTCCAGTGAGGGTCACTTCTGTGCAGATGAGAACGAATCTGTGACAGGAGTTGCAGTTTGGGTGGCTTTGTTTCATAATCACGCCTCCAGTACCACGGAAAATAAACAAATTCAAGTCAAAAAATACCCAATATTACTCCTAACCATTTAATTCATGCAAATTCTTTGATATGCTTGAAATTTTGAAGTCACTTGAATTACTTTATAAGGCAATTAGCTTGACTACAGTAAAGCACTTTTTGGTACAAATTTAAAGTTCATTCTTTAAACATTTGTTGACCAAACCCCTCTGTACCCCCCAGTAACTCTACTGGTGCTGGTGAGCCTTGTGAACAGAGCAAGGAAATAGAATTAGCATCTAATTTAACCCTCTGAGTGCTCTCACCAAGACAGAGTCTAGGGCGGAGAAGGTTCAACCCTGCCAAGGTAGGTGGGAACCATCAGAGACCAGGGGAACCAAAGCAGGCTCACACACTGCCCTTCCATGTGCCTGCCCTGGGAAGCAGTGCTATGCAAGGAGGGTCAGGTGACTGCAGACCTGCAGAGCAAGTACAGTCAACAAAGACTATGTGCTCTGTTAATCACAGCCAAGATAGCACTGGGGACCTCTCTTGTCAGCTCTGCTTCGCAGCAGAAACTGTCCCAACATCCAATCCAGCTATAGGTCCAATCTGAGACATCTCTCCCACTTTTTTTATTTCACAGACTATTAAATACATACAACTTTAAATTTAAAATAAAACAATGAGTATGGTCATCTTAATGAAATCCAACAGTTAACTTATCCTTGCTTTTTCTGTTTCTATCAAAGAATCATCCTTTCTGCAAAAAAAGCATAGTAGAAACAAGTCGGGGCTAAGGCTAGATACAAAGCACAGACTCAGTCAGTCCTTGCTGACTCCTGCTCACAGGTTTTGGTATTTCTTCACTCCAGGAGAGGGGGCGGGGGGCAGAAAGCACAAACATTACTTGTCATGACACAATCAACATCATGGCTCTTCTCTATGTACCTGATGTACGGTTTCAAGATCCGAGAAGTGTAAGGGCTCACAATGCTCTGGTCCACAGCCAAATCTTCCGATCCCACCAAACGATACAAAAACTTGGTGGTTTGATGCCGAAATCCTTTCCTGGATGGCAAGGCAGTCTATGAGAAAGAAACACTGGTTATATATAAATAGAATTATTCAAAAGATTGATTTAATTTCCACATATAATCAGTACTTACAATGTTTTAATGTATTAGAAGGGTCTTTTTTACATCATATTTTAAAAGCTCATGTCAACAAAAAAATTCATAGTCACCTTTGTATAAAATTAAACATGAAAAACTCATCCTGGTTGTAATAGTTTAAAATCAAAATAACTTAAAAGATTTTAAAGTTGAAAGTGTTTAAAGTCATTCAAGTGAGTGAAATGCAGTATTAAGCATGGGAGTTACAGCTTCTATAAGTTCCATTTTATCTATATTACACTTTCAGTCCATTCAACAAACATTAACCAGCACAAGTGTTGTGAAGGTAATGCACAGTTATCCAAACAACCACGGGGGCCAATTATTGCAGTACCTATATACTGATTGATTAAAATATGTCTCTATTCCAATGAGTAAATTTGACAAAAATAGGTATCATCCCTAAAACAAATTACAATAGTGGAGAGGCCCTACCAGAGTCAAAGAGGATGTGGACTCTGCTCCTTAGGCAGGTACCCTAACTGAACCGGTGGGTTTCACCCTGGGCGCCTGATTGAAGATGTCCGTTCTCATTGAGTGAGGCTCTAAGGGCCCTCAGTCATGCAGTAACAAAACACATGCAATTGCGGTTTTATAGCAAAGAGTTGAAATTAAAGATTGAAAGACACACTTATCAAATGGTTTGCCAAGGGTTGGATAAAGTTTAGAAACTTGAGTTGTTTTTGTAGAATCAGTTTGCTCTTAGCCTAGCAAATAACTCTGTTGGAAGAAGAGCAAGAATTCTTTCTTTTATAATTTGCTCTCATCACTTTCCCAAACTGAACACCAAACTTTCAAAACCAAACTTTTAAATTCTTCTAAGACTTTAAAATAAGTTTCAAAGTGAAATTGCAAGCTGTCTTATATAGTTTCAAAATATGACCCCAACACTCCGTCCTATACTTTTGGATATTTGTGGCTCCTCATATCAAAAGGCAGAGTCAATTTCTCCTCCCCTTGAATAAGGGTGGCCTGTAACTGACCAATCAGAAAGTGACGGAAGTATCATTCTGGGACTTTTGAACCCAGACCTTAAGACGACTGGCAGCTTCTATTTTTTTCCCTCTTTGAGTCCAGCTGCCATTGTGTTCAGGCTGGAACCGTGAATAACTAGAGGACGTAGAAACAGGCTCTGGGGAGAGAAGCACCTTGCTCATTACAGTCTTGACCCAGCTCTCAGCTGAATTCAGCCACAGAAGAATCACCCAATTGAGCCCAGTCAACCCACAGCAACAAGAAGAAATATTAAATAGTCATTGTTTAAAGCTACTAAGTTTGAGGATGGTTTGTAACGCAGCAACAGGTAACTGAAATGCCAGCCACTGGACCACCAGCCCACAAAACACTATCCAGTTAGTATCTCAAGATGAGTTCATGAAACTCTATAAATTTTATATAGTACCCCAACTTCTTTCCATCACCCCTGCTTTCTCCCAAGTCTAAACCACACTCAAGTTCTGTCTAGATCACTACCACTGCCTATCAGTCTCCCTGCTACCTATGGTCACTCTTACTCCGTATCATCTGTTCTTCACACCAGATTCTTCCTTTAAAAACTAATTAAATTCACCCCTCTTGATGGAAACTCCTACCTGCCTTCCCACTGTATGTTCATAATACAATTCAAACTCCTTGCCATGACCTATGGGATCTGGCTCCATTACTTCTGTGGCCTCATCTCCCATCATCCCCTTTCTTGGTCATCACCATGTTCTAGCCCCAGGCACCAAACTAACTCCTGCCTTAGGTCCTGTGCCGGGGTCTTCTGTCCTAAATCTTCCTCAGCCTGGTTCTTCCTTGTATATCAGAACTTGGTTCAAGTGTTACCTCCACAGAAAGGCTGTCCTTAACTACCCTGTCTGAAGTGGTGCTATTGCTTTCTGCTCCTCCACTCCACTGCAGCTTTGTAGGAAGTCATCCTGTTCATTAAGGGAGTGAGTACTGTCACCTC
Organism: Sturnira hondurensis; assembly: GCF_014824575.4. Lineage (NCBI taxonomy): Eukaryota > Metazoa > Chordata > Mammalia > Chiroptera > Phyllostomidae > Sturnira > Sturnira hondurensis. The sequence continues at coordinate 275,194 of NW_028091817.1, read as the reverse complement.
CCTGCTCACTGATGACAGCTCCATAGGGGTGGGAAACCTTGTCTGCCTTAATTCACTGCAGTTACTGCCCCAAAGAATAGTGCCTGGCAGTGTTCAGCTTAACGTCAGTTGAATGACAAAATGGTGTGCGGGGGGAGTCCCAAAGTCAAGTAAATTTGGAAAACGTTAAAAGAGCTTCTTCACATTTCTGATTCTAAACAAAATAGGGAGATAGGTGGACTGCTAGGTCCCTTCCCCAAACCCAATCTAGGAGAGGTCAAAAGAGAGAAAGGGAAGACAACACAAAGGATGTGGGGAACCCCAAAGGACAACAAAAGTGTCTGGGTACAGGTAAGGTGGCAGTGGGCAGTCTAGAGCACAGAAAGGCATTTCATGAAGATGGGGACAGGGATATTTCCTGACTGGACCACTTCCTCAGCTCTGGACAGATCTCTGGCAAACTACTTTGCCAGGAAGCACCAACTAGAGGGGTGATATCAGAGCAGTGCTGGTACCTTCCTGGGGTGGAGGGCAGACACCCTTGGGACAGCCCTTGAGTATTCTCTAATCCAGTGACAGCAGAGGGAGGTATAAAGGAGCACAGGGGCCAAATGTCCTGGGAATTTCTCTGAGGTGAGGTTGCATGATTGTAGAAAAAGGTGAGGATGCTAAATGATTGAGCCCAGAGCCTCCCAGTTCACAAAAGTTGCCTAGAGGGTGACAAGCTGAAACCAGACTGTTCTCCTCTCTCCTGGTGTACACTGCCAGCAAAGGTAGCTGGTAAGACTAAGGGAATAGACATTCACAGGGGAAAAAAATCAAGACATGTAAATAGGAGTACAAAACAAAACAAAAGATAAAGTAAACAAAATGCACTGGGAAAACCAGAAATGACCAGATAAGCAAGAAATTTTTTAAAGCACAATGAAGAGTCATCAGGAAAATGCAGATCAAAACTAAAAGATACCACTTTTTTTTTCTTAATTAAACTTTGTTTTAATGGGTTTCAAAATTCTGTGACAGATTTTTGGTCAGGTTGATTTCATTAAAAAGTACTGATTTAAAAAACTAGTAACTTAAAAACTCCCACAAACACAAAAAACACATGGTCTACAAAACATTCACCTCTCCTTCTGAAGGTTAATGCATTATTAAAGTCTTTCACTATTAAACTTAAATGGCCTGTTGAGACAAACACTTCTAAGACCTTTCTTCCATCACGATTAAGACTGGGGTGACAGGTATTGGACATAGTATTCATTTAGCCTTCTGAGCTTTCTGGGCAGGCTTGGTGATTTTCCCAGCTCCAGCTGCCTTCTTGTCCACTGCTTTGATGACACCAACAGCAACTCTCTGGCTCACGTCACAAACAGCAAAGCATCCCAAAGGAAGATAGTCAGAGAAGCTCTTAACACACATGGACTTGCCAGGAACCATATCAACAATGGCAGCACCACCAGATTTCAAAAGCTTTGGGCCATCTTCCAGCTTTTCCCCAGAGTAATGATCAATCTTCTCCTTCAGCTCAGCAAATCTGCAAGCAATGTGAGCCGTGCAACAATCCAGAACAGGTGCATATCCAGCACTGATGTGTCCTGGATGGTTGAGGATAACCACCTGAGCTGCGAAGTCAGCAGCTTCTATTGGTGGGTCATTTTTGCTGTCACCAGCCACATCACCATGATGAACATCTTTGACAGACATGTCCTTGACATTGAAGCCCACATTGTCCCCAGGAAGAGCTTCACTCAAAGCTTCATGGTGCATTTCAACAGACTTTACTTCAGTTGTAACGTTGACTGGAGCAAAGGTGACCACCATGCCAGGTTTGAGAACAGCATTTCTCCACTCAGCCCACAGGGACAGTACCAATGCCACCAATTTTGTAGACATCCTGGAGAGGCAGACACAGGGGCTTGTCAATTGGACAAGTTGGTGGCAGGATGCAACCAGAGCTTCAAGCAGTGTGATTCCACGGGCACTGCCATCTTTCCGGGTGACTTTCTATCCCTTGAACCAAAGCATGCCAGCACTTGGCTCCAGCATACTGTCACCACACCAACAAGAAATAGGCACAAATGCTACTGTGTCAGGGTTGTAGCCAATTTTCTTAATGTAGGTGCTGACTTCTTTAACAATTTCCTCATATCTCTTCTGGCTGTAGCGTGGCTCAGTGGAATCCATTTAGTTAACACCAACAATCACCTGTTTCACACCCACTGTATCAGCCAGAAGGACATGCTCATGGGTCTGCCCATTCTTGGAGATACACACTTAAATTCACCAACACCAGCAGCAACAATCAGGACAGCACAGTCAGCCTGGGAAGTGCCTGTAATCATGGGTTTGATAAAGCCTTTGTGTCCTGGGGCATAAATGATGGTCACATAATACTTGCAGATCTTGAATTTCCACAGGGAGATACCAATCGTGATACCACACTCGGGTTCAACTTTCAGTTTATCCAAGACCCAGGCACACCTGAAGGAGCCCTTCTCTATCTCAGTAGCCTCCTTTACAAATTTTTCAACGGTCCTTTTGTTGATCCCATCACATCCATAGATGAGATGGCCTGTAGTGGTAGACTTGCAGGAATCTGTGTCCAATGACCACAATGTTGATGTGAGTCTTTTCCTTTCCCATTTTGGCTTTGATTAGTGGTGGTTTTCACAACACCTATGTTCTGGTGGCGAACCCACTGAGAAAACGGTACCACTTGATACCCACTAAGATAACTATAATCAAAAGACAGATAATAACAAGCATTGGTAAGGATGTGTGGAGAAATCAGAATCTTCATACAACACTGGAGGGAATGTAAAATAGTATAGCCATTTTGGAAACTAGTCTTTAGTTTTTCAAAAAGTTAAACATCATGCTACCATTTGACTAGGCAATTTCACTCCTGGGTATATACCCAAAAGTGAAAACATATGTCCACACAAAAACCTGTACACAAATATTCACAGCATTATTCATAATAGCCAAAAGGTGCAAACAACCCAAATGTCTATCATCTGTTAGATGAATAAATAGAATGTGGTAGAGCCACACAATGATATATTAATTATTTAGTCATAAAAAACAGCACTAATATATACAACATGGATGAATATTGAAAACATTATGCAAAGTAAAAGAAAGCAGTCAGAAAAGACTGCTTTATGTGATTCCATTTATATGAAATCACATAAATATGAAATATAAATCCATTTATATGAAATCACACTTTATATTATTTGATTCCATTTATATGAAATTTCCAGAATAGGCAAATCTAGAGAGACAGAAAATACATTAATAGGGGCTGGGTATGGAGGTTAGGGCAACAACAGCTAAAGTTTAGGTTTCTTTTTAGGATGACAAAAATGTTCTAAAATTGACCGTGGTGATATTTATACAAGTCTGTGAATATATTATAAACCAATGAATTGTACACTTTAAATGGGTAAACTGGTATGTGAATTTTATCTCAATAAAACTTATTTTTTTTTTAAATTTTTATTTATTTATTTTTAGAGAGAGGGGAAGGGAGGGAGAAGAAGAGGGAGAGAAACATCAATGTGTGGTTGCTTCTCATGCACCCCCTACTGGGGATCTGGCCCACAACCCAGGCATGTGCCCTGGCTGGGAATCAAACCAGTGACCCTTCGGTTTGCAGGCTGATGTTCAATCCACTGAGCTACACCAGGCAGGGCTCAATAAAGCTCTTTTTAAAAAGCATAATAAATAGGCTCGAAAGTTATGAAGGAAGCTGGAAATAGTAATAGTAATCATGAAGCATCTATTATCCCCCATCAGATATTAAATACAACATCACTGAAATAAAGTACTCAGTGAATGAATGATGTTAGGGACAGGTGGAGGATTGCTTCAAAAAAGGCCAAGTAAGGGAGATTCAAGGTAATAGCAAAGTAGGTGAAAACTATACTCACCTCCTCCCAGGACCAAGCTGTAATCACGACTAAATTATAGAACAATCATCCTGAATAACCAATTGAAGACTAGATGAAGAGACATCTTATAACCAGAGATTTACAGAAGAAGCCACATGGAGACTGGTAGTAAGGGTGGAGACACAAAAAGCACTGGCCCTGCTCCCACAGCTGGCAGCTGAGGTTCCAAAGGGATATGTCAGCTGGTGGGGCAGGCGGTATTGCCCCTGAGAAGATGTGGTGTAAACACCAAGCAGGGTTCCCTAGCCCAAAGCACCAGAGCCAGGAAAAGGCACCTACATAATATCTGGTTGTGAAAAGCAGCGAGGTTTCTATACACCAGGGAGAGGTGGGAGTCCACTTAAAACACATGTATCTTTTTAAAAAACTAATGCACAAAATTTTACTCTAGTAACTCACCCTGGGCTCCAGCAGAGGAAGGGCAGGGCAGACTAGAGATGTGTGAAGAGAATCTAAGATTTGTGGCTCTGGGAAGAGAGCTGAGGGACAGCTGCCAGGATCCCTGTGCTAAGTCATTCCCCTATGCCTAAGATGCCAGTTACTGGGTGGGGCCCTCCTCAACCAGGCATCAGACTGGGGGAAAAAAATGTCCCCACCCTCTGGATTTCCTCACCCTCCACCCTGCTGAACAGTACAGCCAGAGGCTCTTTCACTGACTGAGCCTAAAAGGCAGCTGGCCGGCAGAGGTGAATCTAGGGATGCCTTGGGACTTTTGCCGATCTGCCCCCAGGCCTGGTGCTGTTAAAAGTGAGCCTTGATAAGCAGCTTGGTCCTTCTTGTCTGCATCTAGGACCAGCAGAAGCAGCCAGAAACTGGATCTCTTGTAACTCCAAACAGGTTACCAAGGGCCAGTCACAGGCAGCACTTTACATTAGTCTGCACCATAGTCCATTCCAAGAAGCCCAGAATCAATACACACAGTGGCCTGTATCAGAAAACATGAGAGCAGGATCGAATAAACTTTACAAGTGATACAGCTAAAGGTAAATCTTGGCAGGAACTAAACTTTACCGAGGCGAATTCTGTTCTATGTGGTCAGCACCTATAGAACTGCTGGCATGTCATGGCTGGGGTTGAGCCTCACAGCGAGCCCAAGGGTCAATCCCATGTACAAATGGGCCAATAGCAATCAAATCTCAATTGCAACAGGAGGGCCCACATAACTCACACAAGGGACATTCTTAGAGCACCCAGCTGAGGTGATGAATGAGAATGCACCACTGGAACCCACAGGACACCTACTACATAAGGCCACCCCACAAACACTGGGAGTCATATAGCAGATCTACACAATACACAGAAATAAACACAAAGAGGCAACACAATTGGGGAGACAAAGAAACAGGTCCCAAGTGAAAGAACTGGAGGAATCTCCACAAAAAGAGCTCAACGAAATAGAGGCAAGGAATTTATTATATAAAAAATTTTAAAAATTGTTAGAAGGATTCTCAAGAAACTTAGCAAGAACTACAACAGTATTAAAAAGGACTCAGAACCATACAAAAGGGCCACTAAGAAATGAAGAAGACATGCCCTCGCTGGTATAGCTAAGTGAATTGAGAGCAGGCCTGCAAACAAAAGGGTCACCAGTTTGATTCCCAGTCAGGACAAATGCCTGGGTTGTGGGCCAGTAGGGGGAGGCAACCACACACTGATGTTTCTCTCTCTCTCCTTCCCTTATCTTCTCTCTAAAAATAAATAAAATCTTTTAAAAAAAGAACACAATTTCTGAAATGAAGAATACACTGGAAGGAATAAACAGTAGGCTGGATGAAGAAGAGGATCAAATCAGTGATTTGGAAGATAAGACAGAGAAAAACACTCAATCAGAGCAGCAAATAAAAAAAGAACTTCAAAAAATGAGGATAGTTTAAGGGACCTCTGGGAAAACATAAAGCATAACATCCACATCATAGGTGTACAAGAAGGAAGAGAACAAGGGATCAAGAACCTATTTGAAGAAATAATGACAAAAAATTTCCCTAATCTGGTGAAGGAAAAAGACAAGTCCAGGAAGTACAGAATTTCAAACAAGATGAAGCCAAATGGGCCTATACCAAGACACATTACAATTAAAATGGCAAAAGTTAAAACACAAAAAGACAATCTTAAAAGCCACAAGAGAAAGAGAGCTAGTTACCTACAAGGGAACTCCCATTACACTGACAGCTGATTTCTCAACAGAAACATTTCAGGCCAGAAGAAATTGGCACGAAATATTCAAAATGATGAAAATCAAGGATCTACAACCAAGGCTACCTTACCCAAAAAAGCTATCATTTGAAGGAGAAATAAAGAGCTTCCTAGATAAAAACCTAAACAAGTTTGTTACCACCAAATCAGTATTACAAGAAATGTTAAAGGGCCTGTGTTAAGAAGAAAAAACAACAGAGGAACATAAATAAATACATACCTATCAATAATCACTTTAAATGTAAATGGCTAAAATGCTCCAAAGATGTACGGTGGCTGGATAAGAAAGCAAGACCTACATATATGCTGTCTACAAGAGACCGACCTCAGAACAAAAGCTACACACACAGACTAAAAGGGATAGAAGAAGATATGCAATGCAAATGGGAACAACAAAAAGCTGAGGTAGCAATACTGACAGCAGACAAAACAGACTTCAAAACAAAGGCCACAACAAGAGCCAAAGGACATTATATGATGCTAAAGGGATCAATGCAAGAGGACATAGAGGACATAACCCTTGTAAACATGTATGCACTAAGCACTGGTGCACCTAAATAGGTAAAACAAACCTTGAGGGACACAATAATAGAGACAGACAGAAATACAGTCAGAGTAGGAAATTTTAACACCCCACTGACACCAATAGATAGATCTTTTAGACAGAAAATCAGTAAGGAAACAGTGGCCTTAAATGACACACTAGATCAGACGGATTTAATTGATATCTTTGGAGCATTTCACCCAAAAGCAACAGAATGTACATTCTTTTCAAGTGTACATGGAATATTTTCTAGAATGACCGCATGTTAACACACAAAATAAGTTTCAATAAATTTAAGAACACAGAAATCAAATCAAGCCTCCTCTCTGACCATAATGGTGTGAAACTACATCAATCATACGCACACACATTAAAAAACCCTGGAGAACACACAAACACATAGAGGCAAAGTAACACGTTTCTGAACAATGAATGGGTTAACAATGAGACCAAGGAAAAAAACAAAAGATACCTTGAAACAAGTAAAAATGAGAACACAACAACCCCAAATCTATGGGACACAGTGAAAGCAGTCCTAAGAAGAAAATTCATAACATTATCTCAAGAAACAAGTAAAAGCTTCAATAAATAATCTAACTTTACACTTGAAGGAACTGAGGGGGAAAAAAAAGACAAAGCCCAAAGTGAGTAAGTGAGTAGGAGGAAATAAAGATCAGAGCAGAAGTAATCAAAATAGTATCTAAAAAAACAAAACAAAACAGCAATAAAACCAAAAGCTGGTTCTCTGAAAAGATAAGCAACATTGAGAAACCTTTAACTAGACTCATCAGGAAAAAAAAGAGGACTCAAATAAATAAAATTAGAAGAGAAGTAACAACTGACACAAAAGAAACACAAAGGGAAGATGGAGGCATAAGTAGAAACACTTCCCCTCCTTGCACAACCAAAAGAAGGATAACCACCAACTGAAAAACAAAAAACAACCAGAACTACCAGAAGTTCAAACTGCATGGAAATCCAACAACCAAGGACCTGTAGGGGGGCAGAGAAAGGCAGCTAGGGCAGGGAGGACAAATGGCAAGGAAGCAGCTAGTGGACCAGTTGGTACCACATTTGCATGCCAATAAGCCAGAAGAACAACTGGGGAGTGAGAGAGCCTGAGGAACCCAAGATTTCAGTGAGGGAATAGTTTCATATTCACTATGAATAGTTTCATAGTTTCACTAAGGACCCCTCTGACTGTAAAAATCTGTGGGGGTTGTGGCAGCAAGAGAAACTCCTAGTCTCACAGAAGAGTACGTTGAAAGAGGCCCACGAGGTCCTAGAATGTATACAAACCAACCCACCTGAGAATCAACACCTGAAAGGGCACAATCCACTTGTGGGAAACAATGGAAGTCACACAGAAAGTGGGGCTAGAATGGAGCAAAGAAGAGGCATTGTTCCCTCTCTGGCCCTCCCCCAGAGACAGCACCACAATGCAGCCACATGGGTTGCCCTGCCCTGGCGAATAACTGAGGTTCTTCACCTTACAACATAAGAGCTGCACCAAAACAAAAAAATATGGCCCAAATGAACGAAGAGATCAAAACTTCAGAAAAAGAACTAAGCAATGAAGAAACAGACAATCTATCAGATGCAGAGTTCAAAACACTGGTCATCAGGATGCTTATAGAAATGGTTGAGTGTCGTCACAAAAAAGAGGAAAAAGTGAAGGCTATGAAAAGATAAATAAAGGAAAATATACAGAGAACTAATAAAAATGGGAAGGAAACCAGGACTCAATAATTTGATACAAAAGGAAGAAAGAAACATCCAACCAGTAGAAAATGAAGAAACAAGAATTCAAAAAACTGAGAAGAGGTTTAGGAACCTCTAGGACAACTTTAAATGCTCCAACATCTGAATCATAGGAGAGCCAGGAGAAGAGGAAGATAAAGAAATTGAAAACTATTTGAACAAATAATGAAGAAAAACTTCCCCAATAAGGCAAAGGAAATAGACTTTCAGGAAGCCTAGAGAGTCCCCCCAAAAATTGGACCCAAGGAGGAACACACCACAGCACATAACAATTAAATTACCCAAGACTAAAGATAAGGAGAGAATCTTAGAAGCAATAAAAGGAGAGCAGAAAGTTACCTCCAAAGAAGTTCCCATAAGGCTATCAGCTGATTTCCCAAAAGAAATGTTGCAGGGAAGATGGAGCTGGAAAAAAGTATCCCAAGTCATGAAAGGCAAGGACCTACATCCAAGATTGCTCTATCCATCAAAGCTTTCATTTAGAATGGAAGGGCAGATAAAGCGCTTCCCAGATAAGGTCAAATTCAAGGCGTTGATCATCACCAAGCCCTTATTATATGAAATGTTAGGCCCTGGCTGGTGTAGCTCAGTGGATTGAGCGCGGGCCTGCGAACCAGAGGATCGTGGTTCGATTCCCAGTCAGGGCACATGCCTGGGTTGCAGGCCGGTTCCCTGCAGGCCAACTCCCAGCAGGGGACGCACAAAAGGCAACCATACATTGATGTTTCTCTCCCTCTCTCCTTCCCCTCTAAAGATAAATAAATAAATAAAATATTTTTAAAAAAAAGAAATGTTAAAGGGACTTATCTAAGAAAAAGAAGATAAAAAATATGAACAGCGAAAGAACAGTAAACTCACAGTTATTAACAACCACACCTAAAACAAAAGCAAACTAAGAGGACAGCTAGATCGGGTGAGGAAACACAGAAATGGAGATCACATGGAGAGTCAGCAACAGGGGAGTGGAGGAGGAGAAGCAGGGAGAAGGTACAGAGAATAAGTAGCATAGACGGTAGGTAGAAAATAGGAAGGAGGGCAGGAATACTATGGGAAATACAGAATCTAAAGAACTTTTGACACATGGACATGAATGAAAGGGGGGAAATGGTGGGGGAGGGGTGAACAGGGTGGAGGGGAGTGAAGGAGGGGAATGGGACAACTGTAATGGCATAATCAATAAAATACATTTTTAAAAAAAGAACAAAAAATATCATGCTACCTGATATCAAACTACATACAAGGTCATAGTAATCAAAACAGCATGGTACTTACAGAAAAACAGTCACATAGATCAATGAAACAGAATAAAGAGCCCAGAAATAAACCCACACTTTAATGGTTAACTAATATTTGACAAAGGAGGCAAAAAAATACAATGGAGTAAAGACAGTCTATTCAATAAATGGTGCTGGGAAAATTGGACACGTGCAAAAAAAATGAAACTAGACCCCCTTCTTGCATAACACAAAAGAATAAACTCAAAGTGGATTAAAGACTTAAATGTGAGGCTTGAAATCATAAAAATCCTAGAAGAAAACAAAGGCAGTAAAATCTCAGACATTGCAATATTTCTTGCAATATATATATATTTATTTATTTATCTTTAGAGGAGAAGGGGAGAGGGAGAGAAATATCAATGTATACTTGCCTCTCATGAGTCCCCTGCTGGGAACCAGCCCATAACCCAGGCATGTACCCTGACTGGGAATCGAACCGCGATCGTCTGGTTCACAGGCCCACGCCCAATACACTGAGCTACACCAGCCAGGGCATTTTGCAATATTTTTGTAGCAATATTTTTTCTGGTATATCTCCTTGGGCAAGGGAAACAAACAAACAAAAAAAACCAAATTGGACTATACCAAACTACAGAGCTTTCGTGAAGGAAACCATGAGGAAAATGAAAAGACAACCCAATGACTGTGAGAACATATTTTGCTAATGATATATCTGATAAGGGATTAATATCCAAAATTGATAAAGAATTTATAAAACTCAACACCAAAACACAAACAATCCACTTTAAAAACGGACTAGTTCAAGACAAGATGGATGCATAGGTAGACATGCTTTACTTCTTCATGCAACTAAAAGAAGGATAAAAACCAACCTAAAAACAATAAACAATTAGAAGTGGCAGAAAATTAAACTGCATGGATCTCTGACAACCAAGGAGTTAAAGAAACATTCACCCAGACCAGTAGGAGTGGTGGAGATGGGCAGCCGAACAGACAGGATTTGAGGGTAGACAGTGGACTGTGTGGGTGAGACAGAGCTGGTTGAGAGGACGTGCTGTAAGGCGGCAGACAATGTGGGCAAGGCAGAGCTCACTGAACAGGAAATTAAAGACTCAAAGCAAGCTGTAAACTACTACAGGGGTGGCCACAGTGGGAGAAACTCCCGGTGTCACATGAAAAAGGTCACTAGGAAGTGGAGCTAGAGCTGAGTAAGCAAGTTCCATTATTCCCTCTCTGACCCCTCCCCCACAGACAGCAACACAACACAGCAAAGAGGTTGCCAGGCCATGGTGAATACCTAAGGCCCGGCTCCCTTACAACATAACAGGTGTGCCAAAAACAGAGAAATATGGCCCAACTGAAAGAACAGATCAAAGCTCCTGAAAAGAGATAGACAACCTATCTGATGCAGAGTTCAAAACACTGGTAATCACAATGCTCACAGAACTGATTAAGTTCAGTTGCAAAATGAAGGAACAAATGAAGGCTTCCCAAAGTGAAATAAAGCAAAATATACAGGGAACCAACAGTGGAGGGAAGGAAACTGGGACTCACATCAACAATTTGGAATAAAAGGAAGAAATAAACATCCAACAGAACAGAATGAAGAAACAAGAATTCAAAAAAACAAGGAGAGGCTTAGGAAACTCTGGGACAACTTTAAACACTCTAACATAAGAATCATAGGTGTGCCAAGAGGAGAAGAGGAAGAGCAAGAAATGGAAAACTCACTTGAGCAAATAATGAAGAAAAACTTCCCCAATCTGGCAAAGGAAATAGACTTCCAGGAAATCCAGGAAGCCCAGAGAATCCCAAAGAGATTGGACCCCAGGAGGAACATACTAAGGCACATCATCATTAAGTTACCCAAGATTAAAGAGAAAGAGAGAATCGTAAAACAAGCAAGAGGAAAGGAGAGTTACCTACAAAGGAGTGCCCATAAGACTGTCAGCTGATTTCTCAAAAGAGACCTTGCAGGCAAGAAGGGTCTGGAAAGAAGTATTTGAAGTCATGAAAGGCATGGACCTACATCCAAGATTACTCTACCCAGCAAACCTATCATTTAACATGGAAGGGCAGATAAAGTTGCTTCCCAGATAAAGTCAAGTTAAAGAAGTTCATCATTACTAAGACCTTATTATATGAAATGTTAAAGGGACTTATCTAAGGAATAGAAGGTCAAAAACTATGAACCGTGAAACAACAACAAACACAACTATCAACAACTGAACTTAAAAAAACAACCCCCAAAACTAAGCAAACAGGAACAGAATCAGAGAAATTGATATCACATGGAGGATTTTCAGTGGGGAGGATGAGAAGAATGGGGAAGAATGTACAGGAAATAGCAAGCATAATTGGTAGGCATAAAATAGACAGGGAGAGGTTAAGAATAGTGTAGGAAATGGAGAAGCCAAAGAACTTACATCTACAACCCATGGACATAAACTAAGAGTGGGGAATGCTGGACAGGGGGCGTGCAGGATGGAGGGGGGATAAAGGGGAAAAAATTGGGGAAACTGTACTAGCATAATCAATAAAATGTACTTTATAAAAAATAAAAATGGGCTAAACACTTGAACATACACTTCTCCAAACAGGACATACAGATGGCCAATACACATATGCTCAGTATCACTCATCATAGAGAAATGCAAATTAAAACCACAATGAAATATCACCGCACATCTGCAGAATGGCTACCAGTAAACCAAGAAACAACAAGTGCAGGCAAGGATGTAAAGAAAAGGGAACTCTCCCTCTGGCTAATGTGGCTCAGTGGATTGAGGGCTGGCCTGCAAACCAACAGGTCACTGGTTCAATACCTAGTCAGGACACATGCCTGGGTTGCAGGCCAGGTACCCAGTGGGGGGTGCACAAGAGGTAACCACACAGTGATGTTTCTCTCCCTCTCGTCTCCCTCCTTTCCTCTCTATCTAAAAATAAATAAATAGAATCTTTGAAAAAAGAAAAGGGCACCCCCATGCTCTACTGGTAGAAATGCAGATTGGTGCAGCCACTGTGGAAAGCTGTATGGATTTACCTTCCAAAATTAAAAATTTATGACCCAGTGATTCTACTTCTGAAGATGTATCTGAAGAAACCCGAAACACTAATTCAAAAGAGTATAAGCACCCCTATGTTCATTGCAGCATTATTTATAATAGTCAATATTTGGAATCAGCCCAAGTGTCCATCAGTAGATGAGTGGGTAAAAAAGTTGTGGTAAATTTACACAATGGAATACTACTTGGCTGTGAAAAAAGAGAATTGTACCCTTTGTGACAGCACAGATGGATCTGGCGAGCATCATGTTAAATGAAATAAGCCAGCCAGAAAAAGACAAGGACCATATGATTGCACTCATGTGTGGACTGTAATGAGCAAAATGAACTCACAAGTGAAACAGAGACAGACACACAGATAGAGAGCATGCTGACTGCTGCCTGAGAAGGAGGCTGGGTAAGAGGGTGGAGGAATGGAGAAAAAACCTCATGGACATGAACAACGGTGTGGTGATTGTCAGTTCGCTGGGTGTGGAGAGCAGTGAAGGAGAATATAGGGGGGATAAATGGTGATGGACGGAGACTTGAGTTGGGGTGGTGAACATACAATACAGCATACAGATGATGTGTTACACATGAACTGTGCACCTGAAATCCGTATAATTTTCTTAACCAACATCACTCCAATACATGCAATAAAAAGAAAAAAAATGAAAGAAAAAGGCAAAACCCTGGCCAGGTGGCTCAGTTGCTTGGAGGGTCATCCCATGCATCAAAAGGTTTAATTTCCAGTAAGGGCACACAGCTGGGTTGTGAGTTTGATCCCTGCTCAGGGTGTGAATAGTAGGCAACCAATCAATGTTTCTCTCTCATATCGATGTTTCTCTCTCCCCCTACTTTCTTCTCTCTCTAAAATCAACAAACATACCCTCAGGAGAGGGAAAAAGAAAGGGAAAGAAAGAGATAAAGAAAAGAACTAGTGGTGTCAATGTCCATATTAGGAATCCAAAAGGAGAGGGAAAAAACATAAAGGAAGAATATATTAAAGAAGCAATTATGAAGAATTTCCCAGATTAAAGAAGCACAGAAGAGAACATCCAGTTTCCAGTCTGGCATATAAATAAACAACACCCTAACAAGTAAAAGTTGAACAAACTTGAAATCAAACTTCTCAGATCCATCAGAGAATTGAGGTCACAGGGTAAACTGCTGCCCCCAAACAGGAGAGAGAGACAGAAGGATATAGAGAATCACAACTTACCAAACAGAAACCCATGAATAGAAAGCTGTGGGAACAAGTGCCAGCTAGAAAAACCTAAACTACAAATGCAAAATTGCTGGAGGTTCAGTGTGAGCAAATCCTAGAGACAAACCTCTGGGGGGAGGGGGACACATTTCTGCAAGTTTTCTTGATACTTCCAGGAGCTCTACCAAGTTCGCGTGGTTAAAAAGCAAAAAACCAAAAAAAAGCAAAGAAACATTGCCTCATGCTTCTGGCAAGAGGAGGGGAAAAATAGCCATTTTGAAATACATCAGAGTACAACATACTCTGTTCTTAACAAGGCCTGTCCTCGAAAGAAACCATTTTGCCAGAGCCTATCCCAATATCTTATTTTTTTTAAGTATTTTGTTAGAAACATCCCCCCCCAAGTTTTACTGAGAAATAACTGATATATATCACTTCATAAGTTTAAAGTATACAACATGATGGTTTGATATGCATTTATTGTGAAATGATTGCCACAATAGGTTCCGTTAACAGCCATCTTCTCATACAAGTATAAAAAGAGAAAAAAGAAAAAAATGTTTTCCTTGTGATGAGAATTCTTAAGATTTACTCTGTTAACAACTTTCCTATATATCAGCAGTGTTAGCTACAGTTACCATGTTGTATGTTACATTCCTAGTATTTATTTATCTTACAATTGTACATTTGTACTTTTGACCACCTTTCTCCAATGCCCCCTCCTCCCATCCTCTGCCTCTGGTAACCACAAGTCTGATCTCTGTCTATGAGCTGTTGTTTTTAACTCCACATAGGAGATAACACAGTATCTGCCTGTCTCGGTCTGACTTATTTCCCTCAGCATAATGCCTTAACAATATGGAACACTTCACAAATTCACCTATCATCCCTGTGCAGGAGCCATACTAATCTCTGTATTGTTCCCATTTTAGTATATGTGGTGCCAAAGTGAGCACACCGAGGTTTCACCAGAGCTTAAATAACCCGTGGAAAGGGAAATATCTAATTGCAGCTCCCTCTAGCCATCCCATCCCTACTAGCTGGGGAGGAAAAACTGAGAAGCCCTCGTGAAATTCAGAGCCCAAGGACACATGCTCACCAAAAGAATGGTAAAAGTTGTATGCACAACAGTAAGATCCCTATATCCCCCCTCAGCTCCCTGCTGCCAGATCGCTGCCTTCCTCCCCACAGAAGGCTGGTGGTCTGATCTGTAGACGAAGTATGACTGGGCCTCTGGACAGTGCAGCTAACACAGCATTAAGGTGTGAATACTGTAAAGCTAAAGGCTAAGGTCCCCTTTCCCCTCTTGGCAACCAGAGTCCTGAGTCTGAAACAATCCTTTATGGCAACTCTGACAACAGAAAACACCTCAAGGAAGAAATATTGGAGGTCCTCAACAGAGAACTTTTCCACTGTCTAAATGCTTCCTGCATTGCTGTTAAACTGGCCCTCAGCTTTACCCAGTGCTGGCTTGGGATTCTGGCTTTAAGTTCAAGGCCTTTCAGGCAAGGAAGGCCTCACATTTTACTTCCCAGGCAGCTCTCCTCGGAAAGCCACTAACTATATGCTCTGCTAAACCAGAGGGCAAACATATAAAACGGTAAAGATGGAGCACAGGAACAGGAGATTCAATACAAAGAAGGAGCAAATGAATTCCCAGTGAAAAGTGATCCCAGGACCAGAGTATCACACACAAAAGGCAGCCAGTAGAGTGGTAAGCGTGACTCAAGGGGACAACATACTGAGGCTATGATCACTAAGTCCCTGCCACTACTGAACCATTTTTAGCCCTGAGAAGTAGTGGCCCAGAATCTCTCTGTGCCCTGCTTGGCTTCACCATGTATTCTGAGACTACTCCATCCATGCCTGCTCCCTGGCTCAGCGGAGGGCACTTGCCCCACACTTAACCTCCTATGACCTGGAAGAAAGCATATCAGCCCAGGCAGGAAATACAGAGGACCCCATTCCCACAGTCCAGACTTCTGTCACACTCCCTGGTATATACTGCAGCTCAGGTGGTAGTGAGCCTTAAGTTTCCCAGGACTCCCTAATGACCTGACCACTGACTTCTCCAGGACCGGCTCATGGGAGGTGTAGCCAGAACATGACTATGAGTTTCCTGGAGCTGTTGTATCAATGGGGTGACTTAAAACAACAGAAATCTATTCTCTCATAGTTGTGAAGTCAGGAAATCAGGAATCAAGATGTTAGCAGGGCCATGCTCTTTCTGAACACTCTGAGGGACAATCTGTCCCATGCCTTTCTCTTGGCTTCTGATGTCGCCAGCAATTGTTGGTATCCCTTGGCTTATGGACACGTCGCTCTGCCTCAGTCATTACACGCTATTCTCCCTACGTGCCTGTGTCTGTGTCTCTTCTCTTCTTACAAGGACGCTGGTCACACTGCATTAAGGGCCCAGCCTACTCCAGTATGATCTTACCTTAACTGATTATAAGTATAGAGGCCTATTTTCCATAAAAGGTCTCATTTTCATATACCGGGGATTAGGACTTTAATATATCCTTTTGCGGGACACAATTCAATCTACAGTAATGACCCTCAGCTTATCTTCTGCTGGAAGCCTTCATCTGGGAGTCAATTTCCTTACACACTAAGTGCTTCCCACTTCATTTTTTTAAACTGAAAAGTGTACTGTTTAAGAATACGGACATTGAAAAAGTAGAAGAATGCTTAACAAGTAGGAAAATGACTCCCTTTGGGAGGAGCAGGCAATGCACAGGATTTCACAGGTGTTTATAATGCTGTTTCTTAACCCAGGAGCTAGAGGCATAGGCAGTTATTTTATTCATCTCTATAAACTATACTCATATGTTCTATGCATTCTTCTATGGATATGACACATTTCGTAATTTAAAAAAAAAGCATAGCTGTTAAAAAAGAGAACCCATGAGAACAAAAAACAGATGATAACAACAAAAGCATATGAGTAAGTAGCAAATGACTTAGACCAGAGGCAAAACCTAAGGCGGCAGTGAGGACAGGCCAGGAGCAGCCTGATTTATAGGCCAGAGCCTCAGGAAAGGGCAGCAACTGGGGACACCAGGTCCCACTAAAGTTGAGTCTCTTTATTTAAGGGGTTAAAGCCCCCCCCTACTCATATCCAGAAATGATATTCCCCTCCATGGGAAGAAGACTACACTCTGCAGAGGCTCAAAAGAGATTCTGGACACAAGGGCACCTGACACAGCCAAGGGTGGAAGTCCTGTCCTAAAAACAGCGACATTCAGTGGAAGTTTACCAGTTGATGGGGTGGCTCCCAGCCCCTCTCACTTGCTCCTAGGATGCAGGCAGGCAGGTTTTTACTCCCCAGGAAAGATGGGAAATAGAAAAAATATTAAAGGGGTGCATCGGGAGCAAAGGTCACTGACAAACTACAGCCCATATACCAAATCCAGTCTGTTCTAGTAAATAACGTTTGGAGCAAAGGTCACTGACAAACTACAGCCCATATACCAAATCCAGTCTGTTCTAGTAAATAACGTTTAATTGGAGTACAGCCACGCCCGTGCATTATGTCTTGAGCAGCTTTCACAATACAACAGTAATGCTGGATAGTTGCCATTGAGACTGTGTGGCCTGCAAAGCAGAAGCTATTTACTATCTGACCCTTTACAGAAAAAGTTTGCTAACCCAAAAGTTTGCTCGGAAAAGACAGAACAGAGAAACCAGAAGATAGGAAATTAAGAAGACTTTCTGTAACTCAAGGAGAGTTTCAAATTGAGAGGGCCCACATATGAAACACTGAGTACAATGAAACAAAAAGCCCTAAACTACTGAATAATATCAGGACAGTGGCAACAAGGAGAAGAGCCCGCTAGTTGCCAAAGAACAAGATAGAAGAATGTGTAAAGAATACAAAGAGGCAATTCACATAGAAACAACTAGGGAACACGAAAACTGTTTAACCTTACTGATAATCAAACAAATTCACTTCACAGCTCTCAGCTAACTAGTCAAAGGCTAGTAAGAGCAAGTGCTAGCAATGATACAGGGAATATAAGACCTCTCATTCCTGCTGTGGGAAGGTGTGGTTCTGGCAGTTCAAATGGAATTCACTGCTCCAGGAGTACACCTAAACATGGGTTCCACTAAACCATCTCAAGCAACACTGACACCATACTGATTCCTTGGCTGCTATGTCTCCATGTTGTCTCCTAACNGTTTAACCTTACTGATAATCATTTCACAGCTCTCAGTTAGCTAACTAGTCAAAGGCTAGTAGGAGCAAGTGCTAGCAATGATACAGGGAATATAAGACCTCTCATTCCTGCTGTGGGAAGGTGTGGTTCTGGCAGTTCAAATGGAATTCACTGCTCCAGGAGTATACCTAAACATGGGTTCCACTAAACCATCTCAAGCAACACTGACACCATACTGATTCCTTGGCTGCTATGTCTCCATGTTGTCTCCTAACCACACAGATGTTTACATGTTTTCAGATCCTGCTAAGCGCAGGGTCTGGTACACTAATGTTCTCAATACAACTATCGATCAAAGCTATGAAACAAACCATGGACAGCTACCCTCAGGGACAATATGATACAATGAAAATGTCTAGGTTCTGCCTTGAATGCCCCAAGAGGGGAAAACCCCAGATGTATGAAGGGATATTCAGACTGAGCTATTTCAAAAAATTAAGCCCAGCAATTTTTATATTTTTCTTTTTTGCTGTTTTTGTTTCTCTCCCAAAATTACTCAGGACTTTAACAGTCACAGCGGAACTGTGTCCACTCCATCATGCCTGCCCCACCTCCACTCCCACCCTGAGTTTGAAAGTGTTTGCTAACTCACCTGGTATCTGTCGAGGATTCTGATGTCCTGACAGGTGGTTCTGTATGTGGCTTGGGCTGTTGGAAGACTGGAAACTCCTCCTTCTTTGGCTCCATAAATCCCATCAACTAACAAAAGAGCAGCATTAACTACTTGATCCAAGTCAAAAAGTGGTAAGCCCCTCTCCCTTTTCGCTTGTCTGATAATCAATTTACGCTTCAGTCTCCGAGCTTCTGGTGTCATGGCAACAGCACTGGGACAAGCTTCCAGCCTTTTCAGAAGCAGTTTTTCCTCATAGATGCTCACAGGGGTATATTTGGGCCCTTTAGGTTTCCTGTCCTTCTCCAGCTGTGGCTTCCTCTTTTCTCGAGCCCTTGTTTGCAAAGATGTATTGGAATCTGTGTCTTCGCTGTCAATGTCCATCCTATCGGGTTTTTCCTCCTCACTCTCTACCTCCTGCTTTATCTGCTCGGGAGCTCTGACCTTCTTTCTGCCTGCAACCACTGTCCCAGAAGCTGCTGACCCAGCAGGGGGTGGGACGTACTCCATCCCTGGATCTATGACTCCATCACCTTCCATCTCATCATCATCTGTGCAGAGCATAAAACAAAGCAGAAGAAATGCAAAGCACACTACATGCAAGGTGAAAGCATACACTTTTATATCATGGGCCATACATAAAATAAAAGACCCATGAAAGGTTAAGTCTTACCATGAAACAAGGCTTGTGGTGGCATCACGTCTGGAATCAGATCTGCTTCTGAAAGCAAGCTAGGCGTAGCTGAGTGAGAAGCAGGAGTCCCGGGGGCAGAGAAATCCAGAGAAGGAGAAGGAGATGGGCTTGTCAGCGGAGTGCGGTCAGAGGAGCTCAAGGATGAAAAGTCAATCACTTCTCCTTTTTCTAGAATCACGTCAGGCCGGCGGCCTCGGCTTATGAATTTTACTGGGGTTGAAGAAGTACTCCTGTCAAGAAAGCCAGCTGCTTCCTTCTGTGCTCTTCTAATGTCTTTTGCTTCCTGAGTACGAGACCTTTTCTCTTTTAATTCCATGGCCGATTCCACGGGATTGCGGCTCACACGTTTTCTAAGGCCTTCGACAGTAATGATGGGATCTAAAGTTGGTTTTGAAGCTGCTGGAAAAGAATAAATATCTAAATTTTTTGAAATTGTATTTTATTAATTATGCTATTACAGTTGTCTAGATTTTTTCCCTCCTTTACCCACCTTCACCTAGGACTCTCCACTCCCTCAGGGAATCTTCACACAAGTTCATGTCCATGGGTTATGCATATAAGTTCTTAGGCTATTCCATTTCCTGTACTATACTTTATATCACCAAAGCTATTCTGTACCTACCTATTTGTATTTCTTAATCCCTTCACCTTTTCATCATTCCCCCGCACCCTACTCCCATCTGGCAAACAACCAAATGCTCTCCACACCCATGATACTGACTCTATTCTTGTTCACTCAGTTTGTTTTTTAAATACAATTGTTGATAGACATGTATTTTTGCCATTTTATTGATCATAATTTTGATCTTCTTTTTCTTAAATAAGTCCCTTTAAAATTTCATATACTACTGGTTTGGTGATGATGAACTCCTTTACCTTTTTCTTGTCTGAGAAGTTCTTTATCCACCCTTCAATTTTATTTTATTTTATTATTTTTATTTAATTCTTATTCAAGTACAGTTTTCTGTTTTATATTCCCTGCCCTGCACCCCCCCAGTGCTCCCCACCTCCCTCCCATTTCCACCCCCACCCTTAGTTATTGTCCATGTGTCCTTTATACTTGTTCATGTGAGTCCCTCCCCTTTTCCCCTATGATTCTCTCCCCTCTGGACCCTGCCAGCCTGTTTTGTATTTGAGTGTCATTGGTCCTATTTTGCTTGCTTGTTTGTTTTGTTGTTTAGATTCCTGTTAAAGGTGAGATCACATGGTATTTGTCTTTCACCGCCTGGCTTATTTCGCCACCCTCCAATTTTAAATGATCACTTCGCTAGGTAGAGCAATCTTGCCTGTAAGGCTCTGCTTTCCATGATTTTGAATATTTCTTGCCAATCTCTTCTAGACTGCAAAGTTACTTTTGAGAAATCAACTAACAGTCTTATGAGAACTCCCCTATAGGTAATTAACTACTTTTTTCTTGCTGCTTTTTAGATTCTCTATTTACCTTTCACCTTTGGCATTTTTACAATGATGTGCCTTGGAGTGCTTTGCATACATCTTGTTTGGGACTCTGTGCTTCCTGGACTTGTATGTCTATTTCCTTCACCAAGTTAGGGACCTTTTCTCTCATTCTTTTTCACGTATATTTCCAACTTCTTGCTGTTTCTCTTCTCCTTCTGGCACACCCATAATGTGAATGTTGGACCACTTAAGCTTGTCCCAGAAGATGTTTATACTACTCATTTTTTTGAATTCTTTTTTCTTGTTGTTCCAGTGATTGTCTTTTGCTTCCTTGTGTTCCAAATTGTTGATCTGATTCTTGGCTTCCTCCATTCTACTGTTGTTTCCCTGTAAATTTTTCTTTATATCACATAGTGTATCATTCATTTCTGACTGGATCTTTTTTGTTCTGCTGAGGTCCTCACTAAGTTCCTTGAGCATCCTTATAAACAGTGTTCTGAACTCTGCATCTGATAGCTTGCTTATTTCTGTTCCCTTTAGCTCTTTTTCTGGAGTTTTAATCTTTTCTTTCATTTTGGCCATGATTCTTTGTCTCCTTTTTTTGGCAGCCTCCCCGTGTTTGTTTCTATGTATTAGGTAGAGCTGCTTTGACTCTGTCTGTGTCTTGGAGTGTGGCCTAATGTAGTAGGTATCCTGTAGGGGCCAGTGGCACAGCCTTCCCTATCACTCAAGCTGGGTACTCTAGATGCAGCCTTAGTGTGTGGCTGTATACACTCTCCTCCTCCAGTTGAGCTTTGATTGCTGTTGGCACGTCAATGAAAGGGATTTACCCAGGCCAGTCAGCTGCAAGCACTGGCTGTGACCACTAACCACCAACCTCCGCCATCCATGGAGGATCATCTTCTGTGCAGGGGCAGCGTGGTGGTGCTATGACATGGTCTGTAGCTGCCCACCAGGTACACAGGCTTTGAGATTTCCTGGGTGGTGCTGGGCAAGGTCAGCCCTCATGTGTGTTTAGCCTAGGGCCACCTTGCCTGAGCTATAGAGCAATCTTAGATAGCTACTATTTCTGCTGGGCTTGGAGCTTCCCTGGAGAAGCCATGCTGTGAATTTAGGCTACCTGCTGTCAATGGCAGGCATGACACTCGCTGAGGCCAGCAGTTCCTTTTTTGAGGATTTAGGGAGTTGTGAAACATGAGCCAGACCAGCCAGTCATGTGGAAAAACAGCTTGGGTGGGCCCATAGTTGAGTGGGGCAGTGGCAGAGGCTCTGGGGATCTCCAAGGTGGATCAACCAGTGTTAACCAAGTTGATGGAGTCTCAGACATGGCACTAGCTTGCCAGCTCTGTGTCTAAGTCAGGGAAGGGTTTAGAAAACAAACAATGGACTCTGCTCACCTTGATGCCAGATACTTCAGTTTCTCCCTCTGTGCCACTGGTGCCTTTCAATCTGTTACCCCAGTGCTGGACTTCAGAGGGATTGAGTCTGAGTAGGTGAGTCCATGTGTGGGTTCCTTAAGAGGCCCTGCTTGGGGCTCCAGCAGTTTCTTCTAACATAAACTCCACTGGTTTTTGCAGCCAGAAGTTGTGGGGACTTATCTTCTCAGCACTGGGACCCTGGGCTAGGGTTCTGGTGTGGGGCTGAGACTTCTCACTCCCAAGGTATCCCTCCTGAATTTTTATCCACCACCTGTGGTTGTAGGCCCAGACCACTCCAAGGCTCTGCATCTATGCCTCTCCTGCCAGTCTGGATGGATGTTATTTAATTCCACAGTTGTCAGACTTCCATTCAACTTGATTTCTGATGGTTCTGAGTGATGGCTGTTCTATATTTTAGTTGTAATTTTGATGTGGTTTTGAGAGGAGGCAGGTCATGTCTGCCTGTGTTGCCATCTTGACCAGAAGTCTCTCTAAATTTGTAAATAATCATTCAAGTTTCATTTCTTTTGCTAATTTATTGTTGTAAGCCTATTGCCACCTTCAAAATAGAGAAATGCTCAATGGATGCTTTATTTTTTTTCCTCTTTTTTCAGTCATTTTTACTTCTGGTCACTAGTTTAAGAACCTTTTCTGACTCCTCTTTCCTACACCCTATCACTAATCTCACATTTTCTTTTGGGTGGCTTCTCCTAATTATTCTTCCCTTTCACTTCTGTTATTTAATTAACATTCAGCACTTGATAAGTCAATGAATGCTTTAAATGAGGACTTGGATATATCTGTTAAGAAAAAAATTATAATACACATTAAAAAACTAATTACTACCTTTTACCTATTGGGATTGGTAAACATTAAAAGTTTAATAATGCTCAGCAAGCATAGGGAAAATGAACACTTTCATACTAGAATATAAATTTTACTATAATTTTTTGGAGGGTAATTTGGCAATACTGATAAAAGTTTTTAATTAGCATAGTTTTGGATAAAGCAACGTGCTTCCAAGAATTTACCACAAAAAACTTGCACAAGCACACAAATGTAATATTATAATGCTATTTAAAATAACCAAAACAAAAGGTTCTAGAAATAAGCAAAATATCCACCACAGGGGTTTAATAAATTACCATGTAGCCATTCAATGGAATGCAACAAAATAAAAGATCTGCATGTACAGGAATGGAAAAATATCCAAGGTATACTTGTAAGCAGGGGGATAACTGAAGAACAAGTATTATGGGTCCATTTACAGTTTTTCTCAAAAAAGAACAAAATGTTTAAATGTGCAGAGACTATTTCAAATGGCGTCACAAGAGTGAACAGTGGTTACTCTGGGGAATGAAACTGGAGGAAGGGGTACGTGCAGAGGGGCACCATCCATAATTTATACCCTTCAATCCTATTTGATTTTATTCACAAATATATTTTTTAAAATGTAAAAGCTGTCCTGTACAATCTTCTTAACCAGTGTCACCCCAATAAATTCAATTTTAAAAAGTAACAATAAAAAAATTAAAATGTAAAATTTGAAGCTAGGTGAATGATATGTGGGGATTCATTATATTACTCTCCATATTTGCATACATTTAAATTTTTTCATGATAAAAAGATTAAAAACAGGACTTCTGGTCAAGATGGAGGTGTAGGTAAACACACTTCACCTTCTCACACAACTACAGAAAAAATACATCTAGACTACAAAATGGCTATTACCCAGAACTGTCAGAAAATAGAGCTGTAAGGAAGGCCAACAACCATGGATTTAAAAAAGCAACATTCATGCAGATGGGCAGGAGGGGTAGAGATGTAGACAGAGGTAGAGAAGCGCAGAAAGGCACAATGCTGCAGAGGCAGTGTGGAGAGGAAGCAGAATGGTCCATCCCACACTCACATGTGGTAAATAAAAACTGGGAGGGATACTTCAGGTGCACAGGATCACTGGCCCAAACCAGACTACCCAGGAGCCCAGGGTTCCAGCGCCTCGAAGATAAATCACCATAACTTCTGGCTGTGAAAAAAGTGGGTGTTGAGGTGTGGAAGAAACTGCCAGATTATCAGAAGGCTCATCTTAAAGGTCCTACATAGACAAGGTATTTACACACACCCATGCCCTCTAGGATTCAGCACCAGGGCAACAGCTGGAAGGGCATAGTGGCATACGGGGAGAAAGCAAGGAGACTGGAAACAGGGCATGGGCTGAGAGACAGCTTCCTCCCAGGCAAACCACCAGAAGCCAGGCAGCCACAATGTCTCCTCTCTGAGTGCTGTCCCCTCACAGAGCCACAAAGTAGTAAAAGGATTGCCCCATGCTGGCAATCATCTAAGGCTCTGTCCCACACTATTAACAGGTCCTCTCTTCTAAAATAGGCCAGGCTACTGTCGCTTCTCAACCTCTTGGCTTAGATCAAGTGTAGTGTCTGTTCTTATCAGTTTAAAATAGGCCAGGCTAGTAAGACAGGGAATCAAAGTAGCTCTACATAACACACAGAAACAAACACAGGGAGGTTGCCAAAATGAGGGGACAAAGAAATATGGTCCCATTGAAAGAACAAAACAAAACTCTGGAAAAAGAATTAAACAAAATATAGATAACCAACCTATGAGATGCAGAGTTCAAAACACTGCTTATAAGGATACTTAATGAACTCACTCAGTATGGCAACAGCATGATAAAGACCCAGGCAAAAATTAAGGTTACATTATGTGAAATAAAGAAAAATCTATATGGAACCAACAGTACAGTGGATAAAACTGAGTATCAAGTCAACAAATTGGAATATAAGGAAGAAAAACAGCACACAATCAGAATACCAAGAAGAAAAAAGAATTTTAAAAAATGAGGATAGAATAATAAGCTTCTGGGACATCTTCAAACATACCAATATCCCAATCATAACAATGCAAGAAGAAGAAGAGGAAGGGCAAGAAACTGAAAATTTATTTGAAAAAAAAATGAAAGAAAATGTCCCTAACTTGGTGAAGGAAATAGACATACAGGTCCAGGAAGCAGAGAGTCCCAAACAAGTGGGACCCAAAGAGTACCACACCCAGACACATCATAATTAAAATGCCTGAGATTAAAAATAGAGAATCCTAAAAGCAACAAGAGAAAAGAAGAGAGTTACCTACAAAGGAGTTCCCATAAGACTGTCAGCTGATTTCTCAAAAGACACTTTGCTGGATAGAAAGGACTGGCAAGCAGCATTCAAAGTGATGAAAAGTAAGGCCCTACAACCTAGAGTACTCTATTTAGCAAAGCTATCATTTAAAATAAATAAAACCAAATAACACACAACTGAGAAAGAAAACTATAGGCCAATATGGCTGATGAACAGAAACGCTCAAATCCTCAACCAAATATTGGCAAACTGCATCCAGCAATACAATAAAAAGATCATACACCATGATCAAGAGGGATTCATCCTAGGAATGCAAGGATGGAATAATATTCACACATGAACAAATGTAGTATATCACATAAACAAAATCACATGATTATATTAATAGACGCAGAAAAACCATTTGATAAGGTACAGTACTGATTTACAATATAAACACTCAGCAAGGTGGGAGCAGAGGGAGCATACCTCAACATAATAAAGGTCATATATGAGAAACCTACAGCTAACAACATATTTAATGGGCAAAAATTAAAAGCTTTTCTACTAAGATCAGGAACAAGACAAGACTGTCCCCTTTCACCACTTCTGTTCAACATAGTAATGGAAGTCCTAGCCATAACAATTGGACAAGAAAAAGAAATAAAAGACAATCAAATTGGAATGGAGGAAGTAAAATTGCCATTGTTTGCAAATAACATGATAGTGTACACAGAAAATCCTGTAGACTCCACTAAAAATCTACTCAACCTAGTAAGTGAATTTGGCAAAACAGTGGGATACAAAGTCAGTAATCAGAAATCAAAGGCATTTCTGTATACCAACAATGAAATATTAGTAAGAGAAGTCAAGTAAAAAAATCCCATTTGATACAGAAACAAGAAAAATAAAGTACCTTGGAATATACCTAACCAGGGAAGTAAAGACCTGCACTCAGAAAACTACACAACACTGAAGAAAGAAATGAAGGATGATATAAACAAATGGAAGTATAAACCGTGTTCATGACTGTAAGACTTAACATCTTCAAAATGTCCATACTCCCCAAAGCAATGTATAGATTGAACACAATCCTTATTAAAGCACCAATGACATATCACAGATATAGAACAAACACTTCAAAAATTTATATGGAACCATAAATGAATCTGAGTAGCTGCAATAATTCTGAGAAAGAAGAACAAAGTAGTAGGAATCACAATATCTGACATCAAACTACATTACAAGGCCACTATAATCAAACAGTCTGGTACTGGCACAAGAACACAAACACAGGTCAATGGAACAGAATAGAGAGCCCAGAAATAAACCAAAGTCTCTACTGTCAGTTAATATTGGACAAAGGGAACAGAAGCATAAAATGGAGTAAAAACAGCCTCTTCAACAAATGGTGCTGGGAGATCTGGACAGGTACATGCAAAAAAATGAAACTTGACCACCAACTTACTATATATACAAAAATAAACTCAAGATGAATAAAATACTTAAATGTAAGTCAGAGCACTATGAAAGTCCTAGAGGAGAACATTGGCAGGAAAATCTCAGATATTTCACGCAGCAATTTTTTCAGATATGTCCCCTAGAGCAAGGGACATAAAGGGAAGAATCAGCAAATGGGACTTCATGAAAATTACAAGCTCCTGCACAGCTAGAGAAAATATCAGCAAAATGAAAAGGGAACCAACTGTATGGGAAAATATATTTGCCAATGATGTTATCAGACAGGGGTTTGATCTCCAAAATATATAAGGAACTCATACAACTCCACACCAAAAAGACAAACAATCCAATTAAAAAATGGGCAAAGGAAGACTTCCGGCCAAGAGGGAGGCATAGATAGGTAGGTACACTATACCTCATCATACAACCAAAAGGACAACAGAAAATTTAAAAAGAAACAACAACCTTAACTGCCAGAAAATCAAACTCTATGCAAGTCCAACAACCAAGGAGTTAAAGAAGAAATATTCATCCAGACCGGTAGCAATAGTGTAGAGGATATGTGGCAAGGTGGCAACAGAAGGACCGGGTGGAGGGGGTTTGGAGGTGGTGAAGGCAGTGGCTGGCAGAGCAGGTGATTCCACATTTGCATGTGGGTAAACCAGGAGGAAAACTGGGGAGTGAGACAAACCACACAACCCAGGGTTCTAATGTGGGGAAATCAAGCCTCAACACCTCTGACTGAAAAAACCTGTGGGGGTTGAGGCGGCAAGAGATACTCCCAGCCTCACAGGAGAATTCACTGGAGAGACCCAGTGTCCTAGAACGTACAAAAACCCATGCACAATTTGCTTGTGGGCAGTCATGGAAGTGACTAAAAGCCAGTGGAAAGCCCAGCAAGCAGCATTGTTCCCTTTAGGACCCACATATAGCACCATAATGCAGTGACATGGATTGTCCCACCCTGGAGAATACATAAGGCTTGGCCCCTTACTACATAACATGTGTGCTAGGGGGAAAAAATGGCCCAAATAAAAGACAAGATCAAAGCTTCAAAAAAATACAACTAAGCAATGAAAACATAGCCAACCTATCAGATGCAGATTTTAAAACACTGGTAATCAGGATGCTCACAGAAATGGTTAAGTATGGTCACAAAATAGAGGAAAGAGTGAAGACTATACAAAGTGAAATAAAGGAAACTGCACAAGGAAGCAACAGTGACAGGAAAAAAAACAAGACTCAAATCAATGATATGGAACAAAATGAAGAATAAACATTCAACCAAAACAGAATGAAGAAACAAAAATTAAAAAAAACGAGGAGAGGCTTAGGAACCTCTGGGACAACTCTGAACGTTCCAACATCTGAATCACAGGGGTGCCAGAAGGAGAAAAGGAAGAGCAAGAAATGGAAAACTTTGTTGAACAAATAATGAAGAAAAACTTCCCCAATCTGGTGAAGGAAACAGACCTCAAGGAAGCCCAGGAAGTTCAGAAAGCCCTGAAGAAGTTGGACCCAAGGAAACATACACCAAGGCACATCATAATTACATTACCCAATAGTAAAGGTAATGAGAAAATCTTAAAAGCAACAAGAGAAAAGGAGACAATTACCTACAAAGGAGTTCCCATAAGACAATCAGCTGACTTCCCAAAAGACACCTTGCAGGCAAGAAGGGGCTGGAAATAGTATTCGAAGTCATGAAAGACAAAGACCTACATCCAAGATTACTCTATCTGGCAAAGCTATCACTTAGAATGGAAGGGCAGATAAAGTGCTTCCCAGATAGGGTCAAGTTAAAGGAGTTCATCATCACCAAGCCCTTGTTACATGAAAGGTTAAAGGGACTTATCTAAGGAAAAGAAGAAGATCAAAACTGTGTATAGTAAGTAAAGTCACAATAAAATCACACCTGAACCTAAAAAACAAAAACATAAACAAACTAAACAAACAACTAGAACAGGAATAAAATCACAGAAATGGAAATCACACGGAGGGTTATCAGTGGGTAGAGGGAGGGAGGAATGAGGGCAAAGGTACAGGGAATAACAAGCATAAATAGTAGGTACAAAATAGACAGGGGGACGTTAATAGTATAGGAAATGTAGAAATGAAAGAACTTGTATGTACAACCCATGGACATGAACTAGGTGGTAATGCAGATGCGGGGGGCAGGGCAGAGAGGATTAAAGGGGATAAAATGGGACAACTATAGTAACATAATAAATAAAATACATTTTAAAATATAGGCAAAGGACCTGAACAGACACTTCTCCAAGGAGGACATTCAGAGGGTCCAGAGACATATAAAAGGATGCTCAGCATCATTGGCCATCAGAGAGATGCAATTCAAAACCACAATGAGATACCACTTCACACTGGTCAGAGTGGCCATCATAAACAAAGCAACAAACAAGAAGTGGTGGCGAGAGTGTGGAGAAAAGGGAACCCTAATGCACTGTTGTTGGGAATGCAGATTGGTGCAGTCACTGTAAAAAAATATATAAAATTTCCTCAAAAAACTAAAAGTGGAACTGCCTTTTGACCTGGCAATTCCACTGCTGGGATTATACCCTAAGAATCCTGAAACACCAATTTAAAAGAATCTATGCACCCCAATGTTCATAGCACAATTTATAATAGACAAGTGTTGCAAGCAACCTAAGTGCCCACCAGTAAATGAGTGGATCAAAACACTATGGTACAGGCCCTGGCTGGCGTAGTTCTGTGGATTGAGCACAGGCCTGTGAACCAGAGGATCGCAGTTCGATTCCCAGTCAGGGCGCATGCCTGGGTTGCAGGCCAACTCCCAGCAGGGGACACATGAAGGCAACCATACATTGATGTTTCTCCCTCTCTTCCTCCCTTCCTCTCTCTAGAAATAAATATTAAAAAAAAACAAAAAACACTATGGTACATTTACATGATGGAATACCATACAGCAGAAAGAAAGAAGGAGCTCCTACCCTTTGTGACAGCATGGATGGATCCAGAGAGCATTATGATAAGTGTAATAAGCCAGGTGGTGAAAGACAAATATCATATGTTCTCACCTATAAGTGGAAGCTAATCAACAAAACAAACAAGCAAGCAAAATACAACCAGAGACATTGAAAGAAAAAACAAACCAACCATAACCAGAGGGGAGGTAGGAGAGGATAAAGAGGGCAAAAGTGGGTAGGGTCGTCAAGGAACATGTATAAAAACACTTGGACAAAACCAAAGGATGGTGAGATGGAGGGTGGGAGGCAGATGGCTGGGGTAGGGGGAGAGTGGTGGGCATAAAATGGGATCAACTGTATTTAAACAATTTAAAAGAGAGAGAGAGAAAAAAAAGTTTAGAACAAAATCTGATTAAAATAGAGCACCTTTCAGATATCAAAGGAAATTTTACAAACGTAACTTGATTGAAATTATCAAATATTTTAATATAATTATTTATGGTATACCAAAAAAAAGGATCACAGTAAATTGCCAAGCAGAGTGTCACTCAGGAGGCAGATGAGGTGTATCTGGTAAAAATGGAATTGTTTCCTAAGCTCACACTTGCTTGGTTTTGGCCTGGTTAGCACCTTCTATACTGTGCTCACAACAGTACCTTTTACTTTCAAGGTAGAGGCAGATAACTTCTCTCCTTCAGGTTTCATTGTTGGGGGCTTGTTGTGAACAAGTTTCCACCATCCTGGTTCTCCAAATTCCTGAGCACCTGAACGGAAATACATAGGACTTCCCACACTGAGGCAACCTGCTACTGTGCTCCACCAGGTCGAAGTCTTTTTCCTAGACAGTCCAAAATATAAAAATTATTGGTATTTTAATTCAATCATTATATAAAAAATACACTCTATGTGTACTCTACAAAGCCTAGCCTATGATATGCTACAAAACATGCAATCTTTGAAGGAACATAAGTCAAGACTGAGCCGCTGAAGGCTGTCTGCCTTCAAATACTGGCTCTACAACCTTCTAACTGACTCAGTTTCTTCATATTTAAAATTAGGATCATAGAACTAGCTTTTATATGTGAATTAAACACAGCTCTCAAAAAGCAAGCAGGAGAATAAATCACCCTTGTAAATACTTCATGTTTTTATATTATATTTTGATTATGGTATTACAATTGTCTAAATTTTTTCCCATTCCCCCATTCACCTAGCACCCCCTACTGTCTCGGGTAATCACCACACCATTTTTCATGTCCATGGGTCATGCGTATAAGTTCATCAGCTACTCTATTTTCTATAGTGTACTTTACAACCCCATGTTTATTTCTGTAACTACCTATCTGTACTTCTTAATCCACTCAGCTCTTTATCCATCCCCCTACACTCCCCTCCCATCTGGCAACCAACAAAATGAACTCCATGTCCATGACTTTGTCTCTGTTCTCATTTGCTTAGTTTATTTTTAGATTCAATTGTTGATATGTATGTGTTCAGTGCCTTTTTATTTTTCAGTTTGGACCTTTCTTCCCTAAAATAAGTCCCTCTAACATTTTATACAATAATGGTTTGGTGATGATGAACTCCTTTAGTTTTTTCTTGTCTGGGAAGCTCTTTATCTCCCCTTTGATTCTAAATAATAGCTTTTCTGTGTGGAGCAATCCTGGCTGTAGGTCCCTGCTTTTCATGACTTTTCCATGAATATTTCTTGTCAATCCCTTTTAGCCTGCAGTTACTTTTGAGAAATCAGCTGATGGTCTTATGGGAACACCCCTCTAGATAAATAACTGCTTTACTCTTGCTGCTCTTTAGATTCTCTCTTTATCTTTAACCTTTAGCATTTTAATTATGATGTGTCTTAGTATAGGCATCTTTGTATTCACCTTGTATGGGTCTATCTGTACGTCTTGTACTTGCACATCTATTTTCTTCACCAAATTAGGGGAATTTTCCTTTCATCCTTTTTTCAACTAGATTTCCAATTTCCTCCTCTTTCTCTTTTCCTTCTGGTATCATGCAAATGTTGGAACACTTGAAGTTGTCCCAGAGGCTACTTACACTATCCTTGTTTTTTTGGACTACCTTTTCTTCTTTTTCTGCACAGTTGTTTTTTGCTTCCTTATGTTCTAAATCACTGATTTGATTCCTGGCTTCATCCATTCCACTGTTGTTTCCCTGTAATTGTTTTTTATTTAAATTAGTGTTTCCTTTGTTTCTGACTGATCCTTTCTATGCTGTTAACAACCTCACTAAGTTCCTTGAGAATCCTAGTAACTAGTGATTTGTGCTCTGCATCTAATAAATTACTTATCTCCATTTTATTCTTTTTCTAGAACTTGATCTTTACTTTCATTTGGGCCATGTTTCTTTATCTCCTCATTTTGGCAGCCTCTCTGTGTTTGTTTCTATGTATTAGGTAGAGCTGCTTTGACTCCATGTCTTGGTAGTGTGGCCTAACGTACAGGTGGCCAGTAGGGTCCAGTGGCCCAGCCTCCCCTATCACCCAAGCAGGGTACACAGGGTGTGCCCTTTGTGTGCCTTGGGTACACTCTCCTTTTGTAGTTGAGCCTTGATTGTTGTTGACAGGTCAACGAGAGGGATTTACCTAGGCCAGTCAGCTGCAAGGACTAACTGTGACCACTGACTGACAATTTCCACCCTCTGTGAAGGATCTGTTTTGTGGGGGCAGGGTGGTGGTACTCTGATGTGGTCTGTAGCTGTTCACTAGGTACACAGGCTCTGGGCTCCCCAGGTTGTACAGGCTAAGGTCAGCACCAACCTGTGTTCTGCTGAGGGCCAGCCTGCATGAGCTATAAAGTAACCTGACTGCAACTTGTGCTGCAAACTTCTGGCTGTAAAGGCTGTAAAGGCAGTGGGGATTGTTCAGTATAAGAAACTTCTGGAGCCCTGGCTGGTGTAGCTCAGTGGATGAGCGCGGGCCTGTGAACCATAGGATCGCGGTTCCATTCCCAGTCAGGGCACGTGCCTGGGTTGCAGGCCAGTTCCCAGCAGGGGACTCATGAAAAGCAACCATACATTGATATTTCTCTCCTTGCCTTCCCCTCTAAAGATAAATAAATAAAATCTTTTAAAAAAAAAAAGAAGGAAACTTCTGGAGACCCACGCAGTTCCCCTTAAAAAAACCTACATGAGGATTTACACAGACACACTCCCTCTGAGCTCCCACACCACTGGGCTAGCAGCTTGCAAAGCACCAGTGTCATACAAGGAAGAACTGAAGTATCTGTCATTAAGGCGGGAACTGGCAGACAGCTTACTCCCAGACAAAAAGGTGGGCAGCAGCCATTGTTACTTTTCTGAGCCTTCAGGCTGCTACTTGTGCTGGGCTGGAGATTCCCGGGGAAAGCCAAGCTTTGAATCTAGGCTGGCTGCTGCCAGTTCCTGTCACTTCCAGGCCTGGGGCCACTTAGCTCTTGCTTGTTTGATAGGATTTTGGAAGTTGTAAAGCAATAGCCAAGACCAACCATTCATATGGAAAAGTCAGTTAACAGTTTGGAGGGGCCTGTAAATTTGGTGGGACAGTTAACAGAATGGAACAGTACATCTGAAAGGATGGAGTACCAGGGATCTCCAGGGAAGGGCAAACAGTGTTAGCCAGGTTGATCAAGTCTTCACATATGGCACCTGATTGTTTGCTCTGTGGCTCTGTGTGGGGAAGGTTCAGAAAAGTGACAATCGCTACTGCCCACCTTTCTGTCTGGGAGTAAGCTGTCTGCCAGCTCCCGCCTTGATGACAGATACTTCAGTTCTTCCTTGTATGACACCGGTGCTTTGCAAGCTGCTACCCCAGTGGTGTGGGAGCTCAGAGGGAGCGTGTCTGTGTAAGTCCACATGTGTTTTTTAAGGGAACTGCTTGGAACTCTAGAATTTTCTTCTACTGAACAATTCCTGCTGGTCTTTGCAGCCAGAAGTTATGGGGACTAATCTTCCTACTGGAACCCTGGGCTGGGGTGCCTGGTGTAGGGGTGGTACTCCTTGCCCCTGAGATATCCCTCCCAAATTTTTAACCACCACACATGGACGTGGGACTAGCCTGTTTCACATCTCTGCCCTCTCTACCAGTCTAAAAGGATGTAGTCTCTTAATTCCATAGTATTCAGACTTCCATTCAAGTTGATTTCTGATGGTCCTGAGTGACGGCTGTTAAATATTAGTTATAATTTTCATGTCGTCATTCAAGGAGTTGAGCTATGTTCACCTATCTACCCTACTAAATAGTTCATTTTACCCAAGGTATCAGATGCATATCTCAGTCTGTTCTTATTGGCCTTTACACCATAGAATGGGTTAAAACTATATTGCACAATATGTTCCACAAACAAAGAATTTAACTTTGGGGATGGAGAAGCAAGTATAACTAGACAAGAGTATATATAACAAATTTTTAAACATGTTAAATGTCAAAAATTCAGGTTCCTCTCGAAAATTCTTTCAAATGCAACTGTTTTATTTCCACCTTGAAAATATAAGTCAATTACCAGAAATTCTTTCATAAGAAAGCCAATTCAACACTTCTAAAATAGTGGTAGGAAGCAAAAGAAAAAAGGTATTCTTAGCAATAACAATGTACCAAGAAAAGGAAAAAATAAACTAATAGGCACAAACACTATTAGTGATGGGGCAAATAACTTTAGCTTTTACCAGCAATATTCTGGTTGCACAGCACCTCTCCACTCTAAACTTTTTCAAACCTTTGCAGGCTCCCTCCTCTTGCCCAAATAGTGTGACCACAGGGAAAATCACTTCACTTGCTTTCTCACACAATGACTATTAGTCCAGTTGGTGGTATCCCATAGGTCCCTTAGGTTCTGGTCACTTCTCCTTGATCTTTTTTCTTTCTGTTCCTCGGACTTAATATTTCCCATTGTCCTATCCTCAAGTTCATTGAATCTACCTTCTGCCTGTTCAAATCTACCTTTGAATCTCTCCAGTGAATATTTCATTCCAGTTACTGTACTTTGCAGCTCCAGAATCTCTCTCTGATTTCTTTTTAGATTTCCTACCTCTTTGCTGATATTTCTGTTTTGTTCTTACATCATTTTCTCAACTTTTTTTAAAAGAAAGTATCTGTTGGATTATTTTTTTCCCTTGAATGGACCACACTTTATTGTTTCATTGTATTCCTTTTAATTTTTTAAATTTAAAGCAGGACATTTGAATTTAATAACATAGTAACTCTGGAAATTAGATTATCTTCCTTTCCCAAAGTTTGGTTTTAGTTTTTCGATTGATGTAGGCTGTCCATTGTGCCAAAGATAGGCATGAATTGTATAAACTTAAGATCTTCTCAGGTCATTTCTGAGCTCTGCCTTCCCCTGAGCATGTATAGTTACCTTCTAATTTCCCCTGTATATGTAGTCGTTTTTGAATGTCTTAGTCTTGAATGTTTGGCTCCAAAAGGGAAACAAAGAGACAAATGAAGTGGGGAGGGGTGGAACCAGCATATTAAATCCCTTAAAGTTGGTTCAGCTAGAGAGGAAGTGGCTTGCAACACCAGGGGAGGTAAAACAATGGCCACCCACCTCTTTGCACCTCTGTTATCAGGAACAGCAGTGATCTGAGCACAGATCACAATATTTGGAGAACAGGGTCCTTTTTCTCTACCCTCGCTCCCGTAAGCCATGTGCAAGCTGCTCTGAGGACATGCATATTGTTGCCTGCCACAGCTGAAGTATGTGAGATAGGCAGAAGCTACAGTGAGTGCTAAAAGTTGAAACTGATTGAAATTAAAAGCAATTTACTACCCAAACCTTCCCCTGGAAGTTGCAAGCCTTCAACAGACTCCAAAAACCCTATTTTTAGAGTTACATCAGACAGATTCTCCAATTGTAATTACTGTCTACGTAGGGAGACAAATTTCTGGTGCTTGCTACTCTGTCATCTCCCTAGAATCTTCATATAATTTTTTGAATTTTAAATACTATGAATGTGTTCTTCCATATTTCATCAAATGTAAGACCCACTAATTTTAAAATATATCATTTTATATATAAGAAAACTATCAAATTTAGACACATCATCACTTGTAAGATATATTCAGCTATCAGAGAAATCAAAATTTAAAGTATTGTGCACTTTAAAACAAATAAAGAATAAGCTATTCAAACTATTCTTCACTAATCAAAGATATGCCTTCTGAAAGAATTCAAGGCTGAGACTGTACAAGCAAATTAAATGATCAAACACACAATGGCAATTAAACTGTGGTACTCAATAAAGCTTCTGTATATTTTTAGATTTATTTCTACAATAGGTACATCGGTATTTAGATCATCTCTAAATAATCTTGTACACACTTACACTAATAAAAATTAAAGGCAGCTTCCAATCAAGATGGTGACATAGGCAGGCGTGGCTCACCTCTTTGCACAGCCACAACAAAATTACAATTCAAATATAGAAGAACCATCACTTAGGAACGTCAGAAATCGAGTTGAATGGCAGTCTGACAACTACAGAAATGAAGAAACCACAACCATCCAAACTGTTAGGAGGGGCACAGAAGTGGAACGGGCTAGCCCCATACCCACATAGATAAAAATTCAGAAGGGATATCTCAGGAGCAAGGAGTCCCAGACACACACCAGTCACCCCAGCCTAGGATTCCAGTGCCAGGAAGGTAAGTCCCCACAACTTTTGGCTGCGAAAACCAGCAGGTGGAGGAGGCAACCGGATCCCAGAGCAGTTCATCTTGGGGAAAACACACGCAGATTTACCTACTCAGACTCACTTCCTCTGAACTCTAGCACCAGGGTGCCAGCTTGAAGGGCACCAGTGATACACAGGGAGAGACTGAAGTGTCTGGCATCGGGGCAAGCAGAAGTCATTGTCCCTTTGCTGAGTCCTACCTCCACAAAGCTGGTAAGCTCGTGCCATATCTGAGATTCCATCAACCTGGCTAACAATGTGTGACCCACCTTGGAGATCCACAGAGGCTCTACCCAACTCAACTTACGGCACACTCAAACTACTTTTCTGTAAGAATGGCTGGTCTTGGCTCCCAAATCCTATCAAACAAGCAACAGCTGGCTTCAGTGAGCCCTAGTGGCAGTCAGATTAGAGTCACAACTTGGCTACATGTGGGAATCCAAGCCCAGCACAAGTAGAAGCCATCTCAGATTGCTTTACAGTTCAGGCAGGTTGCCCTGGACAAAACACAGGTAGAGGTTGATCTTAGGCTGCACCACCTGGGAAATCCCAGGACCAATACACCCAGTGGACAGCTACAGACCATGTCAGATCACCACCACCCTGTCCCTACACATCTGACCCTCCATGGAGGGCAGAGGTTGGTGGTCTGTGGTCACAGCCAGGCTTTGCAGCTGACTGGCCTGGGTAAATTCCTCCCATTGATCTGCCAACAGCGACCAAGGCTTAAATACAAAAGGAGGGTATACTCAGCCCACACAAAGGGCACACTTCGAGTACCCAGCCTGGATGATAGGGGAGGCTGTGCCACTGGACACTACAGAACACCTATCCATTAGGCCACGCTACCAAAACACAGAGTCAAAGCAGCTCTACCTAATATACATAGAAACACACACAGGGAGGCTGCCAAAACAAAGAAATAAAACATGGCCCAAATGAAAGAACAGATCAAAACTCCAGAAAAAGAGCTAAACAAGGTGTAGATAAGCAATCTACTAGATGAAGAGTTCAAAACACTATTTTTAAGGTGCTCAAGGAACTTAGTGAGGACCTCAGCAGCATAAAAAAAACCCAGTCAGAAACAAATGATACACTAATTGAAATAAAGAACAATTTACAGGGAAACAACAGTAGAACAAAGCCAAGAATCAAATCAATGATTTGGAACATAAGGAAGCAAAAAACAACTACTGGAACAACAAAAAGAAAAAAGAATACAAAAAAATGAGGATAGTATGAAACAGCCTCTGGTCCAACATCTGGCTCATAGTGATACCAGAAGAAAAGAGAAAGAGTAAGAAATTGGAAATCTTTCTGAAAAAACAGTGGAAGAAAACCTTAATTTGGTGAAGGAAATAGACATGCAAGTCCAAGAAGCGCAAAGTCCCAATTGTGATGAATGTAAAGAGGCCTACTCCAAGACACATCATTATTAAAAGGCCAAAGGTTAAAGATAAAGATAGACTCTTAAAAGCAAGAGAAAAGAAGTTACCACCAGGCTGCCAGATGGGAGGAACAAGGAAGAGAATGGGTGAAGAAGTGAGAGAATTAAGAAGCACAAATAGGTAGTTACAGAATAGCCATGGGGGTGTGAAGTACAGTATAGGAAATGGAGTACCCAAAGGAACTATACAC
Organism: Sturnira hondurensis; assembly: GCF_014824575.4. Lineage (NCBI taxonomy): Eukaryota > Metazoa > Chordata > Mammalia > Chiroptera > Phyllostomidae > Sturnira > Sturnira hondurensis. The sequence continues at coordinate 237,103 of NW_028091817.1, read as the reverse complement.
ACAATCCATGGCCATGAACAATGGTAGGGGGATTGCCTGATGGAGCAAGGGCCGCTTGGTAGAAGGGCACAAAGGGAGAAAAATCAAGACAACTGTTATAGCATAATCAATAAAATGTAATTAAAAAGTAAAAAAATTAAAGGCACAAAAGCAAAACCTGTAAATATCTGAAAGAAAATGTATTCAAATTTAGAACTTCATCACACAGTATGCTATTCTCCTCCTAGCTTTTATAGCAAATAAGAAATGGTGACTATTGTTAAGAATTTAAAATATGTTCTATGAACAGCAGAATTCAAATCTCTATTAGCTACCAAAAAAGTCTGACTGCAAATGTTCTTTGCAGCCTGGTTCTCTGGGGTGCAGTGATTGATTCCGTGTATGTTCATTCAGAGACATTAGAGCCCATGGTGACTCCATCAAGAAGCAGTTTCAGGGGACCTCCCAATCACTGATGTTTACAGCAGAGTTCCAGAAGAAAGGTTAGCACTGGTCAGAAAACTGAGTGACAAAAAATCAGAGTAAATTTTAATTCTCTTTCACTCCTTCTGGTTAGATCAAGGAGTGACTTTGTTGTTTGAAATTCTAACAGATGTAGTCTCCCCTTTTGATGAAGAAAGAGGGTCTCAGATCGCCTCTACAGGCCATGGGCTTCACTACAACTTAATGGCCTTTTATTTCTAGTTTCATAATATTTATGACAAATGATTGAAGGTTTTCACTTCCCAAGGTGGTGTGAAGTTTCTTCATAAAATAAATGCATTTTTAAGTGACCTGATTTAAATAAGTAAATAATAATTCAAGTGATGCATTATTATGGCCAAAACCACCAGTCTAGTGGTTAAACTATACAGCAGCCGGAAAGTAACTAATGCCTTTCAGACATGTTTAAAAAGAACAGGCTGTAGAAATGAACAAGTGAAACCGAAAAACTTCTGTTACAATAAAGGCAATATCCTTAAAAATAGGCAATTTAAATCCAATTTCTCCCAGAAAACAATCCATTAAGTAGAAGAGCACTAAGAGATTATGAAAACATTCCAAGATCTAATTTTATCAGGTTTTTTTCCTTTCTTGTCCCTTATAAATGGGACCTATTGAGTTCCACAAATAGTGCTAAATCATTAAACTAAGACAACTGATTTCCTTTCTTTGAGAAAAAGAACCAGTTATACTGTCCATTCTTTTCTTAGTACCACTAAAATACTCCAGAACAAAAATAACTCCATTTGTAAAAGTGTATTGAATCTATTCTATTTTTAACTCATAGCAAGTCTCCAGAAGGTCATCCTTCCTCATAAATGTCTTCCCTGAATTCCCAGCAATATCAGCAGAACTGTGACTTCTCAGCACTGCAGGAAATAGAGGCTGTGCTGAGTTCAGAGTGAGGACAGGCACAAACTGACAGCTCTGACATGATGTGATCAGAGTCTTTATCTCATCTACGCTGACCCAATATGCAAGATTTATGAATTTCACACAGGACTTCAGATGGCAGTTAACAATCAGAACCTCAAACAGAATTCACAAATGCAGCTGTAAACTCACTAATCCCTATATAGCAATAAAGATCTTATTAGGTCCACACAAACATTTAGTTAAAACACATGGTCTCAATGTCTGTGCACTGGCATCCCTAAGTCTGATGAACCAAAATAGCCACCAAGGAAGAGTATACTCAGCAGCAAATTGAAAGCATTATTATGAAAAGAAGAATGAATGAATAAGCCATATGTTTATTAATGTACCTAGACTTTTCTAAGCACTGTAATACCAAAATTATAAAACTGTTTCTCCCTTCCAGTTAATAAAACAAATACTAACAAGCCTCTATTAATGAAGAGCAATATTAATGGGTACAGTCAATAACTGCCATTATTTTTCTTCTTCTGATCTTCCCATAAGGACATTTTCTGACTTACAAAATTCTCTGTAACTGCCATAAGCAAACATGTATTCTAATTCTCCAGAGCAACAATTTTTAACTGGTGTGCCATAAGAATTTCTAAAACACACAGTACCTGACAATTTAGTCAGGGGTACTGATCTCTTTTCCCTCGGATTGTCAAATAAAAATAAATAAATAACAAGAGCAACACAACAACAGCCATCCAGTATGAATGAATCAAAATTATACCTATGTTTTGGGTCCGGTCAGCAAAAAATATACTTTTGTGTGTGCTGCAGAATTTAGAATTAGTTTATGTGTGCTGTAAGATGAAAAAGGTTGAAAACTGCTACTGTAGAGGGCTATATTAGGCTGTCTCAAATCTTATATTCTTTGTCCTTCACATCTTTGTACAAGTAAAATACTTTTTAAAAATCACATTACCTATTCCCTAGTAAAAAAGTCCAATGTTTCTCAATAAAAGCGCAGATATCCTCTTTCCACCTGAAATAACCTTGACGTCCACTTCCTTCCAGAGACAAGTTGTACATTGCCAACATGACAACCTGAAACACAAAGTAAACAATGGGTGGGAGAGAGGCAAGATTAAGGGTGTTAATCTACAGGGGGGGAAATATGTTTTATATTCTAGGTAATAATGCTGGAGAATGGAGGGGGGAAGGAAAGAGAATATTGGAATATTCTTAGTATAAAATTTATTTCCAGAAGTAGGATCCTGAACCTGTAAGAAGTCTACTAAAGTTTAATTCACCCCCCCCCCCAATACCTGGGACCCCAGCTCTAACTCCCAATAGTCCCATAAGAATGTCTATGACTCAGGGCAATCCTGATGCTTCCACTGAGTTTCAATTTCCCCCAACCTTAAACTTAAAAAACTTTTGGACAGCCTAACAAATAATTAACCCCATGAACAGATTTTTCAAATTCTTTCACTTATTTTTACATCAGGTCTACATCAACCAACAAGCATCTTTCTTTAAGCAGTTACTGTTCATGGGGAGTTACTGTTTAATGGATATGAAGTTTCAGTTTGGGAAGATAAGAAAGTTCTGGAAATGGATGGTGGCAATGGTTGCTGAGCAGTGTGAATACACTTTATGCCACTGAATTGTATGCTTAAAATTGTAAACTTTTATGGTACGTATATATTACCACAATTTTTATTTGTTTCGCAGGCCGGTGCTCAATGCACTGAGCCATACCAGGCAGGGTTTATTATTGCAATTTTTAAAACTTATTTTCTAAGAAGTACTTTAAGGAAAGAATAAAGTGAACTTTTGCCCACTTGCTGCTACAGTCCCTCAGAAACACAATTCACTGTTAATCTCAATGGCAGATACATAAGTGTCTGTTAATTTATTTCCGATCTATTTTTTATATTTGAAACATTTCATTACTTTAAAGTTAAAAACTCACATGTACATGAAAATAACTTTACCTATTATCACAATACTTACTGAGGAAAACTACAAGCTCAATATATAAAGGACATGGTTTTCCTCCTCTCCTGGAATTCATAATCTAAAAGAATGCATCCCAGTTTATCTTTCTGCTCTTGCATGATTAGACACACTCATCAGTAACAGGCCGGCCTTGTAAACCAGTGTATCCCCAGGGCCTAGTTGGGGTTGGCACAGACACAGCAGGCACAAGTATCTTGAAAAACAATCATGGTATCTTTCTTTACCTGTAAAGTAAGAATGACTGTCCAGGACAAGAATGTAAAAAAAAAAAAAAAAGAATGTAAAAACTACACTGTCCTTCCCAAACACAAGATAAAGTTTCTCCTGCATTTCAAACTGTTGTTCACAAGTCACCAAAGAGGAGGAGAGAAAATAAAAGGAGGGCATGGAAGAAAGAGGCCTTTTAGTTAAGAGAACAGACCTTTTTACTGTTGGTATTTAGTAATACAAGCAAGCATTTCCATTTATTACTTTGATAAAGCAACAAATACAAAGTTTAAGATTTATAAAAAACCAGAAAACCCACATTCCAATGAAATCTATTCAAGACGAACTGAGTCTCTGTCAGCTCTTTGATGAGAGACTGAGTTTTTAAGGTGCAACAAGGAACGCTGGTCAATAGCTTGCCAAGAACCAGATGCACCTGATGGAAGTTATCATTTCATCACACCAGTATTATCCACCACCAATGTGCCTTTGGAAGTAAAAGAAGTCATTTTCAAGTGTTATTAGTCTAAATAAATGTGCAAGTTGAGACAATAGCATATTCTGAGCAACACAATCAAAAACTAGTTTTCTCTTAAAAAGAACTGTCACAGAGTACTCATATTCCTGAAAAGAAGAAAATACATCTATTTGCTCTTTTGTTTTATACTTTTTGAGAAGCTACTTGCAAGCCAAGGGCAAATCTGCCTCCATGTGCACATGTCAGAATAATCTATTAGCATTAAACTGACCCTGCCTGGAGCAGGTCGCATGTGCTCTTTGAAAAAATATTGGAATCACAACATTCATGAGACTATATCATCAATACAAACTTCATTTTCTACTCATGTATTTTCAGACAAGTCAAAAAGACTCCCTCCATTCACCGCTGACAGATTTCATTAGGAGATGTCCTAATAAAGCTGATAATTAGGATAAATCTAAGGCTGCTAAAGCAACTACAATTTGCAAGGAACACCTGAAGTGGCTTAGATGGTATTATTTACCATCTTTTGTCATTACCCTGTTTTATTTCCTTCATAGCAAAAAGGTGCAATGGGTAACTAACTTATTTGTCTACTTACAATCTAAAATAAATGTCTAGAATGTCACTGCATGGGGCAGGGGTCTTAGCTGTGCAGTTCATCACAGAAGCCTCCAGGCCTAGAACAGTGCCTGGTTCATTACAGGTACTCAACATTTGTTGAATCAACAAACATAAAATTGAATATGTGTAATGTGTTCCTTTTTAGAACTTAAACACTGTATATACATTATGCTTACTATAGACATATTAATATAAAAACAAAATCAAAAAATTAATACAACCAAAGATGGAAAAAAGCTATCATTCAGGCTATATGATAAGGTTATATATCGATCAGGCTAAGCTGGATTATGGTATTGGTACTCAAGATGACTAAAAGTGGACATAAGTATTCATCAAGCAAAAAATATTTAAACATGTTTGAGTTCAAATGCAGAAAAGCTAGACTGTGTTGGTTTCTACAATCAACCACCTTATGTCTTCCTAATCTATTTCCAATAGGCCATCCTTCTATTTTTAAAAAGGTTTCATTTTTCCAAAAAAAAAAGGCTGCCAGAAAAATGTGAACTTCATTTTTAATTAAAGTCAGAGTTTGGTACTACATAAAAATGAAATTGTGCCCTGACCAGTGTGACTCAGTTGGTTGGCCGTCGTCCTGCAAAGGAAAGGTTGTTAGCTGGATTCCTAGTCAGGGCACATGCCTGGGTTGCAGGTTCAGTCCCTGGTCAGGGCGCATATGAGTGAACCAAATGTGTTTCTCACAAAGGTGTTTCTCTTCCTCTCTTTCTCCCTCTCTAAAAATAAATAAAATCTTTAAAAAAATGAAATTGTGTGTTTTCAAGAACCTCAAACCCAATTCACTAAGTTAGCACTGAGTACCAAGAACTTTCTCCACACATTCAGTATATAATTTTCATGGGTAAATAAAAAGTGATCCTCAAAACAGCTCAAAATCTCATATAAGTTCCTTTCTCCATATATTCCAATAAATTCCTTGGAGGACCAACCTCAGGAGTAACACAGGAAGAGCCTTTTACTCACTTGCTGCCACGTTAGCTTCAGCCTTTCATACTGCTCTTTGCCATCTTCTGAACAATCCGAACAAGTAAACCTAAAAAAATTATCACCCTTAAGGTAACTGAGCTGTTCCCTCAGCTGACCTAGGAGGAAAACAAAAACGTGTATCATAGAACTGCGGTAACCCAAATGTTTAATTTTTATCAACCAGATTTTCCAAGTTTTCTGTGCTGTTTTTCTTTTACTTTTTTTTACCCCCAGCCAGTCCACAATAGGAGGCAGGGGAGGGAGTAGATTTTTATTCTTCCAAAATCAAGCGTGTACCCACTTAAGATAACTGGTTCCCTTACTTTTAGGAGAAAGATACTAGGTACAGCTCACTTGTTGCTCACTGGATTTTCCAGCTATTAACATTCCTGACTCCTATAGGTCTCTACATATTCAAACAATATCTGAACACCCACTAAGTATCAGGCACTAGGACTACTATGCCCAAGGCAGGCATAGATAGTAACTTTTCTCAGTAGCTTATAAATTCTGTAAGAGAAACATGAAGAAATAGGTAATCACAACAGCACAGTAGTTCTCCATCCTCACCATATATCAGAATCACCTAGGAGGTTTTTGGTTTTTGTTTTTAACATGCATTGGCCTACCCCACATGAAATGAATCAATCTCTTAAGTGGGGCCTGGGTCTGCATTTTTTAAAGTTCTCCGGTGGCACATACTCAATTATTAAGACATGAAAATCACTGTGGTGCTAAGGGCAATGTGAGGGCACATAAAAGGGGTGCGTGACCCATATTGAAAAGATAGGAGAGCTAGAAAAAGTGAGCTCTTCGGGATGATCAGAATTGGCCAGGGGAAGAGAGATGCTTGTGTATGCGGGGATTAGAGGCTATAGTGATGTATATTCTAGAAAGGAAATTAAAATTTGCTAAGTCCTAAGGATAAAAAAGACTTATTTGTAGAGAATGATCAGGTTGGCCAAAAAGTCCATTTAGTTTTTTACATAAAATAAAAGACACACTTTTTCATTTTCACCAATAACTTTATTAATTTGGATTATTTTGAGTATGTCGGTTATCTCCCACTATTGGTTTCTAGTGAGTTGAGGCCAGTTGTGCTGCTAAACATGTTTCCATGCATAAGAGAACTCCACAACAAAGAACTGTTTGGCCAAAATGTCAATAGTACCAAGAAACTTCACAAACCACTTTTGACACATCCTCCATACACTGCACAAATCTTTTATTTTTCATTTCAGCTGTGTTCTTACCTTTCTTGAAATAATAAAGCATAACACGCCAAAAATGTTGCTTATTTTCTTCCATCTTCAGTATTAAAATGGCTACACAAATTTTCACCAATTTTAACTTTTTTAATGCACACTGATATGACAGCTGATTGTCACAATACAATCAAACAAAATTGTTTCAAATGACGTTAAAGACATCTAAGCACAACTAGAATCATCTTATAGAAAAAACTAAAAGAACTTTTTGGTCAACCCAATAAAAGCTCCCCCTAACAGAAAGTTCTCTTTATGTGTGAAGATAAGAGGAATTTAAAGAGAAGGCTAAAGAAAGCAGCAAGGGCACAATCATAGAGTGCAGTTGAAAATGTACCCTGTGAAGACAAGGGGAAAGCCACTGAGATCTTTAGGCAGGACCCTGAACTAATAAGCAGAAAGAGCTCACGAGTAAAAACTACCTAAGATGTAATAAATTCTAGGTTTGTCTTCTATGAAAAGTTATGTATTAGTAGTAACTGTTACCTAAATAGATGAGTCTTTAACAAAAACATTTCTATGCACCAGAAAATGCCCTACTTCACAATTACAAATATAAAACATTTTTTTCTCTGACCTAATTACAAATTCCATTACACAAAGAATTCCTCTAGTACCTGTCTTTACTGGTCTCCACCTAATAGAAAAATCCTTTTTTTTTTTTTTGGTAAAGACTCATGATGACTGGCAAAGTATACTCTTCCTTAAGAACTAGGAAGCTAGCAATAAAAAGATTGAGTTGAAAAACTAAAGTATTAGGGAAGCATGGGTGTATATATCTCTTGCCAGTGTATCAAAGAGGCCAACAAGTAGAAAACAAGAATAGTCCTAGGAAAAAAGGACAAAACACTTTTACTCTGCTAATTCTAGCCTTACTTCAGCATACAATAGCAGTTTTCTATTAAGGTAAATATTAAGAGTAATTGTTATGAACTTGAACTTTAATTCTACACTAGGCCTAGAATTTGGCTTCAAATTTTTAATATAGCTTTGTTGGAAAAATTTGGCTAATTCTTTAAGTAACACAGAATTTATAATTTTCTAATCTTCATTGAATTACCATCAAGAATGTTAATTTAACAACTTGATAGGTGCTGACAGTGGTTTTTGTTAGAATAAATGTGTTTTATACAAATATAGTTAATAAACTAAACTAAATATAAATATAATAATTATATTTTTATTTAGGTCTATTTTACATTCACGTTTCTTTCACAGGTTAGAAAAACAAACCACATAGAAACCAACAAATCAAAGGAATCAAGAAGCTTCTTACTGGCTGGTATCCATTTTTGGCACTTGTCACAGAAGTAGGACAGCTGCTCCTCCATCCAGGATACATCTCCTTCATCACTGTTGAGGGAATCCCCACTCTGATCATGAGACAAGTCCACTGATGCCTGGTCCTCTGATTCAACAATCAGGAGAGTCTCCCCCTCTACTTCACCCTCCTCCAGTCCTTCTGAGGTAGATGTTCTTGTGGCTTCATCATCATGGCGACTTATCAAACTACTCAGGTGAATGTTACTATCCATCCCTTTTTCTCACAGGTCAGAAGTGCTTTTTATAACAATCCTAAGCTCTGGACACCACACTTCAAGGGACTTTGATCAGGATTACAAACAGAAACTCTTCAGAAGAGCACCCACTTCTCTACTCAGATATAATGAACTTCTAAAGCAACAATTTAGACTATATAATCCATTGTCCTTGTACCTGAGTTTAAAAGAACAGTGACCAAAAAAAGGAGGAAGATCTCACTAAGCTATTCCCCATCAACACTCACACTCACACACTCAACACTACTTATCCCACCAATATTTCACATTCATTTCAAGTCATGCTTTTTGAGATCCTTTGCCAACAATGTCTTCTCTCTCTCTGCTTCAAGTTGCTCAGTCAAAATAATCTGTTCTCCCAAAAGACGAATGTTTTCTTTTTTCCGATTTTGCCTCTCAATGTCTCTGATCACTCCGTCACGAAGCCTCTAAAAACATAAGAAACAGATTTCAGTAACACCTCGAACAGGTGTCCCATCCTTGTGCCATTCAAATCCAAATAACAGCATTACCAAAATACACTTAAAACTTTCAGACTCTATTTTAACTTCTGCATAAATGTAAAATGTAACAAAGAAACCATCAAATTAATCTGGTAGTGTGCTATCATGTTATCACTTCAATGACTACTTATCAAGTATTTTAAGAAATTCCTGAATATTCATTATAGAACGTTTAATTGGAAATAACAATTAAAAAAGAAAAAACTGCTACTGTGTTGAATTTCAAAAGTTTAATTGATATGACACTTAAAAAATTTGGTAAGAATTACCACAGTAATTCTTTGAACTACCTTTTTAAAAAAAAAAAGATTTTATTTATTTATCTTTGAGGGAAGGAAAGGAGAGAGGGAGAGAAATATCAGTGTATGGTTTCCTCTCATGTGTCCCCCGCTGGGAAATGGACTACAACCCAGGCATGTGCCCTGACTGGGAATCGAACCACAGTCTTTTGATTCACAGGCCCGTGCTCAATCCACTGAGCTACACCAGCCAGGGCTTGAACTACTTTTTATTCTAGTTGAATAATAAATATCAATGAAAAAGAGACTACCAAAATATGAACAAGCAAGCTGTAAGGTGCTGTAAGAAAGTAAAAAACCTATCTTCTAATATATGAGAAAAAATTAAAATTATACGATAGTATTAGTCAATTACAAAACAGAGAGAGAAGAAAAAAATGCTACTAACAAAGGGAAAAATAGAGATCCATCAATGTAGTTACTTTGTTAAGCACTAAAGAAAGGTAGAACATTCCAGAACATGGACCTAGCACCTAAGAGACTTTTAAAAGCATCAATCCAGTCATGACCAACATGTTATCATTACAAGTCGCTAAATGCTATAATAAGTTTTTAACAGCACCTTTGTAAGGCAGAATTAATGGACATAGGTCCCGGGGTCTGAATATTTTGTAATTATTATTATGTCTATTTGAAAGACTCAATGAGTATCTACCTGCTGGATCTCCTCCAGCCCTAGAACTTCACTCGATGTTATGGGGGAATAAAGAGTCATAAAACTAAAAACTCAGCTGAAAAATAATTTTCTTGAGCCCTGAACCCTTGGCAAGACCTCCAGAGACAGAAGTGGAGGTACTCATTCCACTCTTCCCTCCCCGATTCTTCCTAACCAGTGCTCCTCACACCACTGAATACCCACACACCCACTCCACCCTCTAAAGCCCACACCTTCCACTGGCATCATTCCACACCTGCCTGAGATCATACCTTGCCTTTTCAGAGACTTTAGCATATACTTAGGATCTTGCTTTCCACACATCATTTGCTATCTTCCTCCAAGTTTCAATGTTTATGCTGACTGCCTTCAACATCTTTCCTGTGATGTGCACTTTACTACCCTACCAGCGACTAAGATCTCTTCACTATTCCAATTCTAACACCTAGAACTCTGGCTCCTTGTGTATTACTTGTTTTTCTGGGTTCCTGTGAGGATTAAAGATGATGTATATAAAGTTCTTAGTGCAGTGTGTGGTATATAGTAGACTGTGAAGAAACAACAGTCATTATGTCTTGCTTCCCTTGAATCCTCCTACATACCCACCCGACAATCATTTGGACAATTCTTTCCCACTGCTAGAGAGTAAGCCCACAATGAATAACTGAATATAATATAATATAATATAATATAAGATAAACACGGTTTATTCTGGTCAATCTTTTCTTCATTTCTAACTTCCAAATATCTTAATTTTCCTGTTCTTCCACCCTCCAACACAGTGATTCTCAACCCTGGCTGAGAATCCCCTGGGTCGCACTTAAATCATACACAAGCACGATCCCCATCCCCATGAAATTCTGATTTAACAGGACTGGAGTAGTGCCCAGCCTCAGTTACACTGTAAACTTCGCAGGAACACCAGGGGTGTAGCTAGATTTCAGAACCAATCTCTAATAACCCAGCGCTACCTGACACTCTCTGATATTCCCTGTTCACTGATCGGAGAACTTTATCACATAACCATATTTCTGCCTCTGTTACAAAAGCTACCCTCTTAGAAACCCAAATCTCTAGTCTCTTCCACGCCCTTTCATCATTAATCATCCCATTCCTCCCTCCAGAGAATTCTTGTATCTTTACAGGCTTCCTCTCTTCTGATTTCCTTGAACTGCGAACACGGAGGACCAAGACCTCATCTGCTTCACATCTGTATAGGGAGCCCGTGGCACAGTCAATGCAAGAAAATCAACGTAATAGCAAAGACTTTTTTGCTACTGATTACTTCCACCGTAGGCAAACTAAGCTCAACCAAAAATTGCACCAAGGTGATCTGTAACAGTTCACCAACGATCTAGTTCCCATTCTCACACTCAACGTCCAGCACAGTTGTGAATCAGTCTCAAGAACAGTATGCTTCCGTATCTTTGGTCCCCAAAAGTACCTGGTATGGTGCCGGGCACATAGTGATAAGCCATTAAACGTTGCTAACCTTAATAAGAAAGAAAATTTGGGCCGAGAAACACTAAACGGACTGACCGTCCACTGATTAGTAAGTCTTGTTTCTAGAAATGAGTATTTTTAAAAGATAATTTGGAGGCTGGTGTCGTTCCCAGAATCTAGTGTTCATAGCAAACTACTTAAATTCCACGGCCCCCTCCTGCAATTAAAAAAAAAAAAAAAACAACGTACAGGCATCTCACCAAATTTCCTTGGCCATAGGCACGAAGGAAAGTGCACGGTGCTTCTTTACCAGAAGATAAAGACTTACTAGTACTTAAACGCAGTAGGACCCAACCTTGGGCCTGGAGGTGGGGAGGCCGGTACCCCGCTGAATGTATCCCAAGGAAATTCCTTCCCCTACTCCACTTTTCTGCGATCTCACTAACATTCTGGAAGGTCGTAACACGACAGGGCGGCTGTGACTTGAAACCGGGACAGCTGACCATCCCACCCACAGGCGTGCATTCGAGGGAGCCACGTAAACTCAGCGCGGAGGGCCGGGCTCCCAGGCGCCCGCCTGGTCAGGGTGGCCTGGGTCTCGAGAACGCACGCAGCCTGGGGGCTGCAGCATCCACGGCCGAACCGGCTGATCGCAGTCGCCAAAACGTGAGGGTGCCGGGTTGCAGCGGAGGGAAAGAGAGAAGGAAATACCAGGACTAGCTGGAAACCACGCGGTGAGCCCAGGGCCGCCACCGCGCTGGCCCCGGAAGAGGCCGTCACGTGACACCGACCTGCTGGTCCTGCCGCTGCTTCAGATGCACGCCCGCCACAGTGGCCACCGTCAGCACCACCGAGAGGCCCAGCACCAGCTTCGAGCTCCTCGACATCCCCGCGCGGGCCACCGCGGCGGCCCTCGACCACCCCCGTGGTGCCCTAAGAGCGACAGCCCAACGCGCGTCGCAGACTGTGTGAGTCAGAACCAACAAGTAGAACGCAGAGCTCCAGTCACTTTGAGTAGTGCCGGCCGCCGCCAGGCACGAGCAATCAAGAGCCGAGCGGCTCCCCAGCTCCTTGGGAAGGCAACTTGGGTCGAAGCCTGGGAGTAGGAGGGATGTCCCTCTAACCTGCGGACTGCAGGGTTAAAACACTCCCAATTCAAATTCTGAAGAAGAGCCGGGGCCCAAAGCTGGCCCCAGCACCGTGTCGGGGATGGGGTGGAGGGGTTCCAGGCCTGAGCCACTGCATTTTATCACCCTACCACCAGCAGCGGCAGAGACCGTCGGGCTTGGGTGGAGGGAGGAATCCTACTGAGGTAGGTCGCTGACCCAGGTGCTGTTGCTCAACACCAACTTCACCAAACTCACCCCTTTGAGGGGGACGTGCCACCAGGAGATGAGTTTTGCTAGTTAAATGTCGTACACACAGTCACCTGCTTTCAACTTGCTGATTTTCTTAATCAGTCTGATTTTTCTTAAAATCGAAAAGCCTTCGTGCTAAAGAGCATGCTAACTGGGCAGAGAAACCGCCTTGCCTTCTGATATGAAAAGCACTGGTCATCTCCTTGCACTGGTCATCTCCTTGCCCATGTAATCCTTAAGAGGTCACTTTTACACCCTTAGAGGCTCAGTGCCTTTTTTTTTAAGGCAAACTTATTTAATATTTTTTTTTATTTATTTTTAGAGGGGAAGGGAAGGAGAGAGGAAGAGAAACATCAATGTATGGTTGCTTCTCATGCATCCCCTCCTGGGAACTGGCCCCTGCCGGGAACTGGCCAGCAACCCAGGCATGTGTCCTGACTGGGAATGGAACCGCGATCGTCTGGTTCGCAGGCCCGCGTTCAATCCACTGAGCTACACCAGCCAGGGCAGTTCCTGCCATTTTAAGACTGTATTCGTGAGCCCACATCACTAGGAACATAAATGATGGGAAGGGAGTGCTTCGAAGATATTGTAGCTTGAGGTACTGTCCAAGGTGTAGAAAGATGTTTGGCTTTCTAATAAAGAAATAATCTCATGAAATTATTCTTTTTTCACTAGAATTCACAGAGAACAAACTTCTTCCTGTGGAAACAACTTTAGATGATATTAATTTGGGCTTGGTCTCAGCCTCACCCTAGGGCTTCTGCCATGTTCATCTTTGTCATGCTTTGCTATTCCAGCCTGTTATGCAAGCGTAAATGGCATGAAGTGATACTGCTCTTAGGAAATGTAGTATAATGAAACTTTAAATAATAGAAAATTTTCAAATACCCTTATCAAATGTCATTTTGTCTGTAATATGTTTCTCAACCTGAGGAATGTGTCATTGAACTGGAAAATGGGGCTTCTGCCATAACAGACCTTGAAGTTAGAAGCAATTTAATTTGGGGTGTATTTGCATATTTCTGTAAGGAATAAAAACTATATTACACCACTTTTAATTGTGGTCTTCTCCAAATATTTTTTTTCCATCTAAGGCAGTAAACCTTCAACATGTCCCTAGACTGTGGCCCAGAGAGTTAGATGGTCTTTCATTCTGTGATCGCTATTTTTTTCGCCTTGTCTTCTTGAAATATTTTGTTATTCTACTTTTGAGTGATCCTTTACATGGTGTCAAATTAAAAAATGGATAATTTATTAAAGTATTTATAAACCTAGGCAGGATGTATTGTGTTATTATTGTCTTAAATTACTAGGTTGTGAAAGAATGCCTGCCATCAAATGCTGAAACCCACTTTTTTCATTAAAATAATATTGTAGCTTGAGGTACTGTCCAAGGTGTAGAAAGATGTTTGGCTTTCTAATAAAGAAATAATCTCATGAAATTATTCTTTTTTCACTAGAATTCACAGAGAACAAACTTCTTCCTGTGGAAACAACTTTAGATGATATTAATTTGGGCTTAAGTCTTAAGTATATTTTTAAGTGTGTGCATTATGTTTAAACACTAGCAGTTTTCTGAGACAACTTGAAAAGTTTATTTTTAAGTATATTTTTAAGTGTGTGCATTATGTTTAAACACTAGCAGTTTTCTGAGACAACTTGAAAAGTTTCTACCAATGAATACAAGTCCAGACTTGCTGATTGGCTTTTTCCCCCCAACAAACTTGGACTGAATGCACTAGGAGAAATGGTTCAAGGTACCGCTGCCCCCATGCCATCCCTCAAGCAGCTCAGTTCCTGAAAAGAAGACAGACTGGCATATCAAAGAGTCACAATAAAAAAAAAGAGTTTATAAGTAGCAGTGTATGGACGGCATGTTTGTGTCTCCCTCCCCCTCCACATTCTTATGTTGAAATGGTAACCTCCAATGGCAGATGGAATGGTGTTAGGAGGTAGAGCCTTTAGTAGGCGATTAGGTTTAGATGAGGCTATGAGGGTATAGATTCCCTGATGATGGGATTAGTGTTTTAATAAGAGAAAGAGATTAGAGCTTGCTCTCTCTACCATGTGAGGACACAGCAAGAAGGTGGCCATCAGCAAATGAAGAAGAGGACCCTCACTAAAACCTGACCATGCCTAGTACCAGTGGCTTGACAGGCTGGAGCAGAGAGGCAGCATGGGAGGGAACCTGCACTGAGGCAGGGGCAGTTTTACTGCCCTGGTAACCAAGCAGACACTCCCTGAAGTCCTGCAGCTGAGTATGTGGAAGCTAGCAAGAGTTATTGACAGAGGGAAAAGTGGAAAAGCCCTCCTATCTCTATCACTTTCCCTCCCTGGATGTGGTTGGGACCAGGGAGCAGCTGCAGGTGTACCATATAGGTCAATATGGTGGCAAGGGGAGATGCTGTCCTGTCAGTCTAGCCTGGGAAAAGGACAGATAGGCTGGGGAAGCTGAACCCTCCCAGAGTGCAGAGAAGCTTGGGCTGGGAAATTTAAACCAAGGGAAGGGATAAATGCACTCTCTTCCTCTGGAACCCACTATGTGGCCTGAAGTGGGCTGAACCAGTTTTAAATCAGCTGGTCCAGAAGACATGTGGCCCATAGTGGGTCTGAAAAGAAGGGAACCCGAGGCCCTGTAGTGATGAGGAAAGAGGCTGAACTGCTTGGATGATCATACTGCTGCATTCATAATTCCGGAAGAACAGTATTTTGAATGGGAGAAGGAACTTTAGGCACAGCCTTGGACTGGTCTGGCAGGGGGTGTCTGGGTTTTCCTCTGGGTGCTCTGGAGGGGAAGGGCTTTGAAGAAGGAGGCTGCCATCCTCCTAGACTGTGCAGCTTTTGAATAAAAGACCTCTTTCCTTTTCTCCCAAACCTCTGCCTCTGGAATTTGCCCATGGGTGGTGGCAAGCAACAGAACCCCAATTTCTGTTCAGTAACATGCCAGCAACTTAAGCTTAGATATCCCAGGCTCCAAAGCTATGAGAAAAAAGTTTCTGTTGTTTAATCCACCCACTCTATGGTTTTGGTGTGTTTGTTGTTGATTTTGTTGTTGTAGCAGCCACAGCTAAGACAGCAGTAGACTATTCCCCCAAAGTTAAGGGTGGGTCTAGATCTACTGACACAGAAGATTCAAGACCCAGTGCTTTGTCTGAATCTTCCAGCAACTCTCTTCCAGCAACCAGGTGCTGGGTGGTCTTAAATTTCTCACTCTCTTCCTCTCACTGGTAAAAGATCTCTAATGTTAATTAAATGGAACATTTCTCCTTAACCATTGGAGACTCTGGGTGAAAGATGCTTCTGAAATAATCACAGTAATAAGTACAGGTAGAGTTTCTATTACAAGATCTAAGACTTAAAATTGAGGCCCACCCATCCACAGGGAGGGCAAAAATAAAATTACTTCATAATATTAGCAAACAGCACAATTCAGGCACATATTTGAGAGCTGTTTATCCTTCAAGTAGCATTTCCCCATTTCCATCCCCCCTCAGCCCCTGGCAACCACCATTCCACAGTGCTTCTGCGAGATAAACGTTTTAGACTCCACATATGAAAAGCATTTGTCTTTCTGTGCCTGGCTCGTTTCACTTAGAATAACGTCCTCTAGGTTTATCCATGTTGTTGCAAATAAGAGGATTTTGTTCTTTTTATGACTGAATAATATTTCATTGTGTATATATACCATAGCTTCTTTATACATTCATCTGTCAATGAACACTTAGGTTATTTCTACATCTTGGATATTCTGAATAATGCAGCTACCTTTTTGAGATCCCAATTTCATTTCCTTTGGACGTATACCCAATAATTGCTCAATCATAAAGTAGTTCTATTTTTAATTTTTTGAGAAACTCCCATACTATTTTCCACCTTGGCTGTACCGATTATATTTACAGTGCACCATTTACAGCGCCCCAGGGTTCCCTTTTCTCCACAACCTCACCAACACTTGTTACCTCTTACCTTTTTGATAATAGCCATTCTGACAGGTGTGCAATAACATCTCATTGTGGTTGTAATTTGCATTTCCCTGATGATTAGTAATACTGAATACCTTTTCATATACCTGTTGACTATTCCAGCTATAAGATGAATAAGTCTGGGGATCTAACATACACCGTAATGACTGTAGTTAATACTATGTGTATAATTGAGATTTGCTAAGACAGTAGATCTTAAGTGTTCTCACCTCATACAAAAAAAAGTATGTGAAGTGATGGATGTGTATGATTAGCTTGATTATAGTAATCATTTCACAACATATAAGTATATCAAATGCTCACATCGTACACCTTAAATATGTACATTTTTTGTTTGTAAATTATGCTTTGGTAAAGCTGGAAACAAGAGAAATTTTAGATATTTTTTAAAGCACCAAGAAGAAAAAAATTATTTACGTATATACACACATACTCAGAAAAAAAAAGAAACAAAGTTCTGGTACATGCTACAATATAGATGAATCTTGGTATCTTGAAAACATTATGCTAAATAAAAGAAGCATAGTCATGCCCTGGCTGGTGTGGCTCAGTGGGTTAAGTGCTGGCCTGCAAACTGAAGTGTTACTGGTTTGCTTCCCAATCAGAGGAGATGCTTGGGTGACAGGCCAGGTCCCCTGTTGGAGAGGTGCAAGAGGTGGCCAGTCGATGTTTTTCTCGTACATCAATGTTTCTTTCCCTCCCTTCCCCTCTCTCTAAAAAAATAAATAAAATCTTTTTAAAAACTAGTCACAAAAGACCAGGTATTGTATGATTCTATTTGCATAAAATGTCCAGAATAGGCAATGTCATAGAGACAGAATGTATTGATTAAAGACTTGTTGCCAGGGGCTGAGAGTGTTGAGAGATACAGATTACTAATGGGTTTCATTTTGGGGTAATAAAAATGTTCTAGAATTAGATCATGGTGGTGGGTACACAAAACAGCTGATTTGTAAACTTTAAAAGGGCAAATCTTATGGTATATCATTATTTTAATAAAGATGCTAAAAGAATGTGAAAAACAAAGCGGTTTATATGTAAAAACTCATTTCATCCTCACAGTAACACTATAAAATGCATGCTACTATTACTCCTATTTTCCAGATGAGGAAACTGAGGCACATAGAGATAGGTAACATGACTGGAGGCCAAAGTTATAGAGCAACCTGATTGGCTTTTAGTCTTGTTTTCAGAAGACATAAAAGATTAAATTTGGCTGGTTGAAAAATTTGAAACAGAAAACATGTATCTTCAGTCACTAGATACAAGGAGAACATGTATATTTAGAGTTTTCCAATTCTAAATATACACATGGGAGGAGAGAGACAAGAGAGAGAGGGCAGTATGAGGAGGTACACTGGTGGGAGGGGAGAGAAAGATAAACAAAAGAGGACAGAAAAGTGGACAAGGACTCTATGTTCTGAGGTAAGCGCATTTGCCCCACAGGCTGAGCCCTTGAATGGACTTGTGGGAGACATGCCCATTCCTGTGGCTCTTTGCAATTCTGCTTTTGGGTCTTCCATTCCTGCCTTTGATAGGAGAGCCCTGCAATCCTCCCTCAGGAGAGGCCAGACTTTGGCCTCTTGGAGCCAACCTTTGCTGCAACAAAGAGGTGGGAAGCAGGATATGTATATTCACTCAGGGGACAATCCCTTAGGCTTGGGAGGCCTCAGTTTTGATTTCTGTACTATGGAGACAATGATATGTCTGCTACCTAATCAGCTTGCTGGTTGAGATGATTAATTAGTAGCATGTCAGTGTCCCAGCCTGTAAGTCTTATGAGACATAAGACTCACTATGGAGGGGCGAGGAGCACAGGGAGAGGGCTCCTGTCACTACCATTGGGGTCAGAGGCCCTGAATCCTTGTCTTCACATATCTAGGAGATGTCTGTTTGTTTGCAGCAGTTGGGCCTTTTGGTGACATCCCAGCGTGAGCACTCTCACCTCCCTAGGTGCTTGCCCAAGCTGGTGGATTAGAGTTTTGTTGTTTCCAAATACTTGGTGTGTGACTGAGTTCTTTCAGATTCAAATACAGTCACACTGTCAGAAAAAATTCAACATTACCATTGTTAATAGAAGAAAAGAACTGTTAAAGTCTTTCAATTTAATTTCTGACTGCTGTAAATTTACGAATCATTGTTTAAAAAAACAATGGCTTTAACTGACAATAGCATGTATTGGCAAAGACATGGAACAGCTGGAACGCTCTGTACTCTTGGTGGGAGTGTTACTGGAACTACTTTAGCTAAATTTGCTGAAGCTGAACGGGTTTCAAACCCTATTAACCAGTAACTTCACCCCTAGATACAGGCCCAACAGAACAGCCTACATA
This sequence comes from Sturnira hondurensis, assembly GCF_014824575.4. NCBI lineage: Eukaryota > Metazoa > Chordata > Mammalia > Chiroptera > Phyllostomidae > Sturnira > Sturnira hondurensis. Next base: position 218,034 of record NW_028091817.1, on the reverse strand, counting down.
TAAGTAGCAAAAAACATGTACAAGTATATCTGTATAAATTCCACTTACAGAAGTCAGCATGGTGGTCACCTTGTTGGGAAAGGCCAAAGGACATTCACTGGGAGAAAGCAATGGGATTTTTGGATGCTTGTATCATTCTGTTGCTTGGCCTGGTTGTTGGTACTAGGTGTGTGTAAAAATTAATCAAGTGGTACAAATATTTTGTGCTCATATCTGTGTGTATAACCAACTTCTTTGCAAAATTAGGAACTAAAAAATGTTTTAGTTCAGAATTAAAAACTAACACCAAGAAAGTTTTTTTCAATGATGACTATCAAGAATTGAAGAGGTTACCATTTAAAATATCTTGATCAGAAATTATGTACAGACATTTTAAACATAAAACTTGATATTAAAACTTAAACTCAGAGAAGTAGCTTTAGTTTTTCTTTTTCTATGCTGCCAATTTAAATAGTTTTACTTAAGACTTGTATTTTCCACTTCGCAGTACAGTGCTTATAAAGTGCATTGTTATTTCCTTTCCCTGTGTCTAGTTTTTCATTAAAAAAAATTACAGACTTGCCTTCAGAAAATTTTATATGAATTCAATATTTAAACTTGCCATAATACTTTTTTATTTTTCTTTTCATAAATATAGTATCATGGATTTTTTGTTTGTATTTTTGTGAGAATATTATATACAGGAAATGTGAATAATTATTATCCACAAAATCCATTTAAAATTATCCAAGCTCCCCCAAGTTGATTCCAGTGAGATATACAAATACCCTTTTTAATGTTTATCAGGATGGGACAAAAATCAGGAAGCATAACTAATTTACCTATTTCAATTACTAATTTATCCTATTCTAGCCTCTTGGTATTCTGAGATCATGTCAGCTCCCATCCCTCTCAGCTTTGAACTGACCCACATGTGACCAGAGTGACCACTGCTCTCCTGAAAAGGTCAATGCTGCTACATTCACAGCTCCTGTCCCCTCATTGTCAGGTCTGATAGGAGCTGGAGAAGGAACTAGTGGTGACATTAAAACAGGAAGCCTTTTTGCTCAAACTCAGGTGTGCTGGAGGTCTGAGGAGCCTCATGAAATCCTACCCTCACTGAGTTGTTTTCAAATGTTGAAGTCCTTTTGAAATGGATTGCTTGCATGATAATTCTTATGTAAAATCCCTGGGAGACATAACCACTGCCATCAGATTGAGCTTGCTCTCTAAGTCAAAAATATGAAGTCAACTTTCTTAAAAACCTCTCAGTGGCTCCCCATTTCTATAAGATAAAACCCTAAACTCTTTAGAATAGCATTCTACCCTATGCACTCCCTCCTTCCCCACCCCTTCAGCAACTTCTAAGAGGAAAGATCAAAAAGAAGACTTGGAGAAGAACCAAGAAACGAAAACTAAGTGGAGGGGAGTACCGTCATCTCCCTGTGTTTGATCAACATGGTCACATAATGCTGTTCACCTTCACTCATACAAGGGTGGGACTTGAAAAATGCCTTCACCATGGAGTGTGTAATTTGGCTTGTGTTATGTGGGCTTGAATCAGGGCCAGGTCCTCACAGCTATTATGGGAAAGCTGGTTTCCAAGTCACTTCTGTCTTAGAGAACATTAATCATCAGTACTCTAGTGGGAGGTATTAATAGGAACACATTGCTAGATTTAAAGTGTAGTAGATGATGGGCAGGGCCATAACAGGTGAGTCCAGAGGCATAAGGCAGTGAATTAGAAGGTTGTAAGAGATAGGGCTGAGAAAGTGAAAAGAGCCTTGAGGGGCAGTTTGCTTAGGAATAAGGTAGAGAGTGTCAGCTGAATTGATGCCAATGATCAACTTTTGTGTAAATGTTACATGCAGTCTCAGCACCCAATGATTGTGGGAAGAGCACACCATATGGTATGCTCCTATAATGCTCTTATGCTCTCCCTATAATGCACCATTATAACTATTTAAAAAGCAAATACAGAGCCATGCCTAGTGCATGGCTCTGTAGTGGGCTCTACAGGTGACTAATACAATGGGATCCCATCTTCTTCAAGCTTAGGTTCTAAAGTCAGCCATCAGCATGTAAGGCAAAAATCACAGTTGAAGCTATTCTTGAAAATCCCTCAGGAAGGTGATATATTGCAGACAATAGACTTTCTCTCAGTGAGTCCAACACAGTGCCAGTTTTTCCCCGGCACTGGAATTGGTGATGGAACTCAATGGAGGAGTTACATAATTGATTTGGAATTCTGCCCAGGATATCTGTTTCTTCCTCATTTATGAATTTATTCAATCATTTATTTATATCAATTTAGATTCATATAGGCAAGCAAGGTTCATTCAGTTTAGATTTAGTAGATAGAGTTTTCAACCTTTACCTAGTAATGCAATGTTACTTTATTTTGTTGCTCAAATTGCTCCAGCTTTGGCCACTGGGAGCTTTTAGTTGGCTCCTGTGCCCTTTGACCAATCAATGTCGGTTTTTCCTTTTTCAAACTCCCTTATTCTCTGGCACTACAAGATGATCCAGGCTGATCTTGTGTATTTCCTGACCCAGTCCTAGAATTAGCTGTTTCTCCAAGGATCCCTGGTTCCTTTTATTCAAAGAATGGCATTAAAAACCAACACTCAGGCCATAAGTGTGCTTGTTGGTTGCCACTAGAGTATTAATTTGTTTAGGCCCTGTCAGATGACAGACAAAATAAATATATGTGCATATGCTTAACCTGTGTACAGACACATAACTACAAATATTCCTCTATATATAACCATCTGAATTTATATTAAGTTAAACAGGATGTTTCCAATCCTAATTCCTTGCCACATGGATCATTCTAGTCTCATTTATCTGTAAATTCCCACTCCAAGAGTGAGAAACCTGGCTCCCATCACCCACCATCCATTTATTTCATTGTTCAATTTCAGTGTACTTGTAGAGCTGTTTCAAAATGTTAACCCTAACCCTCATGGGGAATCAATTTATCAACTAGAGTACCATGCCTTTTTCAGTTCCCTTGCTTTTAGTCTTAACAGAGTCAGTCCATGAATCCAAAATTACTAAGTCAGCACCTGTTCCCCAACTTTAGGCAGTGAAGTTGTTTCATACATTTACAATACAGGTAGTGGTTAGATTTTCTTGTCACAACATGCATTATTTCCTGGGATCTTCAAGAGTATTTTTTACCCACTCTATAAACATTATGAAATTGATGGAAGTCCACTTTCTCCACACCAAATTTTAATGATAATATTGTTTTCAACCTTTACCTTTTAAGTTTTAAATATAGATCATTGTGCTTCATTTATGAACTTAAATGATATTTTTGACTGCCAGCTCTAAATACAGAAGAAATCAATGTACTTCCCATATTTCCACCTTCTCTCTCTTTCTCAACTTTTGTTAGTTATATCATTTTCACTGCCAGAATTTATATTATTTATATTATATTCTATAACCATAATTCCCACATTTATTTCCAACGTAGTCCCACATTTCAATGGATCTCATGGTCACTATCAGTTTTTTCAGTGTTGTTCCTCAATCATCTATTGACAACTTCAAAAAAAGGTTATAGGCTCTCTGCTCCTCCTGTTCTACAGACAGCTGTGTCTTCCTGCACATGACCAGACTCAACCCTGAGACATGATGGTGAAGGTTGGAGTGAACAGATTTGGCCATATTGAATACCTGATCACGAGGGCTGCTTTTTACTCTGGCAAAGTAGATATTGTAACCTTCAATGATCCTTTCATTGACCTCAACTGTACAGTCTACATGTTTCAGTATGACTTTACTCACAGCAAGCTCAAAGACACAGTCAAGGCTGAGAATGGGAAGTTTGTCATCAATGGAAAGCCAATGTCCACCTTCCAGGAGTGAGATCCCAACAACATCAAATGGGGTGATGCTGATGCTGAATATGCTGTGGAGTTCACTGGTCTCTTTCCTACCATGGAGAATGCTGGGGCTCTCTTGAAGGGTGGGGCCAAGAGGTTCATTATCTTTGCCCCTTCTGTGGATATTCCCATAGTTATGATGGGTATGGACCATGACAAGTATGATAACTCCATGAAGATTATCACAAATGCCCCCTGCACCATGACTTGCTTAGCCACCCTGGCCCAGGTCATCCTGACAATTTTGGCATTATGGATGAACTCATGACCACAGTCCATGCCATCATTGCCACCCAGAATCCCGTGAATGGCCCTTCTGGGAAGCTGTGGTGTGAAGGCCAAGGGGCTGCCTAAAACATCATCCCTGATTCTGCTGGCACTGCCAAGGCTGTGGGCAAGGTCATCCCTGAGCTCAATGGAAGCTCACTAGCATGGCCTTCCATGTCCCCACCCCCATATATCAGTTGTGGATCCAACCTGCTGCCTGGAGAATGCCAAATACAATGACATCAAGAAGGTAGAGAAGCAGGCATCATAGGGCACCCTCAAAGGCATCCTGGGTTATTCCAAGAATGAGGTTGTCACCTGCAACTTTAGCAATGACACCCACTCCTCCACCTTTGATGCTGGGGCTGGCATTGCCCTCAATGACAAATTTGTCAAGCTCATTTCCTGGTATGACAATGAATTTGGCTACAGCATCAGGGTGGTGGGACTTATGGTCTACATGGCCTCCAAGGAATAAGAGCCCCCTGGACTCTTATCCCTAGTGACAGGAAGAGAGGCCCTTGGCTGCTGGGGAGTCCTTGCCCCAAATTGATCCCCCAACACATTTGAGAATCTCCTCACTTACAGTCTCCATCCTAAACTCCCTGAAGTGGGGAGGGATTAGGAAGCTCTACTTTCTCATGCATCATCAAAAAATTTTCTGTACCCCCTGAAAAAAGGGGTTATAAAAACTGCATTTCTTGATATAATTTTATTTTATTGCACTTTATTTTATTGCATTTTATTTTATTTTATCTATTTTTAGAGTGGGAAAGGGAGGGAGAAAGAGAGGGAGAGAAGCATCAATTGGTTGCTCTTGCATGTCCCCGACTGGGGACCTGTCCTGCAACCCAGGCATGTGCCCTGACCAGAGATCAAACTGGCGACATTTTGGTTTGCAGTGTGATGCCTAGCCCATGAGCCACAATAGTCAGGGCTGTATCTCCTGAATTCTTGCACACTCAAAAATATTTTGTGACTTCCAGCCAAGATAGAGATGTAGGTGGAAATACTGTGCCTCCTCACACAACCAAATTTAAGGACAAAAAAGATTTAGAAATAAAAACACAACCAGAACAGACAGAAAATCGAACTGTAAGTAAGTCCAACAACAACCCATTCATCCAGACCAGTAAGAGGGATGGAGTCAGCAGCTGGTGGAGAGGGGTTGTGGCAGGAAAAAGTGGTGGTTGGCAGACCCAGGTGCACAGGGGGCGTGGAGCTAGCAGATCCTGGGTGTGGAGCTGAAACAAGCAGATCCACTGAGGTGCGAAGGCAGTTGGCTGACCATGGACACACATTCGCATGCAGATAAACCAGGCAAAAATGGGCAGTGAGACAGACCGTGCAACCCAGGACCCCAGCAAGGGGAATTAAAGCCTAAAAGCACCAACTGGAAAAACTTGCAGGGATTGAGGTGCCAGAAGAGACTCCCAGCCTCACAGGGAGTTCATTGGAGAGACCCACAGGGTCCTAGAATGTACACAAGCCCACCCACCCAGAAATCAGCACCAGAACCGCACAATTTGCTTGTGGGAAGCAGCAGAGGGAACTGAAATTTGAGAGAGAGCAGAACAAGAACCATTGTTCCCTCTCTGACCTTGCCCCCACCTACAGGGTCACAACCCAGCCACTGGGTTCCCCTGCCCTGGTGAGCACCTAAGGCTCTGCCCCTCATATGTAATAGGCATGAACAGACCAAAACAGTATGGCTCAAACAGAAGAACAAATCAAAGCCTCAGAACCAGGAGACAGCCAACCTATCAGAAGCACAGTTCAAAATACTGGTGATCAGGATGCTTAAAGAACTGGTTGCTTTTGGTTGCAAATTAGATGAAAAATGAAGGGTACACTAAGTGAAATGAAGCAAAATGCACAGGGAACCAATATCGATGGAAAGAAAACTGGGACTCAAATCAATGGAGTGGACCAGAAGGAAGAACGAAACAACCAAACAAACAGAAAAGAATGAAGAAACAATAATTCAAAAACATGAGGAGAGGTTGAGAACCTCCAGGACATCTTTAAATGTTCCAACATCTGAATTATAGGGTTACCAGAAGGTGAAAAGGAAGAGCAACAAGTGGAAAAGTTATTTGAAGAAATAATAAAGGAGAACTTCCCCAATCCGGCAAAGGAAATAGACTTCCAGGAAGTCCAGAAAGCTCAGAGAGCCCCAAAGAAGGTGGACCCAAGAAGGAACACACTAAGGCACATCATAATGACATTACCCAAGATTAAAATGAAGGAGAGAATTCTAGAAGCAGCAAGGGATAAGGGGACAGTCACTTACAAAGGAGTTCCCATCAGACTGTCAGCTGATTTCTCAAAAGAGACCTTACAGGCAAGAAGGGGCTGGAAAGAAGTATTCCAAGTCATGAAATCCAAAGACCTACAGCCAAGATTGCTCTATCCAGAAAAGTTTTAATTTAGAATGGAAAGGCAGATAAAGTGCTTCTCAGATTAGGTCAAATTCAAGGAGTTCATGATCACCAAGCCCTTATTATATGAAATGTTAAAGGGACTTATCTAAGAAAAAGAAGATAAAAAATACAAAGAGTGAAAGGACAGAAAATTCACAGTTATTAACAACCACACCTAAAACAAAAGCAAACTAAGAGGACAGCTAGATCAGGAGCAGAGCCACAGAAATGGAGATCACATGGAAGGTTAGCAACAGGGGAGTGGGAGGAGAATTGGGGAGAAGGTACAGAGAGTATGTAGCATACACGATGGGGAAAAAATAGACAGGGAGAGGGCAAGAGTAGTGTAGAAAATATAGAAGCTAAAGAACTTAGGACACATGGACATGAACTAATGTGGGGGGAGGGGTGTGCAGGGTGGAGGGAAATGAAGGGGGAAAATAGGACAACTGTAATGGCATAATCAATAAAATATGAATAAATATATTAATTAATTAATTAATATGTGTTGGTACATATAAATTTATGTATTGGCTTTGTACCAAAAGCACAGTTGGGCTCGGTATAAAATTTTGCTCATACTTTCTTTCCATTAACGTTGTATAGAGTTTGCACTTCTATTGTGAAATATTAAATAGCTGTGGAAACTTGAGGGCAGCCTAATTTTCCCTTTCAGTTACTTAATTATTTTGCATGCTTTTATTAAGTATACTTTCTTTATCTTTTAAATTCAATAATTACTAGAATATGTTCTTGAGTCAATTTTTATTGGCCATGATTCACCCATTTATTTTCTATATTCATACTTCTTTTATTTCCAAAACACTTCTTAAATTAAATATTTAAATATATTTTTTGTTCTGTTACTTTAATTTTTTTTAGAGACACCAGTTATTTGTATACAGAATTTTTTTCTGCCTGATTTTCACATCTATTGTTTTCTTTCTAATTCTTTTAAACTCTGACTATTTCAATTATGTTTTGTCTACTTTTTAAACTCTATTCCCTAGGTCTCTAACTTTGTTATCAGCAGTGTCTATTCCACACTGAGAGTAGTACTTGGAGTGTATACTCTTACAAATTTCATTTGGTGTTATCTTCTGGGATGCTCTTTTGAAATTTTACTTCTTTTCTCAAGGCTACTACCTAATATTTTATCTTTTTTTAAAAGATTGTATTTATTTATTTATTTTAGAGAAAGGAGAAGGGAGAGAAATATCAATTGGTTGTTTCTTGCATGCCCCCAACTGGATACCTGTCCTGTAACACAGGCCTGTGCCCTGACCAGGAATTGAACTAGCAACCTTTCACTTTGTGAGCTGATGCTCAACCACCTGAGCTATACCGGTCAGGGCTTCATATTTTACCTTTATATTGTGGTAAATAATAGTGACATTGAGTACATTCACAACAGTTTGCAACCATTGTCCCTACTTATTTCTAGAAGATTTTTATTTTCTCAATCAGAATCTCTGAACCATTAAATAATAATACGCCAAACTCCACCCCCCAACCAAAGCCCTGGTAACTTGTGTTATACTTTCTCTCTATATAAATTTGCTTACTCTAGGAACCTCATGTAAGTAGAGTTATACAACATCTGACTTGTTTATTTTAATTTTAATTTTTGATTTTAGAAAGGGGAAGGGAGGAAGAAAGAGAGAGAAACATCAATGTGAAAGAGAAACCTTGATCGCTTGTCTTCCATATATGCCCTACCAGGGACTGAACCTGCAATTCAGGCATGTGTCTTGACCAGGAATCGAACTGGCAGCCTTTCAGTTTGCAGGACAATGTCCAACACTGGCTGGAAAAACATTTGACTTTTTACATCTGACTTTTTTCATGTAGCCTAATATTTTCAATGTGTATCCATAATTTCACATATATCAGAATTTGTTTCCTTTTAAGATTGAATAATATTCTATTGTATATATACATCACATTTTGTTTATTCATTAATCTGTCAATATACATTTAGATTGTTTCCACTTCTTGGCTATTGTTAATAATGCTTCTAAGAACACTGTTTACATGTATTTATTTGGCTCCCTGATTTTAATTCTTTGGGGTATATACCTAGAAATGGTGTTGCTGGATTACATGGTAATTCTATATTTCATTTTTTGAAGAACCATCACCTACCATTGTGGTGATGATAGGTGATGGTTTCCATTGTGGCTACACCATTTTACATACCTACCAGCAGTTCATGAGGGCTGTACAACAGTTCCAATTTCCACACATTCTTGTCAATGTTAATTCTTTTCTTTTCTTAGTTCAAAACAGCCATTCTAATGGGTTGAAGTGGTATCTCATTGTGATTTTGAACTAGTGATATTGGCCATTATTTTATGATGCATAAACGTTTTTAATTTGGTTGACATCTAATTTATCTACTTTTTCTTTTGTTTTCTGTCTTTTTGATGTCACATTTAAGAGATCATTGTCAAATTCAAAGTCATGAAGATTCTCCCCTGTTTTTTTCCTAAGAATCTTTACTTTTAGTTCTTACACTTAGGTCTTTAATTCATTTTGACTTCATTTTTATAAATGTATAAAATAATGTTATAACTTCAGTCTTTTGCATGTGAGTATATTTTTTAGCAGCATTTGCTGAAAAGATCTCTTTTTTCCAATTTTCTCAGTATCGTTTGTTGTCAACTTGACACTCTTGTTGGAAATCATTGACCCAAGGTGTGATCGGTTACTTCTGGGCTCTCTATTCTATTTCATTTGTCTATATGTCTGTCCTTATGCTCCAGGAAGAACCACACTACTTTGATTACTATAGGTTTATAATGGGTTTTGAAATCAGAGCATTTGACTCCTCCAACTTTGTTCTTCTTCTTCAAGATTGTTCTGGCTATTCTGGGTCCCTTGAGATTGTATATAAATGTTTAGATTGGTTTTATTATTTCTACAAAGAATGCCATTTGGATTTTTGATAGGGATTACCTAGAATCTGCAGATCACTTTGGGTATATCATCACCTTGAAAATTCATGAACATAAGATGTTCTTCCATTTATTTATGTCTTCTATAAATTTTTGGCAATGTTTTGAGTTTCCAGTCTCTACCTTTATTAAATTTATTCCTAAGTGTTTTGTTATTTTTGATACTACTCTAAGTGGATTTTTTTCTTAATTCCTTTCTTCAATTCTTCATTGTCCATATAAAGAAATTCAACTGACTTTTCACATTGATTTTGTACTCTGCAACTTCGCTGAATTTATTATTTTTGTTTTACCATATGTGGAATCTTTAGGGGTTTCCACGTATAAAATCATGTTATCTGTGAATAGAAATAATTTTACATCTTCTTTTCCAATTTGGAAGCCTAGTCTTTCTCTTGCCTAATTGCTCTGTCTTAAAACTTCAGTACTATGTTGAGTAGAAGTGGCAAAAATGAGCATTCTTGTCTTGTTCTGGATCATAGAGAAAAGTGTTTCAGACTTTCACCATTGAGTATAATGTTAGCTATGGGTTTTTCATATATGGCCTTTATTGTGATAAAGAAGTTTCCTTCTGTATGTAATTTATTATTTTTTTAAACCCAAGGATATGTTTATTGATCTTAGAGAGAGAAGAAGGGAAACAGAGAGAGGGGAGAGAGAGAGTGAGAAACATCAATATGAGAGGGAAACATCAATCAGTTGCCTCCTGTATGCACCACAACCAGGGATGGGACCAAAAAGCTAGGTATATGCCCTGACCAAGGAGCAAACCCACAACCCACTGGTGTACAGGATGTCGCTCTAATTAGCTGAGTCACCAGGCCACAGCTTATTCATTTTTTTCATCAGTAAAGGTTGTTTAAAATGTTAAATGCCTTTTCTGCATTAATTGAGGTGATCATGTAGGTTTTTTCTTTATCCAATTATTGTGGTGTTACATTGATTGATTTTCATTACATTGAACCAAGTTTGCATTCCAGAAGTAAATCCCAGTTAGTCAAAGTGCATAATCTATAAATATGCTGCTGAGTTAAATTTCCTAGTGTTTTATTGGGGATATTTACATCAATATTCACCAGGGATATTAATCTATAAATTTATTTTCTTGTCATGTCTTTGTCTGGTTTTGGTAGCCGTGTACTGCTGGCCTCACAGAATGAGTTAGAAAGTTTTTCTTCTTCTTCATATTTTTTAATTTTCACCAATAACTTTACTGATTTGGATATTTTTAAGTATATATTATTGATTATGCTATTACAATTGTCCCAAATTCCTCCCCCCTTTATCTCCCCTCCACCCCCCTTCCAGCATTTCCCCTCACCCTTAGTTCATGTCCATGGGTTGTACAAAAAAGTTCTTTGGCTTCTCTATTTCTTATACTATTCTTAACCTACCCCTATCTATTTTGTGCCTACCAATTACGTTTCTTATTCCCCATACCTCCCGCCACCATTTCCCTCCTCCTCCTCACTGCTGATAACCCTCCATATGATCTCCATTTCTGTGATTCTGTTCCTGTTATGTTTTTTTTCCGAGTCTTCCCTTTTGTTTTTTAGGTTCAGTTGTTGATGGTTATGAGTTTGTTGTCATTTTATGTTCCTAGTTTTTTATCTTCTATTTCTCAGATAAGTCCCCTTAGCATTTCATATAGTAAGGGCCTGGTGATGATGAACTCTTTTAACTTGTCCTTCTCTGGGAAGCACTTTATCTGCCCTTCCATTCTAAATGATAGCTTTGTTGGATAGAGTAATCTTGGATGTAGGTCCCTGCCTTTCAGGACTTTGAATACTCCTTTCTAGTCCCTTCTGGACTGTAAGTCTTCTTTTGAGAAATCAGCTGATAGTCTTAAGGGCACTCCTTTGTGGATAACTCTCCTTTCCTCTTGCTGCTTTTAAGATTCTTTCCTTACCTTTAATCTTAGGTAATGTAATCGTTATGTGCCTTGGTGTGTGTGTGCCTCCTTGGGTCCAATTTCTTTGGGACTCTCTGAGCTTCCTGGACTTCCTGGAAGTCTATTTCCTTTGCCAGATTGGGGAAGTTCTCCTTCATTAATTGTTCAAATATATTTTCCATTTCTCGTTTTTCCTTTTCTCTTTCTGGAACACCTATGATTCAGATGTTGGAGCACTTAAAGTTGTCCCAAATGTTCCTAAACCTCTGTTGATTTTTTTTGAATTCTTGTTTCTTCATTCTATTCCAGTTGGATGTTTATTTCTTCCTTTTATTTCAAATCATTGACTTGAGTCACAGTTTCCTACCCTTCACTGTTGGTTCCTTGTGTATTTTGCTTCATTTCACTTTGTGTAGCCTTCATTTCTTCCTCTATTTTGTAACCAAGCTCAATCAATTTTGGGAGCATCACAATTACTAGTGTTTTGAACTCTGCATCAGATAGATTGTCTATTTACTTGTCGATTAGCTCTTTTTCTGGAGTTTTGTTCTGTTCTTTCATTTGGACCATATTTCTTTATCTTGGTGCACTTATTAAGTTGTAAGGGGGCAGAGCCTTAGGTATTTGCCAGGGGGAGGCAACTCCCTTTGCTATTTTATGGCACTGCATGTGAGGGAGGGGATAGAGAGGGAACAATGCCATTTGTTCACTCTGCTCTAGTCCCCCCTTTCCCACAAAGTCTCCTATGAGACTTCGAAACCCCCACAGTATTTTACAGCTAGAGGTTTTGAGTCTTTAGTTTTCAGGTCCACCATCTTCTCCTCACCTGCATCTCCCATTGCCTCGCCATGGGTCCTCTTTGCCTGCCAGGCTGTCAATATCTGCCCCTCACACCAGAATAGATGAATGTTTCTTTACCTCCTTGGTTGTCAGAGTTCCATACAGGTTGTTATTATGATAGTTGTGGTCTTTATTGTTTTAAAATTGGTTGTTATCCTTCTTTTGGTTATGCAAGGAAGCAAAGTGCTTTTACCTATGCCTCCATTTTAGCCAGAACTTCTTCAATTTTTAGCAGTTTGGAAAGGCTTGCTGTTTGCTCCTATCTAAGTTTGGCAGAATTTACCAGTGGAGCCATCTGGTTCAGGACATTTCTTTGTTGGTAGGCTTTTGATTATTGATTCAATATCCTTAATATAGGACTATTCAGATTTCCTATTTTTTTCATAATTTAGTGTTGTTAGATTGTATGGTTCTAGGAATTTGTCTAGTTCATCTAAGTTATTCAATCTGTTGGCATATAAACATTCATAGTATTCTTATAATCATTTTCATTTCTGCACAATTAGTAGTAATATCGACTTTCATTTATGATTTTAATGATTTGAGTCTTCTATCTCTTTTTTATCTTAATTAATCTAAAGGGTTGGACTGATCTTTATGAAAAACCAAGTTTTGGTTTCGTTGATTTTTTAAATTATTTATCTCTGCATTAATCTTTATTGTTTACTTCTTTCTTCTAGGTTTACGTATAGTTTGTGCTTCTTTTCAGTGTCAGGTTAGGTTATTAATTTGAGATCGCTCTTCTTTTTTAATGTATACATTTACAACTATAATTGCATTCTTAGCACTACTTTAAACGAATCCCTTACATTTTGGAATGTTGTATTTTTGTTTTTATATGTCTCAAGGTATTTTCTAATTTCCATTGTGATTTATTTTCTTTGACTTACTGGTTGTTTGTTTAATTTACACATATTTTCATTTTCTAGTTTTCTTGTTTTGTTTCATTGTGGTCATAAAAGGTACTTTGTGTGATTTTAATATTTTAAAGTTGGTGGAGACTTGAATTGTAACATAACACATGACCTTTTTAGAGAATGTTCAGGAAGTCACTTGAGAAAAAGGTATATTCTGCGGTTGTTGGGTGAAGTGTTCTGTATACGTCTACTTGGTCTAATGGTGTATAGTGTTGTCCAAGTCCTCTATTTCCTATAACAATGAAAGTAGTATGTTGAAGTCTCCTACTATGACACGAGATACATGATTAATGAATTATTTTAGTCTTTACCTCTCCTCAACCAATATTGACGCTGCTCACAGTTGAGAGTTTCTCTTCATCCTCCCATCTTCCCCACATTCACTGACAGATCAATTCTACAAACAAAAATTCTCTAATATTTTTTATTAAGCCTTGCCTTCATTCTTAATCATTCATGCATTCATTCAACAAATATCGCTTGGTGCCTATCATGTGCCAAGTACTCTTTTAGGTACTTCGGATACATGTATATAAACAAAAACTTCGCCTTAAGGGATTCTTGTGAAGAAAACAAATGCTGCAAACAAACATAAATAAATAGCTTGTACTGTGTGTTAGAAAGTGATAAAGAAAAGCAGAGCAGGGTAGGAGGATTAGGAGTACCAGTGAGGAGAGACAGTCAGATTACAATTACAGGTAAGATGATCAGGGTAAGCACCTTGACTTGTGATATTTGAGCAAAGATGTGAAGGAGCTGAAAGAAGAGCCATGTGGGCATCTGAGAGAGGAGCATTTCAGACAGAAGGAAGAGCAGGTTTATACAAAGGTTCCAAGGAGGATTGTGCCTGATATATTTGGAACATAACAAGGAGGACCATGTGGCTAGGGTAGAGTGGTCAGGGTAAAAGAATGATGAGAGAGGACCAGAGAGGTAATGGTGGAGCCAAATTTCTTACTGCCCTGTAGAACATGTGAAGGATTTTGGCTTTTACTTTAAATAGAATAGGAGTCATTGCTGGGTTTTCAGAAGACAGCTAGCACAATATAATTTATAATTTAAGACATCACTCTGGCATCAGGGTAGAGAATAGACCATGGGGGTCAGAATTCTATTTCAGTAATCCAGACAAGGAATAGTGATGGTTTGCTCCTGGGTGGCCACCGTAGAGATGATAAGTGGGTGAATTCTAGATATGTTTAAAAAAATGGAACTAAGAATATTTGCACATGATTTTGGTGTGGGATATAAGAGGAAGAGATCATGGAGGATGACTGCAAGGTTTTTGGATCAACCAATTAGAAGAATGAGGTCATCATCCACTAAAATGAAAAGGCTGTGCATACAGGACCTTGTGAGCAAAGACAATGGTTTAATATCTCCACCGAAAATGTGAGTTGTCACCCTGGCTGGTGTGGCTCAGTGGATTCAGTGCTTCCCTGTGAACCAAAGGGTCACCAGTTCGATTCATAGTCAGGGCACATGCCTGGGTCATGGGCCAGGTCCCTGTGGGGAGCACACGAGAGGCAACCACAAATTGACTCTTGCACACATTGATGTTTCTCTCCTCTTTCTCCCTCCCTCCCCCTCTCTCTAAAAAAATGAATAAATAAAAATCTTTAAAAACATGTAAAAGAAAATGTAAGTTGTCTACTTAGACATCTAAGAGGCAATATTGAGTAAGCATTTTGATACACAAGTCTGGAATTTAAGATTGAAGTCTATTAAGATATATAGGTTTGAGAGTTTTCATATACATGGATTTTGAGGTCATTTGTTAGGGTGATGTCACCAGGAAAATAAGTATAAATAGAAAAGACCAAAGACAGAGTCTGGAATATTCCAGTGTGAAGTGGTTGAAGATGAAGAACCAGCAAAGGTTACTGAAGAGAATGGCCAGCAAGGTAGAATGAAAATCAAAAGGCCAGATGGCCCAAGATTTAAAGAAGAGAGTTGATCAACTATGTCAAGTTCTAATAAATCAAGAAAGAGAGACAGACTTCTGGCCAAGATGGAGGCATAGGTAGACACACTGTGCCTCCTCAGATAACCAAAAGAAGGACAACAACAATTTAAAAATGAAGAACAACCAGGACTGATAGAAAATCAAACTGTATGGAAGTTCGACAACCAAAAAGTTAAAGAAGAAACATTCATCCAGACTGGTAGGAGGAGTGAAGATGGGCACCTGGGTGAGGAGGACTCGCAACAAGGCAGTGGCTGGTGGAGCAGGTGGTCCCACATTTGCGTGCAGATAAACCAGGAGAAATACCTAGGGAGCAAGACAGACCTCGCAACCCTGGGTCCCAGGTTGGGGAAATAAAACCTCAAACCTCTGATTGAAAACACCTGTGGGAGTTGAGGCAGCAGCAGGAGAAACTCCAGACTCACAGGAGAGTTTGCTGGAGAGACCCACAGGGTCCTGGAATATACACAAACCCACCCACCCAGGAATCAGCACCAGAAGGGCCCACTTTGTTTGTGGGAAGTGGGGGAAGTGGCTGAAATCCAGCAGAGAGCAGAGCAAGAGCCATTGTTCCCTATCGGACCCCTCCTTCACATGCAGCGTCACAACACAGCAATGTGGGTTGCCCACCTAAGGCTCCACCCCTCAGTATGTAACAGGTGTGTCAAGACAAAAAAAATGGCCCAAATGAAAAAACAGATCAAAGCTCCAGAAAAAATGCAACTAAGTGAAGGAGAGGTAGCCAACCTATCAGATGCACAGTTCAAAATACTGGTGATCAGGGTGCTCACAAAATTGCTTGAATTTGGTTGCAAATTAGATGAAAAAATGAAGGCTATGCTAAGTGAAATAAAGGTAAATGTATAGGGAATCAATAGCGATAAGAAGGAAACTGGGACTCCAATCAATGGTGCAGACCAGAAGGAAGAAAGAAACATCCAATCAGAAAAGAATGAAGGAACAAGAATTCAAAAAACTGAGGAGAGGTTTAGGAACCTCCAGGGCGCATCCAAATTGTAGGGGTACCAGAAGGGGAAGAAGAAGGTACAATAAAAGGAAAAGTTATTTGAACAAATAATAAAGGAGAACTTCCCCAATCTGGCAAAGGAAATAGACTTCCAGGAAGTCCAGGAAGCTCAGAGAGTCCCAAAGAAGTTGGACCCAAGGAGGAACACACCAAGGCACACCATAATTATATTACTCAACATTAAAATTAAGGAGAAAATCCTAGAGGCAGCAAGAGATAAGGAGATAGTCCTCTTCCTACAGAGGAGTTCCCATCAGACTGTCAGCTGATTTCTCAAAAGAGATCTTACAGGCAAAAAGGAACTGGAAAGAAGTATTCCAGGTCATGAAAGGCAAGGACCTACATCCAAGATTGCTCTATCCAGCAAAGCTTTCATTTAGAATGGAAGGGCAGATAAAGGTCAAGTTATCTGACCTCAGATAAGGTCAAATTTAAAAAGTTTATCATTACAAAGCCTTTATTATATGAAATATTAAAGGGACTTATCTGAGAAAAAGAAGATAAAAAGCATGTACAGTATAATGACAGCAAACTCACAATTATTAACAACCACACCTAAAACAAAAACAAACTAAGCAAACAACTAAAACTGGAACAGAACCACAGAAATGGAGATCACATGGAGGGTTAGCAACAGGGGAGTGGGAGGAAGAGAGAGGGGGAAAAGATACAGAGAATAAGTACCATAGATAGTAGGTAGAAAATAGACAGGGGGAGGATAAGAATAGTATCGGAAAAGTAGAAGCCAAAGAACTTATATGTATGACACGTGGACGTGAACTAAAGATGGGAAATGTGGATGGGAGGGGGTGTGCAGAGTGGAGAGGAGTGAAGGGGGGAAGTGGGACAACTGTAATAGCATAATCAATAAAATATATTTTTAAAAAGAAAGAGGAGAAGTAAGATTTCTTCCTAAGAAATCCAGGAGCACTAGATTTCTCCACATGGAAGTTCTTGGCAATGGTGAAAAAAGCTATTTCAGGTGTTTTCTCTGTGGGTGTGGATTTTAAAGAGAGTGCAGTAAGAAACTGAAGATAATGTAGACAACCTTCAGAGGAGTTCAGCTGCAAGGTAAATACATAGCCTAGAAGATGATGGTTAAAGTGATATTAGGATACCTTTTTGTTTTACTTTGTTTTTAAGGTATGAGCAGCAACAGCCTACTTCTGTCCAGAAAGAATGACTCAGTAGAGAGGGAAACACTGGGGTGATTTCTCCCCAGTGTGAACGAGCAGGAGAAGATGGGATCTTATGTACAAGGAGAGGTGTTGGCTTCATATAAGAGCATGAATAGTAATTAGAGCATCTATTGTAACAGTATATGAGTACAGATGATAAAGGTACATTA
This sequence comes from Sturnira hondurensis, assembly GCF_014824575.4. Classification (NCBI taxonomy): domain Eukaryota; kingdom Metazoa; phylum Chordata; class Mammalia; order Chiroptera; family Phyllostomidae; genus Sturnira; species Sturnira hondurensis. The sequence continues at coordinate 200,523 of NW_028091817.1, read as the reverse complement.
GATGTGGCAGTGAGAGTGTATAGAAGCTACAGGCTAAGAATCTAAGATGTCTGAGGTAGGGAGCAAGGCCATCAGTTCAGAGAGAAAATGGAGAACGAGGTATCAGTATTTTGAGAAGAAAGGAGAAGGTATGAAATAGCTACCTAGGAGAACAGGGAGCAAATGGACAAGGGAAGTAAAATATGAATTCTGGACAACATAAGGATCCAACTGAAGCTCTTGACAGGTAGTTAAAGCATTTTTGTCCAGCTTGTTCAGCTCCATAAGCACAAACCCAGAACAGGTGAAAAGGTGGATTTATTCAGCTTTGAGATTTTGCCAAATGAGTATGATGAAGTGAAAGAGAAATAAGGAAGGGGAGGGTGTGATGATAATTACTGGTCATTGAAATTAAGCTGGGCAAGGGTGGGACAAAGTGAAAAAAAGGTGATGCAACAGTAACAAAATTAAGGAATTGGAGATTCAGATGGGTCAAACAACTGCTGAAGATCCAATAAAGGAAGAGAGAATTGGAATTTGTGAAACAGAGGTTATGTCACAGAAACAGTCACTGGTACTGACAAGGGCTAGGCAGGGCCTTTCAAGTCAGCTGTGGTGATGAACCAAGTCTTTTTCTTTTTCTCTCTCATCCAATCTGTTGCAAACCACAGACACATACACACATACACAACTAGAACAAATAAAAAATGTTTTAAAGACATGTAAAATACACTAATCAAAAAAAGCACTGATCACATGGTTGGATGTCACAGTGATGTCAAACGGCTATAAAAGTTTCTAAATGCTTACTTTAGATTTTCCATGCTTATCTCATGTGGATCACTAATAAGAGTGTGCCTACTAGCACTGGCCTATGGCCCACACTATGTAGCTCTGTCTCAGGTGTGACCATACAAATGAGTGGTTGAGGTGGGATAAATGCCAAACTCACTGGAAAATTTCAAGAAAGTAAAAGTCCAGAGGTTGAAAACATCACCAGCTTGTCTGTTGAAGTCACCCAACATTTAGATAGGAATAGTGTTAGAGTGATTTTGAGCCAAGAGCTAAAATTGTCAAGAAGAGTGGGGAGAAAACCCCGGGGGAGCAGATGACAGCAACAGTGGGATAGTGGGTAATACATGCTCATAGATTGTGTTCAAAGCTGAGGTTTGGGGAAGAGAGAGGGTGAATGATTTGGAAGCAGCAATGAGGAGTCAGAAGGGCACCTATCACATTCAGCCTAAGTGTGGAAGGCAAAAAAAAAAAGCCACCCTTGGGAGAGTTGCAGGGGATACAATGTCCTCAAAAGGAAGTCAGGCTTCCACTAGAGTAGGAAGGGGAGGATTGTGTAGAGAAACTTTTGCTGCACAGTAGAAGGAAGGTTTCATGAGCAGGCAGTGGTGGGAAAGGGACAGAACAACAAATGTGTAGGGCCTTTCTAGGACTGGAGTGCAGAGGTGATGACTAAGTTGGGCCTTTAGGGCTTCTTAAATGTGAGTCAAAAGTATACTGATAGAAGTCCTGGATTCAAGACAGGTCGTTAAATCAGGGCTGAGTTTTCGGTATAAACAAGATGGGAGGTGTGGGGATCTCTCCTGATCCTCATTCATGGAGATAAGGAAGTCTTAGGGAAATGGGTCCCCTCTTGATTCCAACCATGGAGATGAAAGGCCTCAGAAGGAGTATGTCTCAAAACTTCTAGCAAGAGGGTCCAGGGAAGACACCACCAACAGCTTACATAACCCTTGCCTGCTTTTGCAAACAGGAGGCTGTTGCTTTTAGTATCTCAGAATTTAACACTTATTTGGGAAAGTATTCTATGTTAGTCATTTTCCAATCTCTGCAATTGCAAGTATCCTCTATTCATACTCTTTTTTTGTAGCTGGGACTGATATCTTGCTCTTTGAATCCCATATTTTGATTTAAGGTTTCAGAGCAGTCTTAGTTTTCCTGATGATGGATTTGCATTTCTGTTCCTATGTCTCCTTGTTAACTTTGGGCATTTCGCTTCAGGAAAAAGAAATGCCAACTCCATTATTTTAGAACTAGAAGTTTTCTTTTTTGTCTATGAACAATCTTCTTTTGTAATACTTCATTCTTCATTTCATCGAAGAACCCTGAATGTTCACACATTTAGTTCTTTTCTCTTATGTTGAGAAATTCTTCACCAAAGAATCCTCTAATGTCCTGCCTTTGAGATAATAGTCTGGCAGTCAATTTTCCTGTTTCTAGTAAGGCCTAGTCTGTGCCTGGTGTCCCTGAAAAGAAAGATTCTCTGTTTCAGATTCTTCATTCCTGGGCTGTGTCCTGATGGACACAGCATGGGATAGAGAGCAGCCTCAGATTCTAACTGCTCCTTCTTTATATGGATATCCCTGTAATATGCCCCACCCCTTAACCCATGGCAAATCCCAAATAGTCATACCAATATATACCCTACCCCACAAACACTATTTACAAATTGATGTTGACATACCTTTATTGAGAGGTGTGAGTCTATGTTCCCTCCTCTTGAATACAGATGGTACTTTGTTACTGCTATGACCAACAGAAAGCAGCAAAAGTGATGCCCTGTGACTTCCAAGCTAAGTCAAAGAAAGTGACAGGACTTTATCCTGGCTCTTTCTTCTCTTTTGGGATGCTCACCAGAATCCAGTTGTGAGGAAACCCACGCCATATGTGGGTGTTCTGCCCAACAGCCCCAGCTAAGGTTCTAACCAAGAGCCAGCATTAACTACCAGAGATGTGAGTAAGTAAACCCTCAGGTGACTCTAGCCATAACCTTTGAGTCTTTTGGCTGAGCCCCAAATACTATGAAGCAGAGACTAACCATCCTCACACTGCCCTGTGTGAGGTCTGACCCACAGGAACCATGAAAAATTATTAAGTTTTTTTCATTACTGCTTCAATTTCATTTGCTGTTATTGGTCTGTTCAGGCTTTCTACTTCTTCATTGAGTTTTGGAAGATTATATTTTTTTAGAAATTTGTCCATTTCACCTAGGTTTTCAAATTTTTTGGCATACAGTTCTTCATAGTAATTTCTTACAATCCCTTCTATTTCTGTGGTATCAGTTGTAATTTATCCTCTTTCATTTCTGATTGTGTTTATTTGGGTCCTCTCTCTTCTTTTCTTGATGAGCCTACTTAAAGATTTGTCTATTTTGTTTATCTTTTCAAAAAACCAACTCTTGGATTCATTGATTCTTAGAATTGTGCTTTTAGTCCCCATGTCATGTAATTCTGCTCTGATCTTGGTTATTTCCTTCCTTGTACTTGCTCTGGGCTGTCTTTGTTGTTGTTCTTCGAGTTCTTGCAGGCGTCGGGTTAGGTTGTTTGTTTGAAATGTTTCTATTTTCTTTAGGTAAGCCTGTATTGCTATGAACTTCCCTCTCAGGACTGCCTTGGCCGTGTCCCATAAGTTTTGGGTTGTTGTGAGTTCATTTTCATTTGTTTCCAGAAACTTTTTGATTTCTTCCCTAATTTCAATCTTGACCCATTCGTTGTTTAATAGCATACCATTCAGTCTCCATGATTTTGGATGTTTGGGGTTTTTTCCTGTGGGGTTGGTTTCTAATTTCAGTCCCTTGTGGTCAGAGAAAATGCTTGGTATGATTTCAATTTTCTTGAATTTGTTGAGGTTCATTTTGTGTCCTACCATGTGGTCTATCTTTGAAAATGTTCCATGTGCATTTGAAAAGAATGTGTATTTAGCTTCTTTGGGATGAAGCGCTCTATATATATCAGTCAAGTCCATTTCTTCTAGAGTTTCATTTAATGCTGCTATATCTTTGTTGATATTTTGTTTGGAAGATCTGTCCATTTTTGACAGTGGGGTGTTAAAATCCCCTACTATAATTGTGTTGCTGTCAATATCTTTCTTGAAGTCTTCTAGGATTTTTCTTATATATTTGGGTGCTCCTATGTTGGGTGCATATATATTTATGATGTTAATGTCTTCGTGCTGGATTCTTCCCTTGAGCAATATGAAGTGACCTTCTGGGTCTCTCTTTATGGCCCTTTTTTTGAAGTCTATTTTGTCTGATATTAGAATTGCTACCCCGGCTTTTTTTTCTTGTCCATTTGCTTGGAAAATTTGTTTCCAGCCTTTCACTTTTAGTCTGTGATGGTCTTTTGTCCTGAGGTGGGTCTCCTGTAGGCAGCATATGTGTGGGTCATGCTTTCTTATCCATTCAGCTATTCTATGTCTTTTGATTGGAGCATTTAATCCATTTACATTCAAGGTTATTATTGATAGGGACTTATTCATTGCCATTTTTGTACCACAGTTCCTCTCTGTCTCTCTCTTTTCCTTCCTTTCCTTAAAGCAGCCCTTTTAGTATTTCTTGTAGAGCTGGTTTGGTGGAGGCATATTCTTTTAGACTTCTTTTGTCTTGGAAGCTCTTTATTTGGCCTTCTATCTTGATTGAGAGCCTTGCTGGGTAAAGTAGCCTTGGTTGTAGGCCTCTGGTTCTCATTACTTGAAATATTTCTTGCCATTCTCTTCTTGCTTGGAGTGTTTCCATTGAGAAGTCAGTAGCTAACCTTATTGGGGCTCCCTTGTATGTTACTTCCTTTTTCTCCCTTGCTGCCTTTAGGATTCTCTCTTTGTCTTGAAATTTTGCCATTTTAATGATGATGTGTCTTGAAGTGGGCCTCTTTGGGTTCCTCTTGAATGGGACTCTCTGTGATTCCTGGATTCGTGTAACTTTTTCTCTCATCAAATTAGGAAAATTTTCCATCATTACTCTTTCAAATAGGTTTTCTATCCCTTGTTCTTCTTCTTCTCCTTCTGGTATTCCTATTATTCGGATATTATTACGTTTCATATTATCTTGCATTTCTCTTAGTCCATCTTCATTCTTTTTGAGCCTCTTTTCCCTTTCTTGCTCTTTCTGGGAGATTCTTTCTACTGTGTCCTCCAACTCACTGATCCGATCTTCTGCCTCATCGATCCTGCTTTTCATTCCTTCTACTGTGTTCTTCAGTTCCGAAATTGTATTCTTCATTTCCTCTTGTCCTTTGGTGATAGTTTCTATTTCCTTTTTCATGTTGATATAGTTTGCGGAGAGCTCATGGTAGCTCCCCTCTAGTTTCTGGTAGCTCATTGTGAGCTCTTTGAATTTCCTGATAACTAGTGCTTTGAATTCAATATCTGATAGCTGACTTGCCTCTCTTTCATCTAACATTATTTCTGAGACTTCCACCTTTTCTTTCATTTGGGCATTGTTTCTTTGTCTTCCCATTGCTTATGAGACTCTTCTTGTTAGCTTCAGCTTCTTAAATTGATCTGTTCTGACTCCCTAGGTTTATGGTGTGAACTTCTGTGGTAGAATTCCTGTGAAATTCAGTGGTGCAGTCTCCTGCAGGTATCTTGATGTTCTCTGCTTCCACCTACTCCTTTCTTTGTGTGTGTGTGATCAGTTGGAGGGGGAGGCAAAATGGTTTATGACAGCAGTAGAGTACTTTATGATATTTACAGTCATAACTGGTAGAGAAGAGATAGAAGATCTTTAGGCTATATATAGTGTTAACTGTAATCTTCAACCCAACTTTTAAGAAAGGATAGACCAAAGATAAGTCTCTTGTTGGGGAGGGAAGGCTTATGAGTTTTATCTAGAAAGCAGTGAGGTTGTGGGTGGTCAGATTTTGACGTAAGGTGGGACTAAAGAATAGTAAATAGGTGTAGCATGTGAGCAAGTAGAGTTAATCACTACAGTAATAGAATTCAGGAACCTGTAAAGTAGGCTAAGACCTGAGAGGTGTGTTGTGAAGTATTTACAGTGGTATAGAAAGCAACAAACAAACATACAAGCACAAAAAAAAAAAAGGGCAGGAGAAGTGAGGAAAAAGCAATAAGTTTGGAATGAAAGGAAGAAGGACTAAAACAGGAAAAAAGAAAGGAGAGGAACAAAGTACTGAAAGATACAGCAACAATAAAATTAAAAATATATACGATTACTAAAAAAAAAGTAAAAAAAAAGTTTTAAAAAAGCTAAGAAAAAACAAACTCTCACTTGTTGGTTTCAAACTGTCCAATCCAGTTTTTCTGGTTTTGGCAGGACCTTTCTGTGGGCTGGGTTGTAGGCCCAGGTGAACTCCCTCGCGCCAGCCAGGCCACCAGACTGGGGTGTGGGTGCCTGCCCACCCGATAGGCTGCCTGGGTCCCACGGGATCTGGTACTGATCCTTCCCAGTCCCGTGGCTGGGTGAGAAGCAAGTCAAGCTGCCTTCACAGGAGAACACCTCAGTCCACTTTCCAATAAAAACTTCTCCAGAAATCATGCCTCTCAGCCCAGCCCAATCCCCAACCTGACTGGTTAGGACAATGCTCCTCTGAAATTTCCTGGGCTGGCGGGCTATTGGGCTGGCGACCACAGAGATCGCAACTGAACATGGCCCCCTGTCCTTGCCACCCTCCCTGCACACCTAGGCAGACAGGTCTCTGCCACCCAGCCCTGCCTAGATGGGGAGGAACGGAGCCATCTCTCTTCCAAGGACCCCGCCGCAGGCCCAAGGCTCCACTGGGTGCTGGGCACCCGCTGAGTCCTCCATGGCACTGGCTGCAGACAGAAGCCTCTACACCCCTAACGCTGTGGCTCCGAGGCATTACGGGCTGGCCAAGGGCAGCCATCCCTGCCACTGCTGCTTTTGTCCATACTCGCAGGTGCCAGGCTCCCGATGAGTCCTCTGTGGCAGACGCCCTGACGCTGGCCATAGATGGAAGCCTCTGGGCCCTGAAAGCTGCGGGAGCAGCAGCTCCAATGCTGTTAGGTGCTGGCCAAAGGCTGATGGTCCCACTGCTGCTGCTCCCGCCGCTGCTGCTTTTGACTTTACTCTGGGGTGCCGGGCTCCCTATGAGTCCTCCGTGGCAGATGCCCCTGTTGCTGGGCTCAGATGGAAGCCTCTGGGCCCCGACCACTGTGGCAGCCACGGCTCAGGGCCGTTATGCGCGGGCCGAGGGCCACCTCCATCCTTACTCACGTCCCTGAGACCCCACTGACCTGTAGCTGTCTGGTCTGTCACTATCTCTGGTCACTTATTTTCATAAATGCTGGGGAATTGTTGGTTGGGGAATTGATTACGCTGTTCCTCAGTAGATCTGCCAGGATTTTCTCCCAGGGGTATGAGAACTGGAGTTGCTCCGTCCTACTCCGCTGCCATTTTCTTCCTACATTGCTGTTTCTTTCCCTCCCTTCCCCTCTCTCTAAAAAGAATTAAATAAAATCTGTAAAAGAAAGACTTTTTTCCTCATGAGGAAAATGGTCATTTGTTCTCATGCAGCTGCATTTTTACTAAGCAGGACAAAATGTAATCTGGGATTTGGTGCATTCCAAAAATCATCATTCCCTTTGTTAGCGACAGCAATATTTTGGAAGAGCAGAGACCAAGCCTTTGCCTTTTGGGGGTCCCTAGAACCTACTACAGTGCTCTATCTATGTTTGTCGAGTGAAGACAGGAAGTGTGCTCTTCAGGAACCAACACTCTGCAGGAAAGTTCAGCACTTTCGTACAATACCACCTAGACATATACAAAGCAGGTTAAAATAATTCTGTAAAATTTGTAAGCATATTAAAATACTGGGGTATTACTTATACAAGTTAAAGTACAAATCTGAAGTATACAGCACAATGAACTTTTATAAATGAATACATTCATAGAGCACATTTCCACCATGCCATAACACACCTTTATGTCCCATCCCAGTCACGATCCTGTTTGTATCATCTTAGATTTATCATGCTTGTTTTTAAACATTATGTAAATGGATCATATAATGTGGTCTCTTTTGTGTCTGGCTGCTTTCACTTCATTTATGCATACTATTGCACATACCAGTAGTTTGTTCTTCTTCAGTGCTGGACAGTGTTTCTTAATATAAACATATCACAATTTACATACCTATCTTCTGAATGGACACTTGGGGGGTTTCCAGTTTAGGCTGTCACAAATAAAGTGCTATGAACATTTGTACACTTAGCTTTTTAAAAAATATTCTTGTTTATTTATTGACTCTTTGTTGTACCATTTATAAATTCTAATATGTGTATAGATGTATCAAGCAATCAAGATACAGTCTCATCATCTGAAAAACTCCCCACTACTCCTCATCCCTAATTCCTGACAATCATCAAACTAGTCTCTATCACTACAGCTTTGCCTTTTTAGAATCTCATGTTGATAGATGGAATTGCAGGGTGTGTAACCATTGGAAGGTGGCTTCTTCCACTCATATAACTCCATTGATATCCATCACTAGTACCATCCTTTCGTATAGCACATCTTTTTTTTTAAGATTTTTTTCTTTATTTTTAGAGAGAGGGAAAGGGAAGGAGAGAGGGAGAGAAACATCAGTGTGTGGTTGCCTCTTGTGCACCCTCTACTGGGGACCTGGCCCGCAACCCAGGCATGTGCCCTGACTGGGAATTGAACTGGTGACCCTTTGGTTCACAGCCTGTGCTCAGTCCAATGAGACACATCAGCCAGGACTAGTACCTTCCTTTTTATTGCTGACATTATTACATGTTTTTTTGTAGACAAAACCCTCACTTTTGTTGGCTATGCTTTTTTAGCTTTTAAAATTATTATTGTGTATTGGTTTTTGGTGTATAACTTAGTGATTAGGCAATCATATACTTTGCATAGTGTTTCCCTCAGTATCTCCAGTACCCAAGCTGCCACCACACATAGGTATCGCAACTATTGAGTATACTTTCAGGAGGGCAATTGCTTGGTCATAGTTTCATCATATATTTAACTTTAGTATGTGCAGCCGAATATTTTCCCTAACTGGTTGAGCCAGCAATATAAGATAGTTCTGATTGCTCCCTGTCTTCACCAGCATTTGGGAAACATCCTGGTCAGTGTGATTGTACATTTCAGTCATTCTCATAGGTGTGTATGCAAATTAGATTTTAGAGTTTGCCATAAATCATGGAAAATTTAATCATATTTTGTAACAGAAGTTGTTGGTGCCCTGCTCAGATCCCCTGGGATCTTTTTTACTGTCCCAGTGCTGCTGCAGGTGCTGTTGCTGACCCACACCTGCAACTTTATCCAGCGCTGGCTCTCGGGCCATTAGAGCTGCCACACAGTTTTTGTCACCCAGGACCCCAGACACACTGGGGTGGTCACAGGCAATGCTGACTGTAAGGGGTACAAAAGCCCAGTTCCTTTGCCTCAAGGTAGACATTCACAATGTTGCAATTTATGCTTTTGAGCTCCCCAGGGGATCAGACTGAGGGTGATTTCACCTGAAACCACATCCTCCTTTGGCTTTCCCTCCTACCCAGTCCTGCTCCCCTCACTCCCTTACAAGGTTATCCTTTGAGCACAACCCCAATAAAGTGAGGGGAAGGGTTTTCAGGAATTACTATGAAGGACATGTGGACAAAGCCAAGGGGGAAGGTGGAAACAGGGGAGGGAGGTGGGATTGGCTGGAGTGGGAGGCAGTGGTGGGGGGTAATGCAGGCAACTGTAGTTGAACAACAATAACATAATTTTTTAAAAAAGAAGCTGGGAAGAGCCCTCACTGGTATGAGTCAGTGGATTGAGTCCCCGTCTGACTCCCAGTCAGGGCACATGCCAGGGTTGCAGGCCAGGGCTCAGTTAGGGGTGTATGAGAGATAACAGATTGATGTTTCACTCCCTATCCCTCTCCCTCCCCCTCTCTCTAAAAATAAATAAATAAATAATTTAAAAAGAGAAAGTGGAGAAGAACTCCCATTTTTGGCTGTGCTTCTAAGGAAACTTGACACCACACAGCTCTGCAGCATCCATTTCTCCATCCTTGGACCCGAAGGCCTCACTTTCTGTGTATGCTGTTAGAAACACTAGATGTTTGACTGCACCCCACAGAAAACCTGATAAGCAGTGGCTTAAACAAACAAGGGTTTGTGTGTTTTCTCAAGCAACTTTTGTCTCAATGTGACAAGTGCCAGTTCAGTGGCAGGTTTCCAGGCATAACTATGAGATAAATGGGATTACCCTTGACCATCCAATAGCTGTTCAGGACCCTTCCTCCTGTGTTGGTCCCTCTTGTTGCCTTTCCCCATGTGTCCCAGTGATCTCAGAATACTCAGTAATTTTCAATTAAAAATTGAGAATTTTTAGGTTACTGTGTGCTTCAAAGACTCTGCACACATAAATTAATGTTTTATGCCAAACAATAGAACTGTTTAATTCCAGACATTTTTATCATTAGGCAAATTAGTAACTGCACACTTAATTATATTAAACTTTTCAGGGCATCCCTCTAGTTATTTCTTTCCAGAGGAGTAATCATATAAACTAATCCATGTTCAGGTTTTGATGACAGCCGTGAGTTCTTTGGTTCAAATAGTAGAGGGCCTGGCCCAAGTTCTAAGTAAGTTGCAAGAACTACAAATATGAATAATATACTGACCTCTCTTTTAAAGATTCTTCATGTACACCTATCATTGCACATTTTACTCTTTTGTGATTGTCAGTCTGCTGGTTTTCATCCATTTAGATTGTAAGCTTCTTGAGGTCGAGGATTATGTTTTATCTCTATGCTCCTATAATTAGCAGCACGGAGTGTGTAACCATTGGAAGGTGGCTTCTTCCACTCATATAACTCCTTTGATAGCCATCACTAGTACTGTCCTTTTTTATGGCTCATCTTTTTTTTTAAGATTTTTAAATTTATTTTTGGAGAGAGGGGAAGGGAAGGAGAAAGAGAGGGAGAGAAACATCAATGTGTGGTTGCCTCTCACGCTCCCCCCGCTGGGGACCTGGCCTGTTATTCTGTTCCGGTTACTACTATGTTCCTATAGTAACTGGAACATCCTATACATGTTTGTGGAAAGCAAAGTGGCAGAGAATAAAGAAAGTCAGGAAGGGAAGAAGATGGGGTAGATTAAAGATGTCACCAATTCTTTGTGTTTTCCCCACTGACAAACAGAGTCTATTTCTACTCCCCTTGAATCTAGGCTGACACAACACAATTCTAGGGCTAAGCTTTGCTCCCTGGGGAAAGCCAGCCTGATGTAAGAAATCCAACTGTCCTGAAACTACCATGCTGTGAGGAAGTCCAAGAGAACCTTGTGAAGAGGCCATGCAGAAGAGAACTAAGAACCCAACTGACAGCAAGGACTGAGGCCTAGACATATGATACCAGTTGTTCCAGCCAGACCTCAGCTATTTGAGCTATTCCAGCTAGGGCCCCAGACATCACAGAACAGAGCTGAGCTATTCCCACTGTGCTCTGATGAAGTTACTGACCCACAAAATCATACTCAAAATGTTGTTTTAAGCTGCTAATTTGGGGAGTGGTTTGCTACACAGCAAAACATATTTGAAGCATATTTTAAAGTGTCCCCCCATCATCAAGGGGACACTTTACTGTTTCATCATTGCCAATAGTTTTTATTCTACTTAAGATATGCCTGTGAAAAAAAAGCAGTTTTTAATACAAAGTAAAAGTTGTAATAGTGGAGATATCTTGGGATAGGAAATATTTCTGATATATTCCTCATATCCTAACCAGGGTAAGGCATGTCTTGATTGGTCATGTTGGATGCCTAGCCCTGTTGGTCAGGGCCAAGAGGGAAGCTGGGAATTCCCTGCATGTGTTGAAGGTTAATTATATATTGACTACAGTGAGGGAGATCAAGTAAGTTAATAAAGGGATCAGTTATGGAAGGCATAGGGAATGGTAGGAATAGTGAATTGGGAGCCACCGTTCTCCCACTCAACTCCAGCCAATTACAGCCATGAGGGAACGTTGGCCCTGTGTTGCTAGATCATCTGTTCTTTTTCAAAAGCAAAATAGCCAGATTTTTTACATAAAATCTGTAGATTTTATATCTGGGCTGCAATATGTTGTTTTGCCAATTTTAGCATTGTGGTCCACAGAATGAGAGCACTGCATTAGGTGTCATACTCAACATACCTTCCATGTGTGTCTCTCTGGACATCCTGTGGCTTTTGAAAATGTAAATTGGCCTGTGTGTATGTGTGTTCCATCAAGGTCCAACCAAGACAGGCTCAGGGCTTGACATAATAGGTGTTGGTGGAGATGTGGAGCAACCAGAGCTCTCACACACTGCCAGTAGCTGTGTAAAATGGTACAACCATTTTGAAGAACTGTTTGCCAATTAGACTATCCCTCTGACCCAGCAGTACCATTCCAAGGTAAATACCCAAGACAAATGCAATATATGTTCATCAGGAGAAATATATTATAATGTGCATAAATCACTATTAGTAATAGTCAAACACTAGAAACAAATAGTGTCCATCAACAGTAGAATTGATAAACAATGTATTCATCAGTAGCGCATTACGCAGCAATACAAACCAATCTATGGTTTTGGTACAATAGTGGTTATTCTTGGTAGGAGGATGGTAACTCGATGGGGTATGAGACGACTTTCAAGGCACCGGTTGTACTGGTTTTTTTTTGTCTCTGAGCTGGTTATTTAGGTGTATTCACTTTGTGAAAAAATTCACTGAGCATATGTTCTTGGTTTGTGCACTTCTGTACCTGTTGTATTTTATTTTATTTTATTTTAAATATATTTTATTGATTATACCATTACAGTTGTTCTATTCCCCCCCTTCATTCCCCTCCACCCGCACACTCCCTCCCCCACCATTCTCCCCCCCCTTAGTTTATAACCACGTGTATCAAATTCTTTAGATTCTATATTTCCCCCACTATTCTCGCCCTCCCCCCCATCTATTTTCTACCTACCATCTATGCTATTTTCTGTGCCTTCTCCCCCCTTCTCCCCCTCCCACTCCCCTGTTGCTAACCCTCCATGTGTTCTTCATTTCTATGGTTCCACTCCTGATCTAGCTGTCCTCTTGGTTTGCTTTTGTTTTAGGTGTGGTTGTTAATAACTGTGTGTTTGCTGTCCTTTCACTGTTCATATTTTTCATCTTCTTTTTCTTATATAAGTCCCTTTAGCATTTCATATAATAAGGGCTTGGTGATGATGAACTCCTTGAACTTGACCTTATCTGAGAAGCACTTTATCTGTCCTTCCATTCTAAATGAAAGTTTTGCTGGATAAAGCAATCTTGGCTGTAGGTCTTTGGATTTCATGACTTGGAATACTTCTTTCCAGCCCCTTCTTGCCTGTAAGGTCTCTTTTGAGAAATCCGCTGACAGTCTGATGGGTACTCCTTTGTAGGTGACTGTCCCCTTATCCCTTGCTGCTTCTAGGATTCTCTCCTTCATTTTAGTCTTGGCTAATGTAATTATGATGTGCCTTGGTGTGTTCCTTCTTGGGTCCAACTTCTTTGGGACTCTCTGAGCTTCCTGGATTTCCTGGAAGTCTATTTCCTTTGCCAGACTGGGGAAGTTCTCCTTTATTATTTGTTCAAATACGTTTTCCACTCGTGGCTGTTTCTTTCCCCCTTCTGGTACCCCTATAATCCGGATGTTGGAACGTTTAAAGATGTCCTGGAGGTTCCTAATCCTCTCCTCAATTTTTTGAATTCTCATTTCTTCATTCCTTTCTGGTGGGATGTTTTGTTCTTCCTTCTGGTCCATTCCATTGATTTGAGTCCCAGTTTCCTTTCCATCACTATTGGTTTCCTGTGCATCTCCCTTCATTTCAATTAGTTTAGCTTTCATATGTTCCTCTAATTTGGACTGTACTCTACCAATTCTGTGAGCATCCTGATAAATAGTTTCTTAAATTGGGCTTCTGAGAGGCTGGCAGTCTGTTGGTCGCTTAGAGTTATTGGCTCTGGGACTTTGAGTTCTTCTTGCACCATCTTTTGGGCTGTTCGTGCCTGTTCTGTAGCAGGATGGGGGCCCTAAAGTGTTCACTAGAACAGGGCAACTAAGTCGCTGGGTTGTGACGTTGTATGTCGGGGCGGGGTCAAAGAGGGACAATGGCTTCCCGTCTGCCGCCTGCCGCCGCGGCCCCCACCGGCACCGCAGCCACCACCATCACCAGGCCCACGAGTTTTGTTCCACTGCACGCGAGTGTGCCACCGCTGTCAGCCCTCCACCAATGGGTTCGCCCCCTGGGGCCTGCGTGGTCCATCTCACTGTGTGAGAATGTGTGACCAAGGTCAGTCTGCCCCACACCCCGACTGGTTCCGGGCTGCCTGTGCGCCTAGGTCGGGGGATCTGTCCTGCCGACAGATCCCCCGACCTAGCTCCGCTGCTGGCTCCACCCCTCTTACCGTCCCCGTTGAACGGTTCGTAGTTGTCGGACTTCCGTATAATTCCGTTTTCTGGTCTTTGGGTGTGTCCTAGTTCTCCAAACCTTTGTTGTGTTCAAACTTGGTTGTGGGAGAAGGCACAGTATTTCCACCTATGCCTCCATCTTGGCGGAAGTCCCTGTACCTGATGTATTTTAATGCAAATGTTTTTAAAAAGCAAAATTTGAAATATGTAGCAGTTTGCTTTCAATGTAGGTGCAAAGATGAGGACAACAAGCTGGAGCAAGCTTCTAGTTACTTAGCATGAACATATAGGATGATAGAGAATGAAGCCTTTATTTTCTTAAGCCACCAGAAAACAGTGAAATAACTAGGGTAGCTGGCTAATTGTCCTCTCTTCTCCATATTCCTGGATTCAGGCTGCCTAACAAGAGGCTGAATTTCCCGGCCTTTCATATTTAGGCAATGGGAAGATGTGAAAGAGATGAGACTTTCTGTTTATCTCCATCATATGATGAGCCACTTGCCATGGACTTTGGCTTTTACTCTTTCTCAGGTGCCTGAATATGGAGATGGCAAGGACCCATCACTGACTGTGCAGACCAGAATCACATCTTGGGGGATGGCAGAGCCACAGTGACCATGTGATTCAGAATCCCATTGTCATCCTAGATGATCTAGAATGTTGATGTGAGAGAAAAAACGTCTTTTTAAATTAAGCTGTTATATTTTGGGGTTTCTTTCTTGCAACAGAGAAGTCTCTGCCCTTTCCCACATGTCTCTGAGTGCAGCTGTCATCTTACAACAACAAGTGGCAGAGACTTGGGGCTCATGGGCTGCAGCTGTGGAAGTTCCTAATAGGTTAAAGTCAGTCAGAATCACCATGTACTTTCGTCTGAATTGCTCCTTGGTGAGAGTACCTCCTGTAGTGTGCTTGGTGGCTGCTGCACTACCTGCCTCCCAAGGAGAGGATGGTGGCCATCTCCAGAGCCATGGGCACCCTTACACAGCTGTCTGCTGACCCTGATTCTCATGGGCGGGTCTACAGCGCAACAAGGGGCTTTAAGATGTAGACCAGTGTGTTATCCTTGAGAAAAGCATGAGCTCTGGAAGCCCAGCCAGTGGCGATGCCCCTTCCAAGATTCACCACTAAACCGGTGACTGAAAGCCTAAGGTTACTACTGTTGAAAAAGTGCTGTTGTGATGGCTGGGATGCCTAGGTAATAGTTCCTGCCACTTCAGGCTGTGTTTGACAAGAGCCACTGTCCTTCTCTTGTCTTACTCTGGATTTTAATGACAAAAAGTACGCTGTCTGTCTGGTTTTGGGCAAATCCTAGGAACTTCCTGCATTAGCCAGTGTGAGCAGCTGTCAACTTACTGGAGAGAAAAACTACCTTGAAATTTGGGGGAGCTTAAATATCATTTATCTTTTACTTTACTTTGTCTGAAATAAGTACTTGGTTTTATTCAAAGGATTGCAATAAAATACATTGAAGAAAAAAAGAATTATCATGTAGTCTGGGGCCATTTCAGCCATAGCTGTCAAAGAGAGCATTGAAAAAAATGGCTTTATGTTAAATATTGATTGAGTGAGGTTAGAGAAGTGGTTCTCAAAGTGTGGCCCAGAGGAGCAACATTAGCATCTCTGGGGATTTGTTAGAAATGCAAAGTCTTGGGTTCCACCCCAATGGAGTGAATAGATAATCTGGGAATGGGACTCAGCAATATGTGTACTCACAAGCCCTCCAGGGATTCTAATGCACAGTCCAGTTTGACACCCCTAAGCCAAACCACAGGCTTGGGGGAGGGGAGCAGTCAGCAAACCTTTTCTGTAAAATGCCAGATAACATTATATTTAGTCATTATATCTCCTGACTGTGATAGTTTCTCAGACTTACCTTATTTTTCATGACATCGTCAGTTTTGATGAGTACAAGTAGGTATTTTGTAGAACATCTCTCACTTGGAATTTATCTGAAGTTTTTATTTTTCTTTTACATTACTTTATTGTTATTTAATTACAGTTGTCACCCCTACCACTCCCCCCTACCCCAGCCAATCCCACCTTCCTCACTTGCTTCCACCCTCCCCCTCGGTTTTGTCCATGTGTTCATTTTTTCCCTTCTTCTCCGCCCCCTTTTTTTTCATTCGTGTCCATGTGTTCTTTATAGTAGTTCCTGAAAACCCTTCTCCGTACTGCCCCTCCCCCCTCCCCTCTGGCTATTGTTAGATTGTTCCTAATTCCAATGACTTTGGTTATATTTTGTTTGCTTTTTTCTTTTGTTGATTATGTTCCAGTTAAAGGTGAGATCATATAGTATTTGTCCCTCACCACCTGGCTCATTTCACTTAGCATAATGCTCGCCAGTGGCATCCATGTTATCCCAAAGGGTAGAAGTTCCTTCTTCCTCTCTGCTGAGAGGAATTCCATTGTGTAAATGTACCATAGTTTTTTGATCTGTTCACTTACTGACGGGTACTTAGGTGGCTTCTAGCACTTGGCTATTATAAATTGTGCTGCTATGAACATTGGGGTGCATAGGTTCTTTTGGATTGATGTTTCAGGACTCTTAGGGTATAATCCTGGCAGTGAAATTGCTGGGTCAAAAGGCAGCTCCATTTTCAGTTTTCTGAGGAAATTCCATATTGTTTTCCACAGTGGCTGCATGTCTGTATTCCCACCAACAGTGCACTAGGGTTCCCTTTTCTCTGCATCCTCTCCAACACTTGTTTGTTGCTTTGTATATGACAGCCATTCTGATGGGTGTGAAGTGGTATCTCATTGTGGTTTTATTTGCATCTCTTTGATGACTAGTGATGCTGAACATCCTTTTGTATGTCTCTGGGCCCTCTGTATGTCCTCTTTGGAGAAGTGTCTGTTCAAGTCTTTTGTCCATTTTTTAATTGGCTTTTTGTCTTCCTGGAGTGGAGTCATGAGAGTTCTTTGTATATTTTGGAGATCAAACCCCTGTCTGAGGTATCATTGGCAAATATGGTTTTCCATATAGTTGGCTCTCTTTTCATTTTAGTGCTTTTTTATTTAGCCATGAAGAAAATTTTTAATTTGATGAGGGATACCAGAAGGAGAAGAAAAAAAGCAAGGGATAGAAAAAGTAATGATGGGAAAGTAATGATGGAAAACTTTCCTAATATGATGAGACAAAAAGTCACACAAATCCAGGAAACACGGAGAGTCCCAATCAAGAGGAACCCCAAAAGGCCCACTTCAAGACACATCATAATTAAAATGGCATATTTCAAAGACAAAGATAGAATCTTAAAGGCAGCAAGGGAAAAACAGGAAGTAACATACCAAGAAGCCCCAGTAAGACTAGCAGCTGTCTTCTCAATGGGAACGTTTCAAGCCAGAAGGGAATGGCAAGAAATATTTCAAGTAATGAGAACCAGAGGCCTGCAACCAAGACTACTTTACCCAGAAAGACTCTCAATTAAAGTGGAAGGCCAAATAAGGAGCTTCCCAGACAAAAGAAGTCTCAAAGAATATACCTCCTCCAAACCAGCTCTGCAAGAGATGCTAAAGGGTCTGCTTTACAAACAGGAAGAAAAACAGTGAAAGAGAGAGGAACACAGGTATAGGAAAAATGGCAATGAATAAGTACCTTCAATAATAACCTTAAACATAAGTGTATTAAATGCCCCAAAAGACACAGAATAACCGAATGGATAAGAAGACATGATACACACATATGCTACCTACAAGAGACCCACCTCAGTACAAAAGACCTACACAGACTGAAAGTAAAGAGCTGGAAACAAATTTTCCAAGCAAATGGACAGGAAATAAAAGCTGAAGTAGCAATACTCATATCAGACAAAATAGACTTCAAAAAAAAAGGGCCATAAAGAGAGACCCACAAGGTCACTTCATAATACTCAAGGGAAGATTCCACCATGAAGACATAAATGTTGTAAATATATATGCATCCAACATAGGAGCACCCAAATACATTAAGAAAATCTTGGAGGATTTTAAGAAAGATATTGAGCAGCACAAAAATATTGACAGCAAGAGTAGGGGATTTTAAGACCTCACTGCCAAAAATGGACAGATCTTCCAAACAAAATATCAACAAAGATATTGTGGCATTGAACAAGGCCCTAGATGAAGTGGACTTAACTGATATATTTAGAGCCTTTCATCCCAAAGCAGCAAAATACACATTCTTTTCGAATGCACATGGAACATTTTCAAAGATAGACCACATGATAGGACATAAAACAAGCCTCAACAAATTCAAGAAAATGGAAATTATATCAAGCATTTTCTCCAACTACAAAGGACTGAAACTAGAAACCAACCTCAAGGAAAAAAACCCAAAATACACAAACCTCTGGAGATTAAATAGCATGCTATTAAACAATGAATGGGTCAAGAATGAGATTAGGGAAGAAATCAAAAAGTTCCTGGAAACAAATGAAAATGAACTCACAACAATCCAAAACTTATGAGACACAGCAAAGGCAATACTCAGAGGGAAGTTCATATCAATATGGGCCCACCTAAAAAAGACAGAAATATTTCAAATAAACAACTTAACCCTATACCTAGAAGAACTCAAGGAAAAACAAAGACAGCCCAAAGTAAGTAGAAGGAAGGAAATAACCAATAAGACTAGTAGAAGGAAACAACCAATAAGATCAGAGCAGATTTAAATGACAAAGAGACTAAAAGCACAAGTCTAAGGATCAATAAATCTAGGACCTAGTTCTTTGAAAAGATAAACAAAATTGACAAGACTTTAAGCAGGTTCATCAAGAAAAAAAGAGATAGGACCCAAATAAACACAATCAGAATGAAAGAGGAGAGATTACAACTGATACCACAGAGATACAAAGAATTGTAAGAAGTTACTATGAAGAACTATATGCCAAGAAATTTGAGAACCTAGGTGAAATGGACAAATTTCTAGAAAAATATAATCTTCCAAAACTTAATGAAGAAGAAGCAGAAAGCCCGAATAGACCAATAATACCTGATGAAATTGAAACAGCAATTAAAAAGCTTCTGACACACAAAGTCCCGAACCAGATAGTTTCACAGGAGAATTTTACAAAGCATTTAAGGGAGAGCTAACCCTCATCCTCCACAAAGTATTTCAAAAAATTCAAGAAGATGGAAGACTCCCAAACTCTTTTATGAAGCCAGCATCATCCTAATCCCAAAACCAGATATAGGCATAACAAAGAAAGAAAACTTCAAGCCAATATCGCTGATGAACATAGATGCTTAAATCCTCAACAAAATATTGGCAAACTGCATCCAGCAATATGTTAAAAAGATTATACACCATGATCAAGTGGGATTCATCCCAGGAATGTAAGGATGGTACAATATTTGCAAATTAATAAACGTAATACATCACATAAACAAAATGAAAGACAAAAATCACATGATCAAATTAATAGATGCAGAAAAAGCATTTGATATGGTACAGTACCCATTTATGATAAAAAAACACTCAGGAAAGTGGAAATTGAGGGAGGATTCCTCAACCTAATAAAGGCCATATATGAGAGACCTACATCCAACAACATACTCAATGGACAAAAACCTAGAGCTTTCTCACTAAGAACAAGAACAAGACAAGGATGCCAGCTTTCACCACTCCTATTCAACATAGTATTAGAAGTCCTAGCCACAGCAATCAAACAAGAAAAAGAAATAAAAGGCATCCAAAAAGGAGGAAGTAAAACCATCATTGTTTGCAGATGACATGATAGTGTACATAGAAAATCCTATTGACTGCACCAAAAACTACTTGACCTAATAAATAAATTTGGCAAAACAGTGGGATACAAAGTCAATATTCAGAAAACAAAGGCATTTTTGTACACCAACAATGAAATATTAGAAATAGAAATCAGGAAAAAATCCCATTTGATATAGCAACAAGAAAAATAAAGTACCTAGGAATAAACTTAACCAAGGAAGTAAAAGACCTGTACTCAAAAAATTATACAACACTGAAGAAAGAAATGAAGGAAGACACAAACAAATGGAAGCATGTGCCATGCTCATGGATTGGAAGACTTAATATCATCAAAATAACCATACTACCCAAAGTGATTTATAGATTCAATGCAATCCCTATTAAAGTACTAATGACATCTCAGATATTTCACAAATACAGAACAAACATTTCAGGAATTTATATGGAACCATAAAAGACCCCAAATAGCTGAAGCAATTTTGAGAAAGAAGAACAAAGCAGGAAGGATCACAATACCTGATATCAAACTGTATTACAAGGCCACTGTGACCAAAACAGCCTGGTACTGGCACAAAAACAGGCACATAGACCAATGGAACAGAACAGAGAGCCCATAAATAAGCCCAAGTCTCTATGGTCAATTAACATTTGACAAAAGGGAAAGAAGCATAAAATGGAGTAAAAATAGCCTCTTCAACAAATGGTGTTGGGAGATCTGGACAATTATGTGCAAAAAAAAAATGAAACTCAATCACCAACTTACAAAATACACAAAAATAAATTCAAGGTGGATAAAAGATTAAATTTAAGTTGTGACACCATAAAAGCCCTAGAGGAGAACATAGGCAGGAAAATTTCAGACATTCCATGCAGCAACATCTTCACTGATATGTCCCCTTAAGGCAAGGAACATAAAAGAAAGAATAAACAAATGGGACCTCATCAAATATCTGAGGTTTATTTCCTACTGATCAGATTGGGGTTATTGTTTTGGAGAAAAACATCACAGATGTAAAGTGCCATTCTCATCATATCTTACCAACAATGTATCTTAACCATGTGATTTATCACTCTTTTTGTTAAAGATTTTATTTATTTATCTTTAGAGAGGAAAGGAAGGAGAGAAGGAGAGAAACATCAATGTATGGTTGCCTCTCGTGAGTCCCCTGCTGGGAACTGACTCGCAACCCAGGCATGCACCCTAACTGGGAATCAAACCGCAATCGTGTGGTTCGCAGGCCCACACTCAATCCACTGAGCTACACCAGCCAGGGCTGACTTATCACTCTTGATGTTGATCTTGAGATGTTTGTCTCGTTTCTCCACTGAAGTTACTCTTGTGTTTCCACTTTTCACATGGTCCTCTTTGGAAATAAGTCACTGCAGGAGTGGAGAGTTATACTGCACTCCTGGAGAATGGTGCAATAGGTAGAATAATACTCTGCCCAAAGATGCCCATGTCCTAATCCCCAAACCTGTCAATATATTACACAGCAAAGAGGAATTAGGGATGTGAAGGGGTGGCGAGGAAAAGGAAGAATCAAAGATAACTTTTAGGTTTCTTTCTGGGGCTGCTAAATAAGTGCTATTTATTGAAATCAGGAAGCCTGGGGCAGCGATATGGAGAAGGAGAGAATTAGAAGAGAATATCAAGGCTTTTTTCAGACTTACTGGATGTTTAGGAGACATTTAGATGGAGATACCATGTAAATAACTGGATCCAGGGGAATCTGGAATCTTAAGGAAGGCATAAATTGTACGTCTGACTTTGAAGGTCATAAAATTTAACACTAAGGAATGAGTAAGACCTCTGTGAGAAAGAATGGAGATATGGAAGATGATAAAAGCCAGGCTCTAGGGTTTTCAATGAAAGGAAGAGTGAACAGAAAGTTAAGTGTAGGTACATACAGTAAAGTACATATTGTAGTCTCAAACTCACATAATTATCAGAATCACCTGCTGGTCTTGTAAAACCTTGATTTCTGGGTCCAGAGTTTCTGAATCAGTGGGTAGCTCTAGGATGGTGCCTAGGATTTTGCACTTCTAAAAAATGTCTGGGTGATGCTGATGCCTCTAGCCTGAGGACCAATCACACTTTGAGAAACACTGCCAGAATAAACAGTTTTGATATGGTTAGCTATAAATAAGCATCAAAAAACTGGAAGAGGGTGAGGATAAGGGAGGATTTCTAAGGATGAAAGGTAACAGTATATTTCCTTCCTGGTGGAAATGATCTGATAGAGGGGAAGATGAATGATGCAGAAGGAAGGGAGAAAAATAAAAAGACAAATCCTTGACAATTCAAAAGGGGCTGAATTTGGAGCATCATGGGTGCTTTGACCTCTGATGGAAGAATGGACATTTACCTGATGGTTACAAGTGTTCTTAGGTTTAGAGGATTAGAGGTAGGAGATTGCACAAGCTTCTATATTCTGTATTCTGGAAGCTTCTATATTCTATATTCTATATTCTCAAGGAAGAATGAGGAAAGTAGAAAAAATGAAGGAGGATATTTGAGGCAGAGGAAGAAGGTATGAACTACTTGACTTAAAGAACAAGAAGTCAGCTTTACTAGATCAGCCTAATAGTACTCTCTGTAATTGGAAAAATGTTCTATAATTTGTGCGGTCTAATATGGTGGCCACTAGCCACACAAGACAATTATACTTAAATGAATTATTAAAGCAAAATAAAAATACAAATTTAGTTTCTTAGACTCACTTGTCACATGTCAAGTGTCAATGGTACTCTCTTAGGGTAACCGAGTTGGGCTCTGGGGCTATGTTGAGAGTGTGCTCAAGGTTTATGAAACAAGCCAGACCTGGTTTGTAATTTTTCTCCAGCAACAGTTGCCAGCTCAGCAACAGGCCCAGAGGCGGTCAATGATGCAGCCCTTTCAGGGTTGGATTTTTCGGAGATAAGTAAGAAAAAGAAGAGAGGGCCAAAGAGTCAAAGGTACTGGGGATACTGTGATATAATACAGGACTATGGGATGTCTAGTCCATGACGTGAGACAAAAAGAGTAATGCAGCCTAGAGGACTCACAAATTGTTCTCAATGTTAAATGACAGTTCTGGAATAAAGCATTATCTACTTCTTGTATCTCAAAAATAAACCATTGATAAGGGGAAGTTTCTCTTTATACAGTACTTCTGATGATAAAGGAGTGACAGAATTGGAGTATTAACCATCTGTAAGTCCCTAATGAAATAATGGGTGTAGGCAATGCTCATCAATGGTTGCTAGAACCACTAAAAAAGGGAGAAGATATTTTGTGCCTTTTGATAGAACTCAACATGACCTGATGTATCCTTGCCAAAAAAACAAACAAACAAACAAAAACCTCCCCCCAAACAACCCTTAGTCTGATCAAGCTCCTAGATCCAACAACAAATTTACAGAACACGTTAGCATTGGGGAGATAGAATCAGTAAAACCTAGACTGTAGAAAATTGTACCAGATAAACAACTTGGTTTCTTCAACAAATTAATTGCAAGGAGGAAAAAGAGCCGAACAGGGAACCGAAAAAAGGTTTATGAGACACATGAACACTAATAATATTGTGGTTATGTATTTTAGGTGTCCTTGTATTTCAGTGATATACACTGAAATATTAACAAGTGAAATTATGTATCTGGGATGTATTTCAAAATACTCTCAGTGGTGGGGGCACAGAAGAAAGGGCTATCTGATGATCAATGTAGCTGGTGAGGCACATCTGAATCTTCATTCTGCTAACCTTTCTTCTTTATGTATATTTAATTTTTTTCATAATAACAAGGTTAAATAAAAATAATCTTGCCCTGACCAGTGTGGCTCAGTTGGTTGAGAGTTGTCCTGCAAAGTGAAAGGTTGCAGGTTTAATTCTGAGTCAGGGCACATGCCTGGTTGTGGGTTCGTTTCCTGGTTGAGGTGTGTCCAAGAGGGAACTGATTGATGTTTCTCTTTTACATCTATGTCTCTCTTCTCTTTCTCCCTCCTTTCCCTACTCTCTAAAAATAAATAAATAAAAATTAAAAAAAAAATTCTTCCTGCCCTGGTTGATGTGGCTTGGTTGATTGTAGCATTGTCCTTTAATCGGAGGGTTGCATGTTTGTTAGTCAGGGCACATACCTGGGTTGCAGGTTTGATCTCTGGTCCAGGTGTGTACAGGAGGCAAACAGTTGATGCTTCTCTCTTTCATTGCTGGTTCTCTCTCTGAAAGCAGTGAAAAATGTCTTCGGGTAAGGATTAAATAACTAAATAAATATTTAAAAAAATAATTCTTCCTATTCTGGACACTGTTTCCAGATAAGAACCTGCTCTTCCCTTCTTCTCATATTCAGATGTCTTGAAGGAATTATCTGTATTGTTGTTTCACGTCCTGACTTTCCTTCCATTTATGCCTCTAACCATGCAGCCCTGCATCTGCTCAGGTTTCGTCCCTAGAATCCATCAAGCTAAGTCCCCTAGGACTCCATAGTCAAGGAACACTTTTCTGCTCTCAACACCTGTGGCAATTTTGGCCACACCCACCTTTTCAAACTTTCTTCAAACCAGGACAACTGGAGTCAGGTAACAAGGGCTCACATCAGACTGGCTACATCTTGGCTTGATCATACTAGAAAAGCACTCTCATTCTCCATCTCCGTATCTCTAAAATAACACTAAGAATAGTGTCTAACCTCTTCTGGGTATGTAACAATCTATCCCAAACTGAAAAGCTTTAAATACACTATTAATTATCTCCTGTGATCCTGAGGGGTTGATGGTCTCAGCTGGGTAGCTGGTATTCCTTGAATATTCGCTGTCAGTTGGTTGCCTTCAGTTACATGCCAGACTCTAGTCTGGAGCTTCTGGAGGAGCTGGAGCTGGTCAAGCATCTCTCTCTCCCCATGTGGTCCCAACATAATAGCTAGCTTGGTCTTCCTCTCAGGATACTTGGGACTTCGTACATTACAGCTGGCTTCGTCCAGAGTGAGCATTCAAGGAAACAGGAAATGAAAACTTCTGATCTCTCACAACCTGGAACCTAGCACATCATTTATTCTATTGGTTAAAGCTATCACAGAGCCTGTCAGGATTTGGAAGGAGGGGACTTGGTGAAGTACTAGGGAGAAAGTCTCAAAGTCATTTAGTTTGCATGCAGCTATGTTCATTTCATCGAGTTTTCCCAGTGGTAAAATTTCCAGAACTAGAGCATAGTATCACCAGCAGGATGTCTTATTCAGATTTAACCAGTTTTTCTTGTATTCATTGTGTGTGTGTGAGTAAGTGTGTATTTAGTTCTAGACAATTCTATCGTATAGGTAGGCTCATGTATCATCTACCACAGATGTGGTACAATCCACAGATATAGATCCATCACCACAAGGATCCTTGTATATGTTTCCCTTTTATAATCCTTTTTTAAAAGATTTTATTGCCCTGGCTGGTATAGCTCAGTGGATTGAGCGTGGGCCTGCGAACCACATGATCGCAGTTTGATTCCCAGTCAGGGCACATGCCTGGGTTGCAGGCCAGTTCCCAGCAGAGGACTCATGAGAGGCAATCGTACATTGATACTTCTCTCCTTCCCTTCCCCTCCAAAAGATAAATAAATAAAATCTAAAAAAGAGATTTTTTAAATTTATTTTTAGAGAGCAGAAGAGAAAGAGAGAGAAGGAAACATCAATGTATGGTTGCCTCTTGTGCACCCACTACTGGAAACCTGGCCAGCAACCCAGGCATTTGCCCTAGACTGGGAATCTAACTGGTGACCATTTGGTTCACAGGCCGGCACTCAATCCACTGAGCCACACCAGCCAGGGCCCTTTTATAATTCTTAACTTGTGACAGCCACTAATCTTTGCTCCATTTTCATGATTTTGTCATTTTTAGAATGTTATTTAAATGGAATCATACAGTTAGTAACACTTGGGATTGCTTTTTTTACTCAGCAGAGCTCTCTAGACATTCTTCCAATGTCTTGAGAAGAATGCTTGTTGCTTAGTGGTTTTAGTATATGGACTTATATTCCTAAACAAGATACTGTTTACTTTGATCTCTTTTTAAAAATAGTTTGCATCTCATAGTGCAGTCCCATAGCTTTTTTTTTTTAATTCAACGATATGTGTTTGAGATTACCTTTGTTAATGTGTGTGGCTGTGGGCCATGTATCTTCATTGTATGGGTTTATTACCATATATTAATTCAATTAGTTATTGATGAGCATTTGGGTTGTGTTGAGGTCTTAATTTGTGTGTGTAAGGAATGATGCTACTATGAATATCCTTATTCGTGAGTCTTGGTGCAAAAGTTCAAGATTCTTTTCTAGATTATAAAACTTGGATGGGAATTTCTGGCTCATTTAATGTGTGTATATCTAATTTTACTAAATAAAGTTAAATTCTTTTCCAAAATGATTGAGTCAATTTACATGCCCATCAGCAATGTGTGAACAATCTCATGTCTCCATATCCTCCTCAACACTTAGTATTGTCAGACTTTAAATTTTTCCCAATCTGGAAAACACAAAATAGTATTTCTTTGTTCTTTTAACTTTCATTTTCCTGTTTATTAATGAGTTGAGCATCTTTTTATATGTTGATGAGCCACTCATGTTTTCTGTTCTGGAAAATGTTTGTTTATGCTTCTTTGTCATTTTTATATTGAGTTTGTCTTTTTCTTATTTATTTATTAGACTTCTTGATGTATTTTGGATTCTAGTCATTTGTAAGATAAATTGCTGCAAAGATTCCCTCAGTTTGTTGCTTAGCTTACTCTATTGTTTTTTACTTTTTAGAGAGAGAGAGGAAGGGAAGGAGAAAGAAAGGTAGAGAAACATCAATGTGTGGTTGCCTCTCATATACTCCTTACGGGGGACCTGGCCCACAAACCAGGCATGTGCCCCGACAGGAAATAGAGCTGGTGACCCTTTGGTTCCCAGGCCCATGCTCGATCCACTGAGCTTCACCAGCTAGGGTGTTAGTGTGTCTTTTGATAGTCATTTTAAATTTTTTCTATAGTCATACTTACCAAAATTTTAATGCTTTCTTGCATTTTAAGAAATTCTCCTCTATCCTATGCTCATAAAGATATTCTCCTTCATTATCTATCTACCTTCTCTCTTTCTTTTTTTTCTTTTTGTATACACACACATTTAAGAGTTAAATCCACGAGAAATTGATATGTGTGTGCATTATTTAATTTCTTCTCACCACCCAATGGATTACCAAGCTTTCCAGGTCCACATCCACATTGTTGAGTAGCACATCTTTTACCACGCTCTGCAATACTCTCTTTCATAAATCAAATATCCACATATGTGTGAGTCTGATTCTGGGCTTTCTGTTCTACACTGGTAGTTTAGCTGTGCACAAATGGCACGCTATTTTGATTACTAATTTTTTCTTTTTTGTTCTTTTATTCTTGTTTTTTCTTTTTCTTTCTCCCTTTTATTCCCCTCCACCCTGAACCCCTCTCCTACCAGCATTCCCCGCCCCTTAGTTCATGTCCATGGGTCATATATATAAGTTTTTTGGCTTCTACATTTCCCACAGTATTCCTAACCTCCCCCTATTTTGTACCTACCATTTATGCTTCTTATTCCCTGTACTTTTCCCCCATTCTCCCCACTCCACCTCCCTGATGATAACCCTTCATGTGATCTACATTTCTGTGGATCTGTTCCTGTTCTAGTTGTTTGCTTAGTTTGCTTCTGTTTTTGTTTTCTTAGGTTCAATTGTTGACAGCTGTAGTTTGTTGTCACTTTACTGTTTATATTTTTTATCACTTTCTTTTTCTTAGATATGCCCCTTTAACATTTCATATAATAAGGGCTTGGTGATGATGAACTTCTTTAACCTGACCTTATCTGGGAAGCACTTTCTCTGCCCTTCCATTCTAAATGATAGCTTTGCTGGATAGAGCAATCTTGGATGAAGTCCTTGCCTTTCATGATTTTGAATACTTCTTTTCAATCCCATCTTGCCTGCAAGGTTTCTTTTGAGAAATTAGCTCGTAGTCTTATGGGAACTTTTTTTTGTAGGTAAGTGTCTCTCTTTCTCTTGTGGCTTTTAAAATTTTTTCCTTGTCTTTAATCTTGGGTAGTGTAATTATGATGTGCATCGGTGTGTGCTTCCTTGGGTCCAACTTCTTTGGGACTCTCTGAACTTCCTGGAAATCTGTTTCCTTTGCCAGATTGGGAAAGTTCTCTTTCACTATTTTTTAAATACGTTTTCAGTTTCTTGCTGTTCCTCTTCTCCTTCTGGCACCCCTATAATTCAGATGTTGGAATGTTTAAAGTTGTCCTGGAGGTTCCTAAGCCTCTCCTCATTTTTTGAATTCTTGTTTCTTCATTCTGTTCTGGTTGAATGTTCATTTCTTCTATTTGGTTCCCTCTACATTTCTCTTCATTTCACTTTTCATAGCCTTCACTTTTTCCTCTATTTTGCAACCATACTCAACCATTTCTGTGAACATCCTAATTACCAGTGTTTTGAACTCTGCATCTGATAGTCTATCTCTTCATAGCTTAGTTTTATTTTTGGAGTTTTGATCTGCTCTTTCATTTGGGCTATATTTCTTTGTCTTGGCACTCCTGTTATGTTTTTTTAATATATACATTTTATTGATTATACCATTACAGTTTTTCTATTCCCCCCTTCATTCACCTCCACCCTGCACATCCCTCCCCCACCATTCCCCCCCTTAGTTTATAACCACGTGTATCAAGTTCTTTAGATTCTATATTTCCCCTACTATTCTTGTCCTCACCCCTTATCTATTTTCTACCTATTGTCTATGCTATTTTCTTTACCTTTTCCCCCTTTCTCCTCCTCCCACTCCCCTGTTGCTAACCCTCCATGTGTTCTTCATTTCTATGGTTCCACTCCTGACCTAGCTGTTCTCTTGGTTTGCTTTTGTTTTAGGTGTGGTTGTTAATAACTGTGAGTTTGCTGTCCTTTCACTGTTAATATTTTTCATCTTCTTTTTCTTAGATAAGTCCCTTTAACATTTCATATAATAAGGGCTTGGTGATGATGAACTCCTTTAACTTGACCTTATCTGAGAAGCACTTTATCTGCCCTTCCATTCTAAATGAAAGCTTTGCTGTATAGAGCAATCTTGGATATAGGTCTTTAGATTTCATGACTTGGAATACTTCTTTCCAGCCCCTTCTTGCCTGTAAGGTCTCTTTTGAGAAATCTGCTGACAGTCTGATGGGTACTCCTTTGTAGGTGACTGTCCCCTTATCTCTTGCTGCTTCTAGGATTCTCTCCTTCATTTTCATCTTGGCTAATGTAATGATGATGTGCCTTGGTGTGTTCCTTCTTTGGTCCAACTTCTTTGGGACTCTCTGAGCTTCCCGGATTTTCTGGAAGTCTATTTGCTTTGCCAGACTGGAGAAGTTGTTCCTTTATTATTTGTTCCAATAAGTTTTCCACTTGTGGCTGTTTCTTTCCCCCTTCTGCTACCCCTGTAATTCGGATGTTTTACAGATGTCCTGGAGATTCCTAAGCTTCTCCTCATTTTCTTGAATTCTCATTTCTTCATTCCTTTCTGGTGGGATGTTTTGTTCTTCCTTCTGGTCCATTCCATTGATTTGAGTCCCAGTTTCCTTTCCATCACTATTGGTTTCCTGTGCATCTCCCTTCATTTCAATTAGTTTAGCCTTCATATGTTCCTCTAGTTTGTGACTATAATCAACCAGTTCTGTGAGCATCCTGATGTGGTTTGAACTGTGCATCTGAGAGGTTGGCTATTTCTTGGTCGCTTATAGTTATCAGCTCTGGGGCTTTGAATTCTTCTTGAGCCATCTTTTGGACTGTTCGTGCCTGTTACATATCAGTATCGGAGCCCTAGGTGTCCACCAGGGCCGGGCAACTCAGTGGCTGGGTTGTGATGCTGTATGTGGGGGCGGGGTCAAAGAGGAGCAATGGCGGTCTTGTGTGCCGCCTCCTGACTGGGTCTGGGCTGCCTGCGAGCCTCGGTTGGGGGATCTTTCCTGCCCAACCCTGCTCCGCTGCTGGCTCCACCCCTCTTACTGGTCCTGGTTGAATGGTTCGTTGTTGTGGGACTTCCGTATAATTCAATTTTCTGGTGTTTTTGGCTGTGTTCTTTGTTCTCCAAACCTTTGTTGTATTCAAACTTGGTTGTGGGAGAAGGCACAGTGTTTCCATCTATGCCTCCATCTTGGCGGAAGTCTACTCCTGTTACATTATGGAGGGTGAAACCTTAGTTATTCGCCAGGGTGGGGCAACCCACCTTGCTACACGATGGGACAATTCGAATGTTACATCGAGATTGCAACAAACTGTGTCAGACTTCCACGCAGTTTGATTTCCTGGCAGTTCAGGGGGTTTTTTTGTTTTTAAATTTGTTGTTGTCCTTTTGGTTGTGCAAGGAGGCCTATTTTGATTACTATTGATATCTGACAGAACAAGTTCCTTGCCTTGTTGATCTTCAGGAATGTTGGGTTATTCTTTCATATAAATTTTAGAACAAGTTTGTCATATCACACAAAGATATAATTTTCAAGTATTTTTAAGAGTTGTATTAAATTTACAGAAGAATTTAGGGGGGGTTAACTTCTTTTTCATTCAAAGTCTTCTAATCTATTAATACAGTAGTTTTCATTGATTAATGTCTTTTTTAATGTCTTCCAATAGTATATTTCCTACTCTAGTCTGCGAAGAGCTTGCACAATATTTTAAAATTTTTATTTCAAAGTAGTTTGAATTTGGGGTACAGCTGTAGGTCATTTTTTTTGGAGTTCATTCTTCTTACTGTTACTGACATGTAAAAATACAATTGACACACACACTCACACACAGATTTTCTAAACAGCCTTGCTAAGTTCTTATTAATTCTAATAATTTCCTTATAGACTCTTTTGTGTTTTTCACATAGACAATCATGTTAACGACAAATAAGGGGAGTTTTGTATTTTCCATGGTAAACTTTGTATCTTTCTTTCTTTCTTTTTTTTGGTCTTGTCATATCTACAAGGAAGCCAGTCTAACATTGAAAGGAGTGATGAGAGCAAGCAGCTTTGTCTTGTTTTGGGATGCTGTCTCCACAGGCAAATTCAGTTTGTGGAAATTTACCTGGCTGTGTACTTATGA
Source organism: Sturnira hondurensis (assembly GCF_014824575.4). Classification (NCBI taxonomy): domain Eukaryota; kingdom Metazoa; phylum Chordata; class Mammalia; order Chiroptera; family Phyllostomidae; genus Sturnira; species Sturnira hondurensis. The sequence continues at coordinate 169,581 of NW_028091817.1, read as the reverse complement.
TTTATGCATTTTTCAAACACTGTTTTACCTCAATAAAAAGTTTTTTTTTTTATTTAGGAATATTTCCCCAACACCCTAAGCTTTGGGGGGTTTATTTACGTTATTTTTAAAATAGTTTTTATTTTTCAATTACAGTTGACGCTAACCTTTTCTTATAACTGTATGCTCTAAGGTGTCACTGAGCAAGTTTGTACCTGTCTATTTTCAGCCTGACTATACATTACTGGAGAAAACAAGTCATAAGTGAGAATGCAGATGGATACTTTCATGCATTTCAAGAACTAACAGGGAGAGGGGGTCCATGCATAATCTCAGCAGTCCCTGAGGGCAAAATGGGAATAGGAGATGAAAGTACAGGGAAATAGGTTTCCATAAAGAATGAAAAGCTTTTAATATCATTGTTTTCTAACCAGAGAATAGTCTGCTTTTTGAAAAAGTGAGCCCCCCCCCACACCTCCCAGCCCTAGAGTATTCTAGCAGGACTGGATACACACCTGCTAAGGATACTGACTAGACAGGGCCACCTTCTCTCCCCAGTAATGGGTGGGGTGTGGTCATGTCAGCTGTCTTCCAGCTCCAAGATTTGAGATTTTTAAAGAATTGGGTTCATTTTCTATTCCACTTATCCCACTTTTGGTGTTCTATGAACTCCTCTCATAATACTTAAAACACTAACTTCACAGAGAAAAGTCATCAAAGGCAAAACAGGTTCTTTGACAATGTTAATAATAATGATAAACTCCTATCAAGCTTGATCAAGAAAGAAAAAAATATCACATTCGAATTCCTTTTGTTAAGAAACACACAACAAATAACATAATTGGTGTGCATCCAAATTATGGAGGCATCATTGAATAAAAGTGTAGTTATCAATTTTTCACCCTCAATTCCCTAAACATTGCATTTTTAAGTGTCTAGCTTTATATCTCAGCACTCTATAACCTTTTCAAATAATGGACAAAGTGATTCTGTCACTCATCACTTTGAAATTCAGTAAAAGAAAAAAACTGTGTAATGGAGTTGATGTGTCTGTAAAATAAAGAATTTTGAAGAAAATGAATGAAATATTAAAGATTTTTATGAGATAAGTGATAATTCTGATTTTGTAGTTTGCTTTATTTTTACTTACACTCAATTAAGCTCCTTTCTAGCAAGTCTCCAGTTTTTTGGCAGATAAAAGTACATTCTTGGGGTCTCCCAGAAGATGTGGTATCAGTCTCATAGATTAGAAGGAAGCCTCGTTTTCTTATGCTGCAGTACAAATGTCTTCCTTCTCCACCCTTCCGGCCCACTCCACCCCTCGCCCGGCTCCGGCTACCCGGATCAAAGTCTTCTTCATTCTTGGTTGTTCTCTGAGAAAATCTGGAGTCCAGACAGGGTTCAGCCCAGAGACTGCGACCCCTTGAGGGCAGACCCGGAGGGAGGCAACGCTTGTCTGTGGCCTCCGCAGTCTCGAGAGAGCTGCGCCCCATCTACATTCATCGGTAGCACGCCCGGGGAGCCAAGAAATCCGTTACCGGGCGGCCGTGTCCCTAAAGGGCTAATCCAGGACGGAAGAGGACGGGGAAACCGTTGTGTACATTCCCGAGGTCTGTGGGCTGGGCGCACAGCGGCTCAGGTTACAGACAGGTGAGTCTGGTGGGTGGGCGAGCTGAGGGCGCCAGGAACCCCCGGGCACCTCAGCAGTCCCTGGAGCTGGCACACATCTGACCACCGCCTGGAGGGGTGTGCTGACCGCATCGGTGGAGGCAGCGCTGTGCTTCCTCGGGCGCACCGGAGCAGGGGCCGTGGGAGGGTCCGAATTCCCCAATGCGGGCTGACTGCTCCTAGAAACTTGGTGCTTTTCAGCTCTCCCTCCCCCGTCCAGGTATAAAGGTAGATAGGAAAATCCAGCATCGAAAAATAAATACAAACTCTCCAGCCACCTTCGCAGTTGGGGCAGTTAGGGGATGTAGCCATCTTTATTGGCTTCCTGAAAATGTATTTCCCAGCCTCAGAATTTGGGGAGCACACAGTTAGAGGAGGCTATCATGGCAGTGGGCGAGGAAAAGAAATTCATTTCCAAGCTGCGTTTGCATAACATGCACTTGCCTTTTATTTCCATTGTGCTAAAATGTGTGTTGATGGTGCTCTTGGGGTGTAAGGTCTTGGAGTGGAAGCTGCTTTAGTGGAACAAGCTGACTTGTTTTTCTTTCATTGTACGGCACGAAATAACAATGTGTTCTAAAGATGCTGACTTTTTTAGCTTAGTATTACTGTTTATTTGGGGCGACTATTGTAGTTGATGGGTGCTTAAACCCCCAAAATTCCCCTTCATCAGATCACAGCCCTGGGGCCTCTCCCCACACTCTCTCCGTTCCACCCGCCAAGATTTCAACAAGCCCCGGGAACGAGCCACAAGGTCCAGAGGAACTGAGCCATTTTCTGGCTTGCTTGTCAGAGACAAAAAACTCTCGGGGGGCGGTGGGGGAGGGCATTCCCAAGAGGCCCCTGCTCTCAGGAGGGATGGGAAACCGACCTGGGATTTACCTGAGAGTTCGCGCACGAGGCATTTGCGATGGGGAATGGTACTGGGGATTGATCAGAAAACGTCCTTCCCTTTTTAAAAAAGAGGGTGGGGGGGAGAGAGAATCAGACGTTAAATTCTTTTGCAAACATTCATGCCTAAGGAAGGGCTGGAACAAGCAGCCGCGGCCGCCGGAACCGGTCGGACAGGTAGCGAGCTTGTTGACACCGTTATGTTGCAGGGCGCATGCTCACTCCCAAGTTTCCTGGTGCCTTTTCTATTCCACCTTATGAAACTTTTTCCTCGGTGTGGTCTCACCCACGGTTTAAGGCATAGGTGTCGTCGAGCCTGGAAGCTGGGAGTCAACCGAAGTGCGCGAGAGAGGCCGGGGCCGCGCTGCGGCAGGGGGCGGAGGGAGAAGCCAGCTAGGCGGGAAGGTGGGCTCCGGCCGCCAGAAGCCGGGGACCCAGCCATCGCCGCCGCCCATAGCGGGGAGCAGCCGGGAAGAGGGGGCCGCAGTTCGGGGAGGGGGCCCCATCATGCCCAAAGTCTTCCTGGTAAAGAGGAGGAGCCCGGGGGTCTCGGTCCGCAACTGGGATGAGCTCCCGGACGAGGAAAGGGCAGACACCTACATCCCAGGTGAGCACGGTGCGGGGGCCGGGCCTGGGCGCGGGGCTCTTGGCGTGAGAGCAGAGGTGACCGGGTCCCCGCTGCTCACTGGCTGGGGTTGGACTCCCCAACCCCTGCTTCTCTTCCAGTGGGTAGTAGGACGTCTCCGAGGCTCGGGAAAGACCGAGACTGAGAGGCTGGGAACCCCGGGGCATCGTGCTCCCTTTCCCCCTAGTGGGCGTCTCTAATTGCCCAGCCGCTGGACCGTTGGCTGCAACCTGGGCCCAGGTGGCCCAGGAGTGGGGTGGGGTTGAAGGCCATTAGGGGCTACCACCAGTCCACGTCGTCATGGGGGTGCAAAGGGATCCGTGCTCCCCTCTGGGGCTGGGTGGGTAGTTGCCAGACCCCTCCACCCCCAACCCAAGGAGAGGAAACTTGGTGAGGGGGAAGCCCTCAGTTCCTCGTGAGCTCGAGGACTGGGATCGAGGATTGGTCCCCAGAACCCCGAGCTCACTCGGGAGGCCGAGCCGGGGGATCATTTGCGTACCCCTCGGCGTTGCCCACTTGGCGAGATGCCCAGGTCCGGGGCAGGGCGGCAGCCGAGGCGGCTGCGGCCCCGCCCGAAGGTCAAACTACCGAGGGCGCTGGGGCCTGACACCACATGTCTGTGTGTTCGGGCTCCGCCCCTCCCTCCGCAGTGGGCTTGGGCCGTCTGACCTGCGACACCCCCGAGGACTGCCGCAGCGACGGCGGCAGCAGCGGCGGCAGCGGCAGCAGCAGCAGCAGCAGCAGCAGCACCGTGGGGGAGTCTGGAGGCACCGAAAGCAACTCTTCCCCTCGCGGCCCCGAGCGCGAAGTCCTGGCGCCTGGAGACACGGAGGGCCCCGGTGGACACCTGACAGCAAAGCAGCGCCCCGTTGCCAGGTCGAAAATCAAGGTACAATGCTGACTCTGCCCCCACCGCCACCTGCACCACACCCTGGCGTCGGACTCTCCGGGCCTGCGCCCGCGCACCCCGGCACGGGGGCACTCAGCGCACCCGCCGTTCCGGCACCTGCCCCTGGGTGGAGGCCAGGGCGCCTCCGCGCGCCCTCCGGCGGATAGCGAGCCAGACGCCTGCTCCGCTAGGCCCCCAGAGGCCAGCTTCCCCAGCGGTCACAGTGTGCCTGGTAGCCTCTGAAACTACCTGAAAGGCTCAGGCGAAACTTCCTCCCATTCAATGTGCAAGGCCCAAGGAATAACCAGGCCTTCGGGGTTCCAGTGTTTGAAAAGGAGGGACCCAGACACCGGAACTCCACCCGCTGAGGTGCAGCGTCTAGTGCTACATGAATTCTGAATACCATACCCTTTCTTGCGTTTTGGAGACAGTGGTGGCAGTTGGGCACAGAGTGGGCCTCTCGCAATGACAGTGATTCCCAGTGCTAATTATGGAGTGAGTGCCTGTTAGAAAAGAGGTCTATGCCGAGCACTTAAAATTTGTTCTGTCTCTCACGTTTTCTTGAATTAAAATGATGAATAAACGGGTTCAACTGCAAATTGCCTGAGGGTCGAGTCCCAGTGGGTTGGACAGTTTGTTCCCCTTTGTCATCACCCTTCAGTCTCCCCCTGTCACACCCGCCCACCCCCCAGTCTTCCAGAATTGTAGGTGATATCTTATCTGGACGCCCATCTGTGCTTCCTTGATTGCCTGCTCGAAGGTATCCACTACCCCCTAGGTTGAGGAACCCCGTTCCACGCACAGCCAGATGGAGTCAGGGAGTGGTGTTTCAAGAATCACATAAACCCAGTTCCTTGCCGGATGGGCCTGAATGTGACCCTTTGCAGACTCTAGGCCCTCGGTTAAGGTGATAATTCTTGGGCGTTCCTGCAGTCCCATGCCCGGGATTGCGGGAGGGGCCGGGGGAGGATAAGGAGGAGGAACTCTAGTGTTTGCTAGAGATTGGGAAGCTTCCGCTACTTTTCACTCGAGTAGTCGGCTCTCCCCTATGCATAACTCCTGGCTCCCAGGGCTTGGCTGGGGGTGGGGGTGGGGGTGGGGGTGGGTGGGTGGAGCTGGGGAAGGCACCTATTGTTTGCTGTGTTTTAGGAAAGTCTCCGTTACTTCTCCTGGGAGAGACCCTATGCATAGTTCTGATTCCTTGCACCTCGGGCTTGGCTGGAAGTGGGCTGGGGTGCATTTGCTTATGAATTGAGGCTAGAGGCCTGAGCCGGAATCCTTAGGGAAGACATCTTTAGAGGATGTTGCCGGCACGCTATCAATGTTAACGGTTCTGCTGAGATTCAAGGTCAGCTAGTCTGAGGCTTTTATGGACCAGATCGGGTTAAGTGGGAGGGCTCAGTTTGCCTGAGGCTGGTAGCTCTACCCTCCAGGAAATTCTAGTGTCCTACTTGCATATTTATCACCAAGATGGAAGTACAATTGCCACGTTGTTTTGGAATGGATTGTAGACAGTTTGCCCTTGGGTGCCCAGATTACCCTCTAGAGAAAGTGGTAGAGGAGAAAATCAGAGAGCTTTCTTTGCTACCCCAGGCAAACAATGCCATTGGATCCCTGACTTAAGGGAATGAATAAACCGATTTTATTTCAATGATTCCTGCCTATGTGTTTTCCCAGGGATGGAGGTGGAGCATAGAGTTTGCCCCTCAACTGTTAACACAGTTTACTGAGGAGGACAGTCAGGTTCCCTCTCCCTCTCAGCTTCTACCCACAAATAGGAGACACTTGGCTTTAAGATGCTTTGAGCCTCCAAAATTGTTAATTGTGATATTGTCCATTTTCAATTGACAGGCCAAATTGCTTATGATTTACCATGTCTGTGACTCTATAGTTCTATGCAAAACATTGGTTTTCTGACCAGAAGATGTGAAAATCTTCTCAAGGATGAGGCCCATAGATGATGCATTATTTTAATGACTTATTTTCAATGACTTGAAGACACTTTGCAGTTGGCCATTAGGTGCAGAGGAAGGGCCAAGTATGACCTGCAGAGAGAAGCAACATTCTGTCTAACGGTATGGAGTGCCTGCTGTGTACCAGGCAGCTGGGAGATAAAAATGCTCCCACCCTGGTGTTCCAGAATCTTTGGAGAGTAGTTGTTAAGCCTCTAGGCTCTGGCTTGGTCACTTCTTAGCTGTGTAACCTTGGGCAAATTGCTAATCCCTCTGGGCCTCAGTTTCCTTGTCTTTAGAAAAGGGAGTAATAATGATAGTTATAGTTGTGAGGATAAATGAGTTGTGAGTGGAAGGTGTAGGCATCCAGGAACTCTAGCTAGAATGATTTGGTTTGGTGGGGAGACTCAAATATTTCTTATTAACTCTACTATGGGAATGTGAATGCTAATGCAGGAGCACAAGCAGAGATGTGATAAATTCTGAGTGGAGTAAGGTTTTTTAGTGTGGATTTGAGGCCTCTGGAGAAGGGGAGAAGCAGGCTTTAGGGTGGTGTTTGCTCAGCCCAAAACTTGAGTAAGGAAAGGACTCTGCTATGGTGGCTGCAGAATGAGAAACTGCTGGGATCAGAGAATGTTGAAGAAGCTCAAAATGTAACTAGTACAGGGTGGGATGGTAAAGAAGCTAAGCTAAGAAGTGTGGAAGTTTCCTTGGGGTGGGGGAGGGGCTCTGAAAGGTTTTTTTTTTGAGGAGGAAAACCTCAGTTAGGTGTATCTTATAGGTTGTGGCTAGGGATTTGTGACCTGTTCTGATCCTCAGTTTTCTGATGTGTAAAATGGAGAAATAATAGAATTAGCCTCTCAGAAATGTTTCATAAATTAAATGAGATAATGGGTGCAAAAATGTTTAACAGTTTTTGTGCATGTATATACTGCCCAATAGGAGGTTAGCCAACAATGACTTATAGCAGTATTTTGTTCCCTACAGTAGGGACAAGGGATTTGCTACCTGATTGTGCTGATCTGGAGAGGAGTCATAGGTGCCAGTTAAGAAGTGTTTTTTCCTGGCCTAGTTGTCTTTTGACCACGTGCCTTAGGGTAGGTTATGAAATTGTTTCTTTACTACGGAGGATTCTGTAATTTATAAAACAGATTTCAGTGGGGAGATGATGTACCTCTGGGAAAATGTTCAGGCCAGAGGTTTAGGTCACTTTAAGTCCCTTTTATGCTAGCCTCACTTACAGGTCTCCAGCTGTGGGGTAGAGACACCCCCCTCCAACCTCAATCGCCACTGTCCTTACAGGGCTTATCAGAAACAAAGTAACTCTGAAGTTAAATCACTAAGTTGACTGATGTTATTTATTCTTGGCTCAGGGTGGCTGGTGGGTCCCAGGTATAAGTGTGGACCAGGAGTGTCTTCTTACCCCATCCCATTCTTTTCTCTCTTCCTTTGGTTTTTCCCAAGCGTTCTTCAAAAGAATTGAGTTTAGAATTCCTTCAAAAGTATTCTTGGCCTTTTACCTGGCTCCGTAGGCTGAGTTTTCCAGTAGTGATGGATGTGTGAATGTGGAGTTGTCTTTTTCTTGCTCCATCATTTTTTATGATGATTTCCAAAGGCAGAGTACCTGTCACCTGACTCCAACAACAATGAACCCATGGCCAGCCCTGCCCATCTATCTCCCATCTGCCCCCTGGTACTATTTTGAGACAAATTTCAGCCATCATAATATTTTAGAATGTGTCTCTAGTAGATAAAGACCAAAATACATTATTCTATTCATATTAACAATGCTGTTCACATTACTAGTTGTCTTGTAAATGCATACTTGTTTCACTTTACTGAATCAGGTCCACATAATGTCCACACATGGTAATTGATCGACATGTCTCTCAAGTATTTTAATTTATATCTGTTTTTCTCCCTCTCTTTCTTAGTTAATTGCTGAAGAGATGGCTAATTTGTTTTTGCAGAGTTTCCAGCAATCTGGATTTTGCAGAATGCATCACTGTGGTGTCTAACACTTTTTACTCCCCTAGGTTTTTTTTAAATGGTAGTTGGATCTACAGCTGCACCATCCAAAATGGTAGTCATAGTCACATGTAACTACTTTAATTTAAATTAAATTAAACTAAAAATTAAATTCCTTAGTTGCATGACCCATATTTCAAGTGCTCAGTAGCCATGTGTGATTAGTGTCTGCTGTATTATACAATGCAGGCTAGAACATTTCTGTCATCACAGAAAGTTCTGTTGGACAACTAGATGCTTGATCAGGTTAATTTTAGCTAAAATCTGTCCCAGTGGGAGGTGTCTATTTGCATTAAGAGGTACATAATGTTTGGTTGTCTCTTTGTGATGGTAGAAACCATTGTTACTCAAGGTCTAAATATTTTAGGTTATTAAGGTTTGCAGAATAGTAATACGTTAATTCTGTCCCTTTTTTAAAAGTTTTTTTAATTTATCTTTAGAGAGGAAGGGAAGAAGAGAATGAGAGAAATATCAATGTATGGTTGCCTCTCGTGAGTCCCTGGCTGGGAGCTGGCCTGCAACCCAGGCATGTGCCCTGACTGGGAATTGAACCGCGATCATGTGGTTTGCAGGCCTGTACTCAATCCACTGAGCTACACCAGCCAGGGCTAATTCTATCCCTTATTTATTAGCTGAAATTCTTCTATAGGGAGATACTTCCCTTTATCTACTATTTTGTTTCCCAGTGAAACAGTTCATTTAGGAAAGGTAAAATAAGATTCCCTTTACTTACCAGTTTTCAGGATGATCAGTTGCTTCACCAGAATTCTCTAGTAGTGGCCAATTGGTTTATTTTTAAATATTGTTGTGAATCATGGATTTAAGTATTTTATAGAAACCCATCCATTTACTATTTGGAAGGGAACATAAACACTATCCTTAATTGTCTTCTGTTTCCCAAGACAGAACTGGACACCCCTCTTCCTGCCTCCATTGTAACACACTGATCATCTCCTTAACTATACATCTGGCTGACCTGACTCCTCTTGATCTCAAAACACCAAAGGCAGGGAGAAAGCCCTACTGGGCTTGTATCTTCAGCACCTGGTACAGCAGTGGGGGACAGAAGTCAACACAGAATAGAAGAATAGGCAGGGAAGAAGGATTCAATAGTCCACAGATGTAAGTGATAACATTTGGAGGAAAATAGGAAACAAAAAGAAAAGGGAGATCTGGGGGAAATGCTTAAAATGCGTCTCAAAAAAGTTTCATTTAAAGGCGAAAAAAGGAATAGGAGAACAATGCATGTTAACTGCATCAGCTTTTAATATGAATATAGGTGAAATGGGTTTTTATTGTTAGAAGGGACTGCGTGGGTTTAGTTACAGAAAACAGAATTCACTGTAGCTAGCTTAAGCATAGAATGGTTAATTGTAGGGCACTAGATGGACTGAAGAAAGACCAGGCTGAATTGCACTGCAGAAATGTGCCACCTAGGGAGCTGCAACTTCTGCCTCTATGGCTGCTTGCTCATGCAGCACGACGCTTCTGCTAATGCAGAGTGCAAAACAATTGCCATGTGCCTGCCCCTATTCATGTAACCCAGGTCCAAATTTAAATCTTCTGATAATTCATATAATCGGTGGAATCCAAATACCTACTGGGCTACATCTAGGGGTCTGGGAAATGTACTTGCTATCTTCGTGGCCTCTGCAGCATGGGAAGACACAGCAGAGAAGTAGGAATAGAGGCTGAGTGAGTATCCATAGGATCCACCACAGGGACCTTTAAAGCTTATGTTGCCCAGTCCCCTTGTTTTAAATGGGAGAAAAGTAAAAACTAGAAAGGTTTTGCTGAATTCCTCACATTTGTTAGTGGCAAAGCCCAAACTAAGGATTCTTATTCTTTTAACGTTATTGCATTGCATTGTGGGAGGTATCTTTAACACTTTAGCCATTAGCATTGACAGTCTGACATAAAGGAATTTGAAGCTGCTTCTCACTGTATGAGGCCAACAACAGGGTTCTTCCCTCCCTCTCCCCTACAGTTCAACTGTAGGCACAAGTTTGGCAGACAAACCACATTCAAAATCTCACTGCAAACGCCTGTAAGTCATATGGCCATGGACAGTTTACAGCTCCTTGAGCCTCAGTTTTTTCTCTATTACAAGGATATATTCCCGTCATCATCTCTGCATTTGAGAATGTTCTCCATTGCCATATAGTGGGGTGGTAAAACCTAAGAAAATGGTAAATGGAACCAGAAAGGGAATTTTTACCGCAAAGGAATTGGGGAAATATGTTTTGAGCACTCCAGCATAAAATGTGTCAGTGGAAATCTTGCCCGTTTGACCATTGGAAAGTAGCCTGGAGTCACAGTACCCTCTTATAGAAAATAGGACCGTTAATATTAACAAATTTGTTTGGTGGAAGCTTCAAGAGAAAATAAAGGCTTTTTTATTTTTACTTTAGAAGTTTGACAGGTAAGTGACCTTAGCCAGCTTTGAAGTTGGTCACAGGGCCAGGCAAAGAAGTCCCTACCTCCCCAAACGCTCCTGTAGTTTTCAGCAGCACTGATACAATGATCGGTTTGTTTCTGCTGCAGAAGCCTGTGCTTTAAAAAACTAGAGGGGAACTTTGTGTGAAAGCTGAGATACTGTAGAAAACAGGACAGCAAGCAAGATAGTGCCAGCCGTAGGGTTGGAGAATTGCTTGCTCTGTCTTCATTTTTCTTGCCCTAAATTAATCTCCACACTCCTGTCATCTCTCACCCTCCATGGTAGCTTTCTCACTTCATTCATAAGCCTTTGCAAAGTGTTAATTTCTGTTAAGGGTGAGACTATTAAGCTTTTCTGAAGGTAGCACGGTGTAAATACCATCCCGGGCAGGTCTGGAGCCAGTGCCCTGTAATTAAACACATGAATAATTTCCGTATTAAAACGCATGGATATTGATACCAAATAGGATAAAGTCTGTTTGTAGCTCCATGTCCGCTTGGGTCAGATTTTAGTGCCAAAGGAGATGGGAGAGAATCTCAGGTTTTGGAGCTTTTTGGACCTCAGTTTCAGATGAAGAACTGGGTATTTGTGGCTCATGTTGAAGGTTAATCTCCTTTTTCTTTCATCAGAGAGAGACAAATTCAAAAGGCAAATGGATCATCAAGGGGTTCTGACTAGTTAGGATCACAGAATTTTGGAGGTGGTCTAACTGTAAGAGTTAGGACTTATCCAGCAGCACTTCTTTTTAAGTAGCTTTTTAAATTTAATTCCTTAATAACCCCAAGAGGCAAATCACTATTGTGAACATTTTACCGGTGATGAGATTAAAGTTTAGAGAGGTTAAATAACTTGCCTATATCCCACAGTCTGCAAGTGGCAGAACCAGATTTGAATTTAGGAAATTGAAAAACAGACTACTCTTAGCTTCTTATTCTATTGAAGAACTCATCTAATTCCATTTTGTTATTTTTACATGTGGGGAATTATGACCTGGCGATATTACATGGCATCACACAGCTAACCAGGTCTAGGTTTTCTTTTGATCCCCAGCATTTCTGTCTCAGCATTCCACTCTCATTTTGTAACTATGATGACTGAGGTATAACTTGCAGAGTACAGTAACAAGGTATAATCAGTTAACCCTATTTTGAAACCTTAAGAGGTATAGTGTTAGCTATAAACCTGTGTAAACATGGTAAAGATGGCCTATGAGCAGACATGTGCCCCGGGAGGGATTGCTGGTCCTTTGGCTCACAGGATGTTATTCTAGACATCAGATGTGTCTTCTGTGTTATGTAGCCCATGTTGGGTTAGAACATTCAGAACTGTGGCAGGTCTGGGGTTGTGGAAAGGATGTGATGAATCTGTTACTATTCCACTTAATTTATTGCTGCTTCACAAATAACACCAAATTTAGTCCCTTAAAATAATGTATCGTTCGTTATGTCTTCTAGTTCTGCGGAATGACTCGTCTCTGCTGGGTGGGGCTTCCTTGGGGCTTCTCTTGGGGCTGTTGCAGTCAGATGACAGTGGGAGCTGAATTCTTCTGAGGGTTTTGACTGGGCTGGACATCCAAGAGGGCTCACTCACATGGCTGACAACTGAGACTCCTTTCTTTTTCCAGCTGCTTTGAATAAATGGTTCGATTTTTAAAAAAATGTTTCTATTGATAGACATAGAGATAATTTCCAGGCTTTCACTAACATGGACCACATTTCAAGGCAGGTAGCATGTGAAATTCACTCTGTGGGATAAATATCACATGTAGGAATTTATTCTATACAGGTTCATTCCTTCTTTTCTGAGAAGTGAACTAGTCTGGCAGAATCTGGCTTCATCAGCCATAATCTCTTGCCATTTAATTAGCCTTACATCTTGTTTCAACAAGGCTCTCTTAAAGCTTCAAGTATAATTTAATGTGTGGCGACTAGATTGGCCATAGATATGTGTAGGTGACAAGTAGCACTTCATGAATCAGAGGATGTACTTTGGGGGAATTCCCCAAATGAGCCACTTTGTGCTCAGTTTTCCATGCTGTGTAATGGGGGTGTAAATGAAGGTGGAGAAATGGAAAAATTGCCTTTGCTGAGGCATATTCCAAGAACTTCTACTTTGGCTCCAAGTGAAGTAGAGGAAAGTTCTCCCTGGGAATGGCATGCTCTCATTCTCTATCCCCTCTCCCCACTGTCATTTTCTCCCCATGTTAAAAAGTTTTCTGTATCTTTTTCAGATGACCCACTGGCCCTGGACTTGCTTAAGTTGTCATTAATCTCCCATCCTTCTGCCCTTCAAGATTTTACTCTTTTCAAACAAAATAACACCAGTTATTTGATATTTTTCATCTTGCACTATATTAGAAGGTATCTATATTACATGCTAAGCATTTTAAAAATAGAAATTTACCAAAAGGATTAAAGTAAACAAGAAGTCAGTTTTGAACTGTAGTTGGTGAGTGCTCAGGCACATTCTATAGGACTTTCAAGAGATGATTATAGCTTTCTACATGTTTTTAATTAGACTTACCAGGGTCACTTGTCTATATTCTATTAGCCATTCACTCCCTCTCAAATGACTTTTACCCTCTATAGCCTAGATCTTGAGAAGCTCAAAAACTCGATTTGCCAAGACTAGGGCCATCGTTAGTCTTTTCACATCTCTTCAAGGGAGGCTGGACCAGAATGAGGATTGTCCAACAAGGAGGAGACTATGACCTGTCCTGGAGATGGGAATACAAAAGCCTGAGCACAGCTGGGTCTCCCTGAGGCTGAGTACCAGGTCCTATCCCTCTGGGAAACACGTGGCAGAGGTAGGGTGTGAGGCAGTTGGGAGCCTAGGACAGCCACCCATCTGAGTCATCATACTCAACCCCCGTACCTGTCTTCCTTCCAGTGTTCCCCCCACACCTTCCCCCACCCGCTTTGAATAGAGTCAAGCTTACCTCCCCCCAAGGTAGAGCCCTAAGGAAGACCCTACCTTTCTCTGCTACCATAGGTCTCTTCATTAACTGCTTTCCTGGGGCTCAGGCTAGCCATGTGAAAACACACAGTCACCCTATTTCCTGCAACCCTCTCCTGGAATATTCTTTGTTATTCCTCTTCTCTTTCTCCTGATTTTTGCCTGGCTGAGGAGCTCACTTCCTCTACAGGTACCTTTCCTCTTGCCCCATGTCAGGGGTGGGTGCCCCTTCAAGGTGCACATTGCACCTAGGCTTCCCAGATGTCAATGTCCTGTTGACTGGTCTGCTCCCCCATTAGACTGGCAGTTTCTTGGGGACAAGGCATCCTGGTGAGTGTACTCCCTACAGCTCTGAGCACAGGGACTGTTACAGATCAGGCACGAGGCAGTCGGCTGAGACAAATTAAGCTTTGAGCCGATAAGGAAGAACTGGTACAGAGGAGGTTAACTGGAAAATCCAATTCTGGAGTTTTGTGCATCCCTCAGGTCTCTTTGTATCTCTTTGTATCTTGCCACCTGTCAACCCACTGCCCATCAACACTTTCTGAATGTGCACTGACCTGAGTCTGGGCTTGAGGGGCAGGAATGCGCACAAACACTTGCTCACTTGGGGCAGTTAGTTGAAGATAACTGATGAACTCTGAGGAAACATTTGTGTGTAATGGAACCCTCTAGAATGAGGTGGAATGAAGTACTGAACTGCATGAGGGCCAGTGTTCCAGCCTCATGTCTGAAGAGTGGAGCTGGTTAGAAATGCAATATGTAGGCCCCACCAGATCTGAATTCGAACCTGAATTTTAGTAAGGCCCTCAGGGAACTGGTGCACACTCTGAGTTTGAGAGGCACTGGTCTTGTGGGTCAGAGAACAGTGCAAGCAGGAGCTGCAGTAGTTACAGAAGTTGTGTCAGGGAGGGAACAGATGAACTGGGTCTCAGCAGAGGGCAACACCAAGAGTGGATGAAAGAAGGGTATTTGAGGCTAGGAAGATTTCAAGCCAAGAAAGGTCCAATTCTTCGTGCTAATAATATCAGTCTGAAATACATTTTTAGGCTCTTTCGTGAGTAGAATTTGGGCAGAACTGTTGGATCATTCTTCTAAAGGATCTTGTTTGGTAACTAGGAAAACTTTTTTTTTTAATCAATCAGTTGCCTTCCACACCCCCCCCCCCCGACTGGGGACCTGGCTTGCAACCCAGTCATATGCCACAACCTGGAATCAAACCGGCAACTCCTGGTCTTCAGGCTGCTGCTCAATCCACTGAGCCACAGCAGCCAGGGCAGAAACCTTTGATGAATATGTTATATTTGGTGTTTTTCACCACATAATTATAGATTCAGTTTTCTTTCTTAGAGATGGCAACATGGCTGAGAGAACACTGGAATGAGAGCCCAGAGCCTGCAATTTGGTTGTGGTTTTGCTGGTAATGAAGCTGTGAGATCCCCACCAAGTTACTTCCCCAAATGATCTTTTTTGTTCATGATTTTGTGCATTAGCAACTGAGTGAGGCATGGCTGAGCTAGTCAACTTTATTCCAGGCAGCATTGTTTGAGGTCACTCACTCAGCTGGTGGCAGCCATGGCTGGGCAGGAAGGTCCAGTGAGGCTTTAATTGTACGTGGCACCTCTGTGCTCCTCCATGAGTCCTTTTGCTCTCCACGTGGTTGCTTGGGCTTCCTCACAGCTTGGTGGTCTTGGAGTTGTAGCAAGGCAGCTGGCTTCCTAGAGGGAGACCATGTAGAAGCTGCATGGTCTCTTAATACCTGGAACTGACACATTATCTCTGCATCCCTGTTGGTCCACAGGGAGAGGTAATAGTACCCATCTCTTGAAGGAGGTAGCAGCATGCAGGCTCAGGGGAGGAAGGAATTGGTTGTGGCCGCCTTTGGGGAATTCTACCACAGGTTTCATGTCATCAGGACCTAGACTCTTCCTTCCTTTCCGCTCTTTCATCCTCAGCACTGGCTTTCCTTTTGTGGTCCAAGAAAGGAGTAAAGAGAGAAGGCAACATCTTCTCCCCTTAGAGAGTACATTTCATCAACCAGGTAGTCATAGAGCCATGCCTTGCTGGGAAATGAAGATGTTTGCCTATGGGCAGACTGTCCTGCCAGAAATCAGAGGTCTGTTCTAAGGAAGAAAGGGAGGATGAATGAATGTTGGGAAGAGGTGCCAGTTGTTCTATCTTCCCTCAAAGCCAAAACCTGCTTGGAATTTTTAGGAGGCAGAAGGCCCCAGTCAGGCCAAGCCTACAGACTTAGGGAGGTAGACTCCCAGAGTAAGCTCCTGGGATGTGCTCCCCTGCACTGTGGTCCTCACAGCCTTTCTCTCTCTCCCAGTTCACCACAGGCACATGCAGCGACTCCGCCGTTCACAGCTGTGACCTGTGTGGCAAGGGCTTCCGCCTACAGCGTATGCTCAATCGCCACCTTAAGTGCCACAACCAGGTGAAGAGGCACCTGTGCACCTTCTGCGGCAAGGGCTTCAATGACACCTTCGACCTAAAGAGGCACGTCCGCACACATACAGGTGAGGAAGGGCTGTGTGCTTAATTTTAGTTTTGTTTTTCTGACCAATAGTTTCTCCTGTTTCTTCCCTACCAAAAAACCAGGTTGACAGCATGAAACAGTGTTGTATTTCTGGAAGGATCACAGGATGGGGCATTTGGGCCAACCCAACTGTGGTTCCTTACCTCCTGGCTGTGCCACCTTCCAACTGTGTCACCTTGGTCCAGGCAAGCCACCTCTCTTAGCCTGTTTTTGTTCCTGTAACATGGGCATAATGATACAAGTTTTAGCATAGCTTAAGATAGGTCGCTGGCTGGAGATGTTCTGAGAATTGTGATGTGTGATGCAATGCTGTGAAATACCATAGTCTGACCCCCTCAGTCCTGCCTGACTTCAGGAATGTGGTTCCTGTGGTCCTGCTTTGTGCTTTTATGCACCTTTCTTGGGAAGTAAACATGTCTCCAAGTAGCATCATATTCCTGTGAGAAAAGAAAGAGAGAGAGAGAAAGAAAGAAAGACAGAAAGAAAAGAAAGAAAATGCACACTGACTTAGAGCTGTCTGAGCCTCCTGCTTGAGCCTGGCAGGTGAGTGTCTTCCTCTCCTTGGGCCTTTCTCAGTTTCCCTTCTCATGAAGTGTGAATGTGGGACCTTTCCAGCTCATTACACAGAATCCTGGGGGTGTTCGTGGGCCTCTCTCCATGCTCTTCTGATTGATGACAGTCTCATTTATTTTATCTTAGAAACACCTGGCCTTCAAGCTTCTCCTTGAGATTCATGGTCAGCACCCTTGCCAGAGTGATCCCTTGAGGAAAATTCTGAGGACACCACTTTCTTGCTAAAAAAAGTCTCCAACTCTGGGCAAGAAGAAATCCAAACTCCTAGTCTTGATGGGCTTCATGTAAAACCCCTCAGTATCTAGGTCCCATCTTTCAATCCCCATTCTAGTCCAACCCAGCCCAATTCCATCCCATCCTATTCCATTTCATATCATTTAAGGCTATCCCACCCTAACCCATTCAGCTTCCTTCTGGTTGCTACGCACTCTGTCTACATCCTCATAGAATTCACTGTACATAGTGCCCCTGATCCCTGAAGCCTTTTCAGGAGTTAGGGTTTCCCCTGGCATTTTAATGGGAAAATGTTATGGCTCCCTCCAGATGCCCACAGGACCCTTCTCAGATCTTCTAATTCAAATTTCTTTCATGGACCTTATGCTTCTTTGTTTTTAGAGTACTGGCCATATGTTGCCTCCCTGGACTGGGGAGAGTGTCCTCCCCCTTAGGTGGGCTGGCATACTGAAAGGTTTGCTTTTCTTTTTATTCCTTTTTAAAAACTTTTCTGAAGGGAATTTTATATTTAAATCTAACATACATCCAGAGAAGTGTACAAATTATACATGCATAATTCAACAAATTTAGGAATTTCCACAAAGTGAACATACCCATATAACTAGCACTCAGGCCAAGAAAGGGAATATTTCCAGACCCTGAAAATTACTGCCCCCTCCCTTGTGCTCCCTTCACAGCACTATCTCCTTCCTTCCGTGAGGCACCTAGATCATGACTTCTAACAGCTTAAACTGCTGTCAGCTGGTTTTGAACCTGATAGAATGAGAGTCTGGGTATAAGGCTTCCTTTTTAGCCCCTAGCACCAGTGAATCAGTAGACGGTTTACCTCTATGTGGCCAGGCTGGTACCTTAGCTTGGGACAAAGAGAATGCTTAGGGAGTGTCAGGGAGGGAGATGGTCCTTTCAGGGTGGGAGGAAGTAGATGGTCCTGTAGGTGGGGGCAGGTCCCAAGGCTCTCAATGGATCCATCAAGGGAATGCAGATCTAGGCTCAGAGAGAACTGACCCAAGGGCTGGTGAGAACTGGGGACCACTCATGCAGTCATTAGTCATTGGTTGTCCATTTGTCACAGTCTTTCATCTCTGTCTGAGGATGTCCTTGAGGGTGAGCCCTATTTCTTCTCCTGGGAGGTTCTAGGGTCACTTCCCCCATTTCATCCTTTAAGATAAAGTGAAGAGGGCTCAGGGAACATTGCTGGCTGTTGGTAAAGTACCAGCGTTTGGAGTAAACAACTAATTCTCCATTGGTGGAGAATTAACCAGGAAATATTAGAAACTAACTGCCTCTCAGGGAAGAGTTTGCAAGTTGAGCCACTCTATAGTAGTTAAGAACTCTAGATCTGAGTTAGCTATGTAAGCAGTTTATTTGGGAGACGGTCCCAGGAGGCACAGTGAGGAGAAGACAGCCTATAAGTGTAAGTTAATGAGCAGGTTACCACTGTGGGCAACTGGTGCTCAATCCCACTGGAGTTCCTCGGAAAAAATATGTAGAATGCACTACAGAATTGCTCCAGGAGTGGGAAAGCTAGGGTATTGATCTATCAACTCTTATTCTTCCTTGCTTGGGGGTTCATTCTGGGACCCTTGAGTCATAGGCAGTCCTCGACCTCCGACCCCTTGCAGACTTTATGTTTCCCTGAGAACATCTTCAGGCAGGAGATGCTGGAAGCCACTGGCCTTACAGGAACTACCTGAAATAACCTGGCTGGAGGCTCAGAGGATTTGGGTGGAGGGTTGGGTGGGCTGAGGGAATTTGGGTGAGTGTCTTCCCAGGAAAAAGGGTTAGCAAGTGAGGGAAATGGCTTGGCAGAGAATGAAGACCCTGCAAAGGGTTACTCAGCTTTCTCACAAGGCAGCAAGCCACAAATGGTCACTTTCCTTCATACCATGCCCTCAACATTTATCATCTTATCCAAAACAACCCGGAGAAGTCAGTGCTATTGTTACGCCCACTTCACAGATGAGGAGAACAAGCTCAGGTAGCTCAACAACCAGAGGTGGTAGAGCTGAGAACCAGACTGGCAGGTTCTGAAGTTCATGTTCTTTTATCTTCTATATCCCCTTCTCTGCCCCTTTGCTTTCCAATGTCTTCCTTAGCTTCATCCCTAAGACTGGGGCCTCGCCAGCCTTCCCCATTTCAGTTTCTAGAAGCCTGCTTGCTCTGCCAGAAGGTGAGATAAGAGAGGAAGTGCAGACCTGGTACAAACTACACACTCTAGCCTGGGGCTACGCGGGTTGCAGAGAAGCCTGGGCATGTGTATTCATTCAGTGCTGTCTAGATGTCCTCTGCCCACAGAGTGAGCAAGAGAGGGGATGGCTTGGGCCCTGGCTGGTGTGGATCGGTGTATTGAGCACTGGCCTGCGGACCAAAGGGTTGCAGGTTTGATTCCCAATCAGGGCACATGCCTGGGTTGTGGGCCAGGTCCCTGGTAGGGGATGTGAGAGAAAACAGCCATACATTGGTGTTCCTCTCCCTCTCTTTCTCCCTCCTCTAAAAATAAATAAATAAAATCTTCAAAAAAAGGAAAGGGGATGGCTTGCATGCCCCTCACCCGACTCCTGGTTCCTCCACCTCCTACTACTAAAAGATGATACTTCTTGTGACTTATGGGAAGGGCTGAAATCATTGAAGTTGGTGAATAAAAATGCCTTCCATCTGATGCTTTCCCAAAGGGCTTCACATAGTTTATCCCAGGCTCTCAAACCAAATGGGGAAACCTGTAGCCACACTGGCTAGGGCAGCAGCTATTGGCCATGTGTGGTTGCTGAGCTGCCGCAATGCAGCTGGTTCTATTGAGATGTGCTGTAACTTAAAAACAGACAGTAGGATTTGAAGAATTAATGTAAAATATCATAATTTTAATGTCAATTTCATTTTGAAATGGTAATACTTGAATACATTGGATTAGACAAAATCTATCATTAAACTTAATTTCACTTTTTTTAAACTTATTTTAATGAGGCTACTAGACATTTTTAAATTACAAAGTGTCTTGCATTCTGATTTCTACTGGACACCACTAAGATTATTGAAATCTACAGATAGCCATTTTTAAAAAATCTTAATCATAATTTTGACTCTTAAATTGATCAACAAATAGAACTATGAAAATATCTTTAACCTGTTTTCCCTGCCTGGTTTATTTTCTGATGGAGATGTGCCTTCAAGTAATAATGAACCAGAAAGAGGACCCATGGATTTATTGCAGATTGCCTGGGGGATGCTGCTGTGCCTGGAGCTAGAGGGATAGGCCTGGCCTTCTGGTGTGAGACACCTGCCCTGCCATCTCTTGAGCTCTATGCAAAAGAGATAATCTGTAAAATGAGCAGAAGTTTGGGATTTTCAGGCATTTTTTTTTTAGTTTATTGCACAATCTCCCTGTTTCCAAATGATGTCACCAGAATTCTGTGTCAGTCTTGCTTTTGGTTGATACACGAATGTTGGATTTTGCTTATGACTATTAAGTGAATGCTATATTTAGACCAGAAGCAAAGATACGGATTCTATTAACACAAGCATGGTAGACAGTTGAGCAAAGGGTATGTTTGCTCATAGTCTGATTAGCAAGGCCACAACTGATTCAAAGACTTCTCTGGGATCCCAGGACCCTTCTGAGATTGTAGCTACAATATTGATGAAATGGGTGAAGATAGTGGGATAGTCAAGAATCGGGATTAATTCCTCACCTCCTCACCCCCATCTCCTCCTGTGCCCTGTAACTACGAAGGGGACAGGGCATCTAAGGAAAGACTCAAAACACATGGGAACATCTTAGAAAAGATCCAGGGAAACAAGAGCCTGAAAATGTCTTACCTTAATATTCAAGCAGATGAAAGAAAAGATTAAGACATCTTTTTTGGATATGACTTCTCCAAGAGAAGAGTAAATCAGAGGAGTGTGTATGAAATGGGGCCAGATGATATCTGATTCAAGATTGGAAGAGAGAAACTAGAGCAGAAAAAACTCCATAACAGTTTGTGAAAATATTTCAGCAAACGAATGACTATTTTCAATCCAAATTGTCTTAGGTTGGGTTTACTAGTAGCAGATTCCTATAAGATGATTTTTGAGGGAGAGCAGTCAGAAGAAACATGTAAGGGAGGAGGGAATTGGGCAGGGTGGAGGATGGAGCAGGACTGTGCCCTCCAGCCCCAGCCTTATCCTGCTGTGATTCCCAAGTGTGGACAGCACCACAGCCTTTTCCTGTCTATTGGCAATCAGTCTATAAACATTTCCACGTCATGTCAGTTAGGCACTGGCTGAGGGCTGCCTCTTTCCTGGGCAGGGAGGTCAATTACTCAGTGCCCATTCCTTAGAGAAGGGGGCAGCCAGGCACTGTTAGCTCACTAAACACATAACAGCTGGACCCTGGCTGGTGTAGCTCAGTGGATTGAGCTCCGGCCTGTGAACCACACAAATGCAGTTTGATTCCCAGTCAGGGCACATGCCTGGGTTGCAGGCCAGTTTCCAGCAGGGGACTTATGAGAGGCAACCATACATTGATATTTCTCTCCTTCTCTCCTTCCCTTCCTCTCTAAAGATAAATAAATAAAATCTTTAAAATTTTTTTTAAAAAACCACATGACAGTTGGGGGATGAGGTGCTGGCTTGGAATAAGGGTCTGGAGTGGGGACCAACAGCATCTGGTACACATAATAAAGGGACTTGCCCTATTTAAGGTGACAGGATCGCTGAGGCCAACGTGGAAATCATAACTGTTGGTCCTCCTCAGGTCAAAATGGATGAGGGGGCAGGTGGAGAGATGAGCTTTAAAGAAACCAATGTATATTCAGTTCACAGCTGATGAAAACCACCATGGGCCTGTTTTTAGAGAATTTTCTTTTGGATTTAAGTGTTTAGGTTGAATCAGCTGGGATGCATTCTAAGAATAGCCATCCGTTGAAGGAATGGTTTGCTTTTGGTGGGGGGAGATCTGTGTTTGAGTAAAAAATAATGCTACTAACAATTGCTTGTGCCAGGTTCTGCACTCTGTCTATGCCCTCATACTCAAAATGCATGTTGTACATGCACCAGCAGCACCTGGGAGCATGTTAGAACCACAGAATCACATCTATTGAGGGCCACATGTCAGGCATGGTCTGGACATTGTTTGCTAGTATGACCAGATGTGCCACTCTCATGAGACAAGTCCAGGTTTATTGAAAGTATTTATTTTTTCTTCTTTGTATAATGACTTCAGCCAATGCAAAAGCTATAGAGAAGAAAGTGTAAGCCACTATAAACAGTTTAAAAGACACACACATCTGTAGGATCCCCAGCTCAGTTTTCTGGGGTCAGGGTGCCCAGGGATATACGCCATGTTGATTATAACTTTACAACTCTGACAGTATTCGAGGAGTTGGTTCAAGGTTCCTACCATTCCTGGAGAGGCTTCTGAGTTCCACAGAGAGAAGGTGAGGATATTCCCATTCTGAGGTCAGGGAAATAGGGAGGGAGCAATGGCCAAAGGGGAATATTTGCCCCACCCACTAGGATGACTTCCTAGTCATCTTCCATCAGCTGCCTTGAGAGGAACCAAAGGCAAACAAATCTCATTTTGATTGAAGAAGAGGAAACAATAGTGTCTTTGTTTGGAGACTAAAGGGAAGGGTTGACTCGATTGAGGAAAATGCAGATTGGGAAAAGTTTGAAACAGGACAGATGGAGGAAAAAGAATAAAGTATCCTCCACCTCTAGCCAGTTGAATGCTTGTCTTGTGGGATTGCCTCCTTCACTCATCAGACCATCCATCCTCTATTTCACTTTGACTTACTTTTTGGTTTAAAAAGTAACATGAAAGGGAAAAAATGGCAGGAAAAAAAAGTAAGCCTCCTTCTTCATGTCTTTGTTCCACTCCTGAAAGTGAAGCACTATTAATTTTTTAAGAAAATTTCTAGAAATTTTAAGTACACATTGCTTTTTTAATGCACTGTATATCTTGGATATTATTTCACATCTGCACAGGTAGACACACCTTACTTTTTTTAATTGTCAAAGCATTTCTTAAACATGAGATTATGACATAGTTTCAAATATGGAGGCACCACCATTTTCCCTTTTCCCAATTGATGACACTTATTTCCAATTTCAGCATTTTTCTTTTTCTTTTATTTTTTTAAAGTTCAGACAGTACTACCACAAATATTTTTGTATAACCTTTGCCTACCTGTGTAGTCTCTTTGTAGCTAATGTTCCTGAAATGGGCCAAAGGGTAGACAGTATGATTTTTTATGAGTATTGCCACATTACCTTCCAAAGAGGGCACCCTAAATATCCACTTCCACAAGGAGGCCTGTAAAAAGTTTCTCACTGACATTCATGTTTGGGTAAAGTTCAGTAATGGACCACTTAGCTATAGCAAGGAAGACAAGCAGAAGGCACCAATAATGAAGAATTTTCTTTAATGATTTAAAGCTTGATTTTGGTAGCAGAAATAGCAAATTTGAAAAGGAGAAACCCTTTTTGATAACCCAACACAGAATATTTTTTGGACTAGGTAATACAAGCCTATAACACAACATTCAAGAGAAGATAATGAATGAAGTCCCTTTCCTCTTCTCTCTACTTAATAACCACTATTTTAAAAAGTATCCCTTCCCCCACCCCTTTTTTCACTGTGAAATAAGTAATAAATTACAAAGTGCATACAAATACAAAAAATATATACATAGGTACAATTTAAGGACAAATACTAAATGCTCATCTTCCCATCAGCCAGTTTATGAATGAAGTGTATCTGTGTTATTTTGAGCTGGACTGTAAGCTCTTGCAGCTGTGTCCCATTGAGTACTCAGTATGTGCCATCCCTTTGCCTGTGGTATCTTGGTTAATCCTCAGAGCATCCTTACAAAGAGGTATGAATGTTATCCCCATTTTACATGTAAGAAAACTGGAGCTTGTGGAGGTTTTCCAACAATTTGACCATGGACTAACTCAGTTAAGTAGCATTTGTGTGGTGCCTGGGTTTTTAGTGGCCTTGAACTCTCTTGCTCTCTAGGTGTCAGTAGGTTAATGGTGCCTGGAGCAGAGATGGTGTTTTTCAGTATCCTACTCCAGACATAGACAAGATTGGCCTTTGCTCAAAGGCACTAAAGTGGGTGAGGCCACTATGTCAGGGAGGCCTTGGCATCGGCTCCCTTGATCGGGGCAGCTGTCTGGCCACCTTTACCTCCCACCAGTGAATTTGTGGAGGATGGGGGCTTCAGGAGGCAGAGGCTTGTTCCCAACTCCAGAAAGGTCACCAAAGGGCTGCTGCCTGACGGTGTCTGCCTACACCAATGGGTGAGGTGTGAATGTGGTACTCACAGAGAAGGGAGGGAAAGCAGGTTTATAAAAATAAGAATTGCTATAACTAGAGTTTTCAGGGCCTACTGTTTCCTTTGCATCTCTGTCTGTGAGTCACCCTTCCTCTAAGCCAGGCTCATTCCCACCCCTCCCTGGGGGTGGGGGGAAAACCCATGCTGCAGTCATCCCCATTCTCTTTATTGTCCAGAAGAGGCAGGGCTCTAAAATTTTCTGGCATTTGCTGTGCAGGCCTTGCAGGGTGCTCTGCTCAAAGAAGATGCTTGGCTGACCTACTGAATGGAGAGGAAGGAGGCAAGACCCTGTACTCACCAGAGGTGGTTCTGGCATACTGGCCTCTTCCAGTGCCTAGGGATCAGGCAAAGTAGTGCAGCCACTTCCAGGTGGTTGCTGTAAGTTTGGAAGCATTTATTTATAGGAATCCAGAGTTTGTTGCATCCAAGTTAAAGCCTGGTGTACGTGTGCTAATTTCTCCATGTGCTTAGTTTAGATATTTTAAAAGCAGGTTTTTTCCATTAACTATTGAAAGAAGCAACTGGTCTCTGGGTGAATTTCTATTTTGATGGGCTGTGGGTTTGAAATCAGATTTGTCGCTTGATCTGCCAGAGGTGGGGGCAGCCAGCTGCCATGTATGTGGGCATATTATTCCTTTGGAAAGGTCTCATAGCCTTTAAATTTCTAGAAAGCTGTTTCCAAAGATATGAACCCTTGTTCATATCTTATTCAATTTATTTCAAAATGTCTCTTTAACTTTGGGCAGTTTTTCTACAATGTGTGAAATATAATACAGGCCTGCATTCTGCTTCAGTAGGCTGGAGTAACATCTCACCATGACACTGATCCAACACAGTTTTTATCACAGAGTGTTAAAGGAAATGACATGTGTTTCTTTACTGGAAGAAAAATGAATGACTTGATTTGTTCAGGTTGTTGGACAGAAAGAGGGGGAATTTTTTTTTCCATTTTGACTTTTTTATCATTTATATACATTAAAAATATTAATGAACAGAGCTTTCTTGGAGCTCTCTTGGCTCCCCTATCCCATCTACAAACCACCATTAAGGAATTGGTGGCATTTAACCTTAAAGAGAAGACATTGGGAGGAGTGGGGGGCATGATTACCTTACACTTAATTTGCTAAAGTTCCTGTACAAGCACCTTCAGCATCACTTGGGAAGCATGTTAGCAATGAAGTCTCAGCCTTATCCCAGAACCACAGGTGGGGCTTTGAACTTGTGTTTTCACAACCCTACTGGGTTGAAGAGCCACAGCTTTTGCATTCAATTCAGTGCGTCTGGGTGGGACCTGAGACTGTTTCCAACAAGCTTGCAGGTGATGCAGTTTGACCATTGGTCCATGGACCACATTCGAACCAGGCTGTACAAGGCAGTATGGCATATGATGTGAGGGTGTGGGTTGGTGCAATGCTCCCTCAATCTCTATAGTTTTAAAAGATAGGATTTGGGTATAGCTGCACAACAAAATGGTGTGATGCTGTTAAAAAGGAATGAAATCGAGCTGTAAGCACCAAAATGGAAGAAGCTCCAGAAATAGTGTTAAGCGGAATAAGATTTTGAAAATCTCTTTGATAAATATACCCATTAAAGCAAGCATAATAAGATCATAGTAAATTCTATTATTATAAAATAAAACAATTTAAATGTGAATTTTAATACTACTTTAAAAATATATTTTATTGATTATGCTATTACAGTTGTCCCATTTTTTCTCCCCTTTATTCTCCTCCATCCTGCACCCCCTCCCACCAGCATTCACTGCCCCCACCCCCCACTTAGTTTAAGTCCATGAGTCATACATATAAGTTCTTTGGCTTCTACATTTCCTACACTATTCTTAACCTCCCCCTGTCTATTTTGTACCTACCATTTATGCTTCTTATTCCCTGTACCTTTTCCCCCATTCTCTCCCCTCCCCTTCCCCACTAATAACCATCCATGTGATCTCTAATTCTGTGGTTCTGTTCCTGTCTAGTTGTTTGCTTAGTTTGTTTTTGTTTTGTTTTGTTTTGTTTTAGGTTCAGTTGTTGATAATTGCGAGTTTGTTGTCATTTTACTGTTCATATTTTTTATCACTTTGTTTTTCTTAGATAGGTCCCTTTAACATTTCATATAACAAGGGCTTGGTGATGACAAACTCCTTTAACTTGACCTTATCAGGGAAGCACTTTATCTGTCCTTCCATTCTAAATGAAAGCTTTGCTGGATAGAGTAATCTTGGATGAGGTTACTTGTCTTTCATGACTTTGAATACTTCTTTCCAGCCCCATCCTTGCCTTTGAGGTTTCTTTTGAGAAATCAGCTGATAGTCTTATGGGAATTTATTTATCACCATCTCCTTTTCTCTTGGTGCTTTTAAGATTATCTTTATCTTTAAACTTGGCTAATGTAATTATGATGTGCATTGGTGTGTGCTTCCTTGGCTCCAACTTCTTTGAGACTCTCTGAGCTTTCTGGACTTCCTGGAAGTCTATTTCCTTTGCCAGATTGGGGAAGTTCTCCTTCATTAAGTTTTCAATATCTTGCTCTTCCTCTTCTCCTTCTGGCACCCCTATAATTCAGATGTTGGAATGTTTAAAGTTGTCCAGGAGGTTCCTAAACCTCTCCTCATTTTTTTGAATTCTTGTTTCTTCATTCTGTTCTAGCTGAATGTTTATTTCTCCCTTCTCTAAATTGTTGATATGAGTCCCAGTTTCCTTCCCTTCACTGATTCCTTGTGCATTTTCCTTTATTTCACTTTTCATAGCTTTCACTTTTTCCTCTATTTTGTGACCATTCTCAACCATTTCTGTGAGCATCCTGATTACTAGTGTTTTGAACTCTGCATCTGATAGGTTGGCTATCTCTTCATCGCTTAGTTCTATTTTTGGAGCTGTGATCTGTTCTTTCATTTGGGCCATATATTTTTGTCTCAGTGTGCCTGTTACTTAGCAAGGGGTTGAGCCTTAGGTATTTTCCAGGGCAGGGCATACCAGGTTGGTGTTTGTTGTGGCACTTTATGTGGGGGAGGGACCCAAGAGGGAACAATGACACTTGCTCGGTTCTCAGTCAGCTTTCAGTCACTTCCTCCACTACCCAGATTCAAATTGGGCCCTTCTGGTGCTAGTTCTTGGATGGGTGAGCTTGTGTATGTTCTATGACCCTGTGGGTATCTCCAATGAACTCTCCTGTGAGGCTGGGAGTTTCTTTTGCTGCCGCTATACCCACAGATTTTTACAGCCAGAGAATTTGAGGCTTTATTTCCCTATGCTGGAACCCCGGGTTGTCAGTCTGTTTTATTCCCAAGTTGTTCCTCCTGGTTTATCCACATACAAATATGGGACTGCCCAGTCCACCATTCGCTGTATCCCTTGCCTGGTCCTCCATCCACCTCCTTTCCTCACATTCTGTCCAACCTGGCTGCCTGTCTCCACCACTCCCACCAGTCTGAATGAATGTTTCTTCTTTATATCCTTTGTTGTTGGATCTTCCTACAGTTTGATTTTCTGATAATTCTGGTTATTTTTTGTTTTTAAGTTTGTTGTTGTCTTTCTTTTGGTTGCAAGAGTAGGCAAAGTGTATCTACCTACACCCCCATCTTGGTCTGAAGTCCTACACTTACTTTTAATTTTAAAAAAACTTAATGACAGTTGACATTTAATATTATTTTATATTAGTTGCCTGTGTACAGCATAATGGTTAGGCATTTATATAATTTACAAGGTAGTTCCCCCAATAAGTCTAGAACCCACCTGGCACTATGCATAGTTATTATAATGTTATTGATTATATTCCCTATGCTGTAATTTACATCCCCATGACTATTTTTTAGATACTAATTTGTACTTCTTAATTCCTTCACTTTTTTCACTTAGCCCCTCAATCCTCCTTCCATTTGACAGCCATTAGTTTGCTCTCTGTATTTATGAGTCTGTCTGTGTTGTTGTTTATTTATTTACTTTTTAGATTCCACATATAAGTGAAAGCATGTGTTATTTGTCTTTTTGGGACTCACTTATTTCACTTAGCCTAATACCCTTCTAGGTTCATTCATGTTGTTGCATATGGTAAGATCGCATTCTTTTTTAAATTTTTTTAATCTTCACCTGAGGACATGCTTAATGAATTTAAAGTGAAGGGAAGGGAGGGAGAGAGAGGGAGCAAGAAACATCTATGTGAGAGAGAAACATTGATCAACTCTTGCATGCACCCCCACTAAGAATCAAGCCAGTCAGATATGTGCCCTGAGTGGGAATTGAACTTGTGACCTTTTGGGTTACAGAATGACACTCCAATCAGCTGAGCCACCCTGGCCAGACCTGCACCAATTCTTTACCCATTTGGCTATCAATGGATACTTAGGTTGCTTCATATCTTGGATTGTAAATAATGCTGCAATGAACATAGGGGTGCATATGTTTTTTTGAATTAGTGTTTGGGATTTCTTTGAATAAATGCCCAGAAGTGGAATTGCTGAGTCATCATGTAGTTCAATTTTTAATTTTTTGAGAAACCTGCATACTATTTTCCATAGTGGTTGCACCAATTTGTAATCCCACCAACAGCATACGAGAGTTTTCTTTTCTCCTCATCTGCACCAACGCTAGTTTGTTGATTTATTGATTTGTTGATGATAGCTATTCTGACAAGTGTGGGGTGGTATCTCACTGTGTTTGTGATTTGCATTTTCCTGATGACTATTGATGTTGAACACCTTTTCATGTAACTGTTGGCCATTCGTACGTCCTTTTTGGAAAAATGTCTGTTAAGTTCTTCTGCCTGATTTTGAATCAGATAGGGTGTTTTTTTTTTTTCTTTTTTGCTGTTGGGTTATACACGATAATTGTTGGTGAGCTTAGCTGGAAGGTTCTGGCGTGGCCATGACCAACCAGTGATGTGTCTGTCCTTTGCTCTTGCAGGCATTCGTCCCTACAAATGTGACATTTGCAACAAAGCCTTCACCCAGCGTTGCTCCTTGGAGTCCCACCTGAAGAAAATCCATGGAGTGCAGCAACAGTATGCCTACAAGCAACGCCGGGACAAACTCTACGTCTGCGAGGATTGTGGCTACACAGGCCCCACCCAGGAGGACCTGTACCTGCATGTGAACAGTGCCCACCCGGGCAGTGCGTTTCTCAAAAAAACATCCAAAAAACTGGCAGCCCTTTTGCAAAACAAGCTGACATCCACACTCCAAGGGAATGCCAACCTGAGTGAGGAGGAGGAGAAATGAGGAGGAGAAAGGGAAAGATGCCAGTGCTGACATGTTTACATGGATTTTTTTGTTTTGAGGGCCCCACTGGCTCTTTCTAATTATAGGTGTTCAGTTGATCTCTCTGTCCTTTTGGGACCTCAGCAGGGGGATCTGTTCCGAGACTGTCGATTGTAATAGTGGTGTCAGGTCCCCTTTAACCCATGTCCTATTGAACACAACCATATTAGTGAAATTTAAAGGGTGGCTGTGGTCACTGTGTAGGACTCTTTTTTTTTTTTTTAGTATTTTCACACATGGAGCCAGAGGTGTTCTTAGAGAAACCATCATGTTATGGTGCCTTGAAATAAAAGTACTTCCACTTGAAATCCTACTTAAGCAAAAAAAAAAATTTAATTTTATTATCCCCAAAGAGTTTATAGGAATTATTTTAATAAATGAAATGTCCTCATGAAACTTTCCTTATGATAACAAAACAAAAGAGCATTGAGCTATATAGTTCCTTGTTTCAGGCTTATTGTGTGACATTTGACTTAAGGTTATTTGGGGCTTGATTATTTTGTTTCAGTGGGTGGGTTTGAAGAGGCAAATCTTAAGAGTTGGGATGGAGCACAAATAGCTGATAAAAAGAAAGCACTGAACAGCTGACTTCCACACTGATGGGCAGAGATGCCTGGAATCAAATCAGTAGGTAACTCAAACATTTTGGTTGCTTTTTGTGGCCATGGTGTTACTCCAGAGATGCCTCTGGCTTTCTGGGGCTGGGACTTACTGACTCAAGGGACTTCTCCCTTACGTGAGTCCAGCACTGAGGACAATATGTAGTAAATGTTGGAGTGTAAGGAATGCTCACTGGCACACACAGTGCACGCATGGGAGGGACTGCAGCAGCACCATGTGACTGCTGAGTACAGTGACCTTTAACTACCTGTATCTCCTCTCCTAGGAGGCCTGGGAGGTTAACAATAAACCAACATGAGACCATGACGGGCCAAAAGGAAGGCAGCAGGCCGTGGGGGAGGAGGTGGTGAGGAAGTTTCAAGTCTTTCCATGCCTGGAGAGGTAGTAGGAAAGGCCCAGAAGCCTCGGGAAACCATGGTGAGGGGGAGAGGTAGTAACCCTGTCCCATGCATGAACTGAGTGAAGTGTTGATCAGCTGTACCATGTTGTCCTGCCCCCTGTCCCCTGGGCACTGCCTGGCCTGAGTGCCTCAGGTCCATTTCCACCCTGGAAGAAAAGAAAATCTTGCTTTGGGACTAGTTCACCCCTTGTTTGAGGGAAACATTTGGCTGATGAGGCCATTTTCTTATTTTCTCTATCTCCATCTTCCATCATCTTCCTTCCTCTTCTCTTCCCTTTCTTTCCCTCCTTTTCTTCCACCTTCCTTCACCTTTCTCCTCTCTCATACTGTGGGCCAGGCATTATGATGATGTCTGGACAGTGGCATATTCTATAACACTTCTCTTTCGAATTAGCACTTTTCTTTCAAAAGGAAGGAAATCTACCCCTTTGCAGGACACCTACGACCTGCGGGGTGCTGCACATTTTCCCTGGAACCATCCTTAGAGCACTAAGGGTCTGCTCTCTGTGCCTGTGAGTTGATGAGGTGACAGCAGAGGCCAGAAGTTGGTGGCAAAAGAAAGGGGCCCACAGCAGCACAACGGGATGAAGAGCAGTCTACAGGCACAGAACCTCTGCAGAGGGCTCAACCCTGGCTCCATGGGCAAATTGCTGACATTGTGTTGTGTCTCCTAACACTTTATACAGAAGAGAGAGAAGCTAGAAGGTGGTTGATTTGCTTTCCTCAGTTATCTGGGTCTTTATATGACAGAAATAGACATTCCTATAAAGGAATATCTAAATTACTCTGGCTGGGGCAGCTGACCTGTGGGCTGTTTTGAACAGGGAATTGTGAACTAGCTGATATGATGTTCTCTTTAGGATCAGATTTTTAGTAAACAGAACTCTTTTGGTTGCAGGTGACAGAAAGTCAGTTTAAAGTGTCTTTAACAGAAAAGCAAATGTATTAAATAATAAGTCTAGGGTTGTTCCCATTTCAGGGGTGGCTGGGTATAAGTGCTTAAACATGTCATCATCCTTCATCTCTCTCTCCTTTATCAGGTTTTCCCCCAGGTGGCTTCTTTCACAGGCTGGCTCAATTGGAAGTTGTATGACCACCCCCACTGGACTTCTATCCCCTAGTGCAGCAGCCTAACAGAGGCCGGGTTTGTCTTTTAACCAAAGATCTTGGGTTGATACTTCTTGTCTCTGATTGGCCTGGTTTGGCTCTTGGGCCTGCACCTGAGCTAATCACCCTGCTCTGAGAGATATGGGGCACTCTTTGCCCAGGCCTGAGTGATAAGCTCCCTGCCTCCCCTGAAGCAGGGGTAGAGAAAGCAGGGCAGCTTATACCTCTGGCCTGGGAGTGCTGGGAAAGCGGTTCCCCAGCAGAAAGGCAGGATGCTGTAACCAGACAGAAAAATGAATGTTGGGCAGGTATACTAGCTAAGACAAGGTGTAGCTGCAGTAACAAAAATTTCTAAAAAGTGCTGTGGCAGAAAGAAGGTTATTTTTTTTACCTAGCAGTTCTGGGCTTATGGGTGACTCTCCTCCCTGCCATCACTTGGGGACTGAGACTTTTTCTCTTTGTTGCTCTGCCAAGCCCTAGGACATTGTCAACATTGGCATAGTTGAAACTGGGTTTCTGTGGGTTTCAGCCTACAGGAGAGTTATCTTGGTTTGAGTTCCTCCAGAAGCAGATTCTGAGGCAAGAGTTCAAATTCAAGTCTATCGCTATGGAGGGTGATCCCAGGAAGCATCTGTAGGGCAGTAGGGAAGTGTGACAGGGATGGGAAGACAACAAGCAAAGGGAATAAAATCGGGAAAGTTATTGCTGTGGGCAACTGGAGCTTATTCGCTGCAGGAATCTCTAGGAGACAGTACAGATGTGCCTCAGAGTTACCCCACATAAGGGGCATAGGAAACCATTTGTCCGCTATCTCCCCATCCCTGGGGATTTAGTTGAGGTGGTGGCATTAAGGACATTCATTTCTGGGCCCATCCAACCTGCCCTGTGCACTGGCTCCCTGGGCATACTTCCTGTGCCAGGAAAAGCCCTCAGGCCCAGTGGCAGGTTGGCCATAAGCAGTCTTCAGCACAAAGAACCGAATGCTGAGGAGGCCTGGACAGGGTGGCACCAGGTCTGGTACACGTGCAGAAAGGTCACCCACTCCGAAGCTGCTGGCCTGGAGGTGGCACATGGCCCTTCCACTCACATTCCAGGGCAAGGATTTTGCCATATTACTTCGGGTTGGGAGTTGAGGGGAGTGGTGGTCAGTGAGAAAATGCAGCCTTCTCAGCCATGATGCTCTTTTATGCCAGAATGCGGGAATGGGTTATGGTGCATAGTTTGCAGTCTCAGCCACGGGAGGCCAAACCAATGAGGTCCACCTTAGTTTTTGACTCCTTTCGCCTTCCAACCCAGTTTGTCTCTCCTGCTCTCAGTCAGTGGTCAGGAGATTCAGCCAGAGTGAGCTGGGTCATGACTTAGGGCACCGAATCTCCAGCTGGTGACCCTGGAATCTTAGGTTCATAGGTAGTAGAGGTGTAGATGGATGAGTCATCATCTGCATTTTATAACCCTCATTAGAAACCACTTATTAGCCAGTATGAATGTTCCCAGCAGTATCTTTACTTTTGTCTGGTATTAGTTTAGCCCAGTGTGGAAACTAATGCTTGTGTTCATCAGAAGTGTCTCCTACTGATTAATTTTGGAGAGAAGGCTTTGTTATCAATCACTGTAGTTTATTTGATATCTTTACTTTTAATTTTTAATTACAGTTGGCATACATTATTATATCAGTTTGAGCTGTATATCCCTGTGATTAGACATTAAATAAATTACTAAGTGATCATTCCAATGGATCTTGTACCCATCTGACACCATTCAGGGATATTAGAATATTATTCAGCATATTCACTGTGCTGTACTTTATACCCCATGACTATTCTGTAACTAACAATGTGTACTTCTTAGTTTCTTCACTTTGTTCACCTATCCCCCAACCACCCTCCCATCTGCCAACCATCCATCAGTTGGTTTTATCCGTCTTGAGTTTAGTTTTGCATATGATGTAAGTTGATGGTCAAGTTTCTTTTTTTTTTTGCATGTAGCTGTCCAGATCTCCCAATACCGTGTATCCTTCATTTTTGACTAGTCCTTTTTTACACTATTGAAGTTCTCAATAATGACTGAGCACCCCTATAACCAGTGTTTTGAACTCTGCATCTAGTGGAATGATTGTGTCCATTTTGTTTAGTTATTTTTCTGAGTTTTGTTTTGTTCTTTCATTTGGGACAGCCTATGTCTTCTCATTTTGGCAGGCTGCCGGTGTTTGTTTCTATGTATTAGGTAGATCTGCTCCATCTCCCAGGCTTGGTAGAATGGCTTAATGTAGGAGGGGTCCTGTAGGGTCCAATAGCACAGCCTCCCTGATTACCCAAGTTGGACACTCAAGGTGCAACCCCCATGTGGGCTGTGTACACCCTCCTTTTGTAGCTGAGACTTGATTGCTTTGGGCACATTGATGAGAGGGATATACTCCCAGGCTAATCAGCTGCAAGGCCCAGCTGTGACCACCAACCACCATGGAGGACCAGTTGCAACGGCCCACTTTACAGAGCAGGATTTACTGCAGCAGGGCTCTGGGGTCCACTGGGTCCACCCCTTGAGTGTGTCACTTGTGGAGGTGGTTGGGTGATGGTGCTTCGATGTGCTCTGAAGCTGTCTACTGGGTTCACTGACTCTGGGGCCTCTGGGGAACCTGCGAGCCAAGGTCAGCCTCCACTCTGTTCTGCCTGGGGCCACCTGGCATGAGCAACAGTGATCTGCAGATGGCTGCTACGTGTACTGAGTTTGGAGGTGCCTGGGAGAGGTACCTGCTGATGCTAGTGTCTGGCCTAAAGCCACCTAGTGAGACGTACAGAGCAAACTGAGGCCAGATGCTGCTTGTTTGAGAGATTTTAGGAGGGTCCATATGAAGCAGTAAAAACAATTTGCATGAATAAGCCACTGGAAGCAACTTAGGGAGCTCCAGTGTTGTATGGGGTGTGGCCTCAGGGGATCACCAGCGCTGGGTAAACAATGTGAGGCATGTTGATGGATTCTCAGACATGGTACCTACTGGATCTGTGATGGGAGGTCTCATCCAAGGAACAATGGCAGCACTTCTCTCTGGGAGAAAACTGCCCTCACCCCAGCACCCACCTTATGTCAGGCAATTCAGTTCCTGCCTGTGTTTCTGGTGCCCAGCTTTTCAAGCTGCGGTGCCAGCATAGGAGCTCAGAAGGAGTGAGTCTGTGTGAGTTCATGTAATTCCATGAATGGGTTCTTAAAGAGGAATTGCCTTGGACTCCATAAGCCCTCAGTCTTCCTCAGCCTTCCTCAGCCTTAATCCTGGCTGGTTATTATAGCCATAAATTATGGGGATTTTTCTATCTGGCACTGGAACACTGGGCTAGGGTGCCCAGTATGGGGTTGGAATCTTTTGCTCCTCAGGATGGACCTCTGCAGCTGATAGCCCTCAAGATTTTTATCTGCTGCGCAGGGGTGTAGGACCAGCCCATTCTGCATTTCTGCCCTTCCTACCAGTCTTGATATGGCTTCTTTTTTAATACCCTAGTTGTAGGACTTTCATTCAGCCAGATTTCAGGTGGTTCTGAATGATGGTTGTTCTGTAGTGTATTTGTAATTTTGATGTGGTTGTGGGAGGAGGCAAGTACAAAGATTATCTATGCCACCATCTTGGCTGGAAGTCTTGGTTGATTTCTTAAGTTGAGTTCCTGTAACCGAAACCTGAGAAAGATTTTGAGGCAAGTGATTTACTGGGGGAGGCTCTAGGGATAAACCAATGAGGAAAAGGATCAAGGTACAATAGAGGAGGAAGTTAGGCAAAGATGTGAGTTAAATTGCAGTCTAGCTTCAGCCTGATCTTACAGAAAGCTTGGCAGTATGAATGGCAAAATAGACACTGTCTAATGTTGAGGTCAGGGGCCAGTCATTGTCTGTGGGTACCCCTACTGGAGAGGGGAAAAGGCATGACCACCAAACTATTTAGCAGCGAATTCTCTAAGCAGTTG
Source organism: Sturnira hondurensis (assembly GCF_014824575.4). Classification (NCBI taxonomy): domain Eukaryota; kingdom Metazoa; phylum Chordata; class Mammalia; order Chiroptera; family Phyllostomidae; genus Sturnira; species Sturnira hondurensis. Next base: position 134,160 of record NW_028091817.1, on the reverse strand, counting down.
AGGCTGATACACTTGGAGGTTTCCAAGGGAAGGGAGAGAAATCACAGTAGTAGATTCTTTTTTAAAAATGTTTTAAGTTCTCACCAAAGGATATGTTTATTGATTTTGGAGAGAGAGAAAGGGAGAGAGAAAGAAACATTGATCAGTTGCCTCCTTTACATGTTAACATGCCCTGACTGGGGATGGAACCTGGAACCTAGGTATGTGTCCTGTCCAGGGATTGAACCTACAACCTTTTTGGTGTTCAGAACAATGCTCTAATAAACTGAGCCACATGGCCAGGATCAGTAATGGATTCTTAAGAGTAAAAAAGATGGAAGTACTTTAACTTCAAGCATTCCAACATTCACATCATAGGGGAACCTGAAGTAGAAGAGAAAAAGCAAGAAATTGAATATCTATTTGAAAAACAATGAAAGAAAATCTCTCTAAAATCCCAGGATCAGCATGCCCAGCAGACAACTACGGACCACACTGAAGCACCACCACCCTGCCCCTGCACAGCTGATCCTTCATGGATGGTGAAGGTTGATAGTCACTGGTCACAGCCAGTCCTTACAGCTGATTGGCCTGAGTAAATCTCTTCCATTGATCTGTCAACAGCAATGAAGTCTCAACTATAAGAGGAGGCTATACTCAACCCACACAAAGGCAAACCTGGAGTACCTAGTTTTGGTAACAGGGGAGGCTGTGCCACTGGGCCCTACAGGATACCTACTATATTACGCCACACTACAAGACATAAAGTCATAGCAGCTCTACCTAATACATAGAAACAAACACAGGAAGGCTGCCAAAATGAAGAGAAAAAGAAACATGGCCCAAATGAAAGAAGAGATCAAAACTCCAGAAAAAGAGCTGAACAAAATGGAGATAAGCAATCTATCAGATGCAGAGTTCAAAACATTGTTTATAAGGATGCTCAAGGAACTTAGTGAGGGCCTCAGAAGCATAAAAAGGATCCAATCAGGAACAAAGGATGCACTAATTGAAATGAAGAACAATTTACAGGGAAACAACAGTAGAATGGATGAAGCCAAGAATCAGATCAATGATTTGGAACATAAGGAGGCAAAAAACAACCATGCAGAACAACAAGAAGAAAAATAATTTAAAAAATGAGAATAGTATAAACAGCCTCAGGGACAACTTATAGAGGTCCAACATTTTGCCTCATAGGGGTGCCAGAAGGAGAAGAGAAAGAGCAAGAAATTGGAAAATCTATGAAAACTTCCCTAATGTGGTAAAGGAAACAGACATGCATGTCCAGGAAGCACAAAGTTCCAATTATGATGAATGCAAAGAGGCCTACTCCAAGACACATCATAATTAAAATGCCAAAGGTTAAAGATTACAAGAGACTCTTAAAAGCAGAAAAGAAGAAAAGAAGTTAGTTCACTGTTGTTTGCCAGATGGGAGGGGTTGAGGGGAAACAGGTGGAGAAGTGAGGGGATTAAGAAGTACTAATACGTAGTTACAGAGTAGCCATGGGAATATAAAGTACAGTATAGGAAATGGAGTAGCCAAAGGATGTATATGCATGACCTGTGGACATGAACAATGGTGGGCAGATTGCCTGAGGGAGTTGGAGGCCGTGGGTGGAGGGAGGCAAAGGGGGAAAATTCAGGACAACTATACAAGCATAATCAATAAAATATAATTTTTTAAAAAAGTTTCCTAAGTTCGTGAATGAAATAGACATGCAAATCCAGGAAATGGAGAGAGTCACAAACAAGATATGTGCAAAGAGGCCCACTCCAAGATGCATAATAATTAGAATGACAAAGGTTAAAGATAAAGACAGAATCTTTAAAGCATCAAGAAAAAAGAATTTAGTTACCCACAGGGAAGTTCCCACAAGACTCAGCTGATTTCTCAAAAGAAACTTTGCTAGCTAGAAGGGATTGGCAAGAAATATGTGGCTTTTCAAAATGATGAAAAGTAGGGACCTACAGTCAAGATTGCTCTATCCAGCAAAGCTTTCATTTAGAATCAAAGGGCAGATAAAGAGCTTTCCAGACAAAAAAACTAAAGGAGTTCACCAAACCAGTATTATATGAAATGTTAAAGGGACATATTAAGAAAAAGAAGATCAAAACTATGAACAATAAAATGGCAATAAATACTTATCAGCAATTGAATCTGAAGAAACTAAGCAAACTAGAACAGAAACAGTTATGGATACAGAGAGTGTTTTCATGGTTGGTAGATGTAGGGAGTTGTGGGGGAAATTCTTGAAGAGGTAAGGGGATTAAGGAGTACAAATATAGTTACAGAATAATCATGGGGATATAAAGTACAGTATAGGAAATGAAGAAGCCAAAGGACTTATACACATTACCTATGGACATGACCAATGGTGTGGGGAGTGTTGTGTGGAAGGTGGCAAATGGGGAAAATTGGGATAACTAGAATAACATAATAAATAAAATATAATTTAAAAAAAAGATAGGCCTGGCTGGTGTAGCTCAGTGGACTGAGTGCAGGCCTGCAAACCAAAAGGTCACCAGTTTGATTCCCAGTCAGGTCACATACCTGGGTTGTGGGCCAGATCCCCAGTAGGGGGCACACAAGAGGCAACCACACATTGATGTTTTTTTCTCCCTCTCTCCTTTCCTTCCCCTCTCTCTAAAAATAAGTAAATAAGATCTTTAAAAAAATGATGGAAGCCCTTAAGCTTTCGGTACTTCTCCATGAAATATTTACATTTAGGTAGAGAACCTCTTTTGAAGCTAAAGGAGTGAATCACTTATGGAAAAGTATATGGTATTTGAGAGAGAAATAAAAAAATACTTTCAAATGTATTTGAAAAAGATTGTCCCTTTAAATCTGCCCCTCATCTGTCAAGCCCCTCCTCTCTGTAATACCAACCGCTGTTAGCTTTTTGTGGAACTTTCATGAGTTTCTTTATTCATATTTAAGCAAATATAAATATTATTCTTGTTCTCTACTGTTTTTTTTTTAAATTAGCAGATAGCATTATGCATACTGTTTGGAGCCTTGCATTTTTCTTTTAATAATATATCTAGGAGTTTTTTCTATAATAAAACAAAAAAGTGTTCTCGTTCTTTATAGCTATCTGGTATTGTTTTGTTTGGATATACAAACAGGTTAGAGGTTATCTGTCTTCTACTGATGGACATTTATGTTATTTCCAATGTTTTGTTACTACAAAGAATGCTAAAGTGAGTGAATTTATACATGTCATTTCACATATGTGCAGACATGTCTGTGGGGTAAATTTTCATAAGTGCAGTTGTGAGGGCTAAGGATATGCCCACCACAGTGTCAATTGAATTGTTCAGTTCCCTGGCACAGAGATATATCACTTTGCAGTCCCACGGGTAACATGTAAGGGTATCCCTCTCCTCATCAGTCTGCCAATGTTGTTCTATCACAGTTTGGAATCTGAGCCAATCTGATAGGGAGGAATTGTTTCTCAGGGTAGTTTATTTTATATTTCTCTTATTATGTGTGAGAGAAAGAGATTGTATGTCTTCTGCTATGATCAAGGAGGACCTTTTGTAATTCCCTGTTCTGAGATCCTCCTGAATGCCCATGTGTCTATTAGCTAGTTGACCTTTTATTTTCTGCCCAACTTCTAGGAGTTTCTTTGCTGGTTTTTCTTAGCCAAGTAGAAGTTCTGTGATTTTTATGAAGGTTGAATTGATTCATCTTTTTCTTTTATGGGTGCTAGAGACTGAGGTGCAGTTGGAACAGCCTCCCCACTCCAATGTTATATTAGAATTCTGTCATGTCTTTTTCTAGGGCTTTAATGGTTTCACTTTATCGTGTATGAATCTTCGATCCATTTGGACTATTTCCTGGTTTATAGTGGGAGGTATGGATGCAACTTTATCATTTTCCAGATGGCTGTCTGAGAAGAAGAAGATATTTTTTTAACAGGGACCTTGTCCAAAACACATCAGAAAATGTTGTTTTTTTTTTTTTTTTTTTTTTAGGAAAAGGTCACGTGCCTTAGTGGATGTTGCAAATTATAGTCAGGACCCATTTTCTTTAATTAACAAAGATTTATATATTCAATGAATATTTGCTTAGTGCCCACTATGTGCTAGGTACTTTTCCAGAAACCAAGGCTAAGAAAAAGTAGACAAAAGTCCCTGCCCTCTAGGAGCTCTCATTCTCTTGGGGACAGACAAGAAATAAGCAAGTAAACATATACTGATAGCTAGTCTAGAGAAAAGTCACATCAGTGTAACAGTTACTATGACTGTGTAACAAATTGTGCTAAAACTTAGGGGTTCTGTGGGTCAGGAATTTGGACAGGTAACAGCACAGAGGCACAGGGTGTGGTTTTTCTCTTCTCCATGCTGTCTGGGGCCTAAGTTAGAAGAATTGAAGGCTGAGTCCTTCTAACCATCTGAGGGCTCATTTGCTCATGAATTTGGTGATTAATGCTGGCTGTTGGCTGGGGTCTAAGGGGCTAGCCCAAAAGGGGCTAGCCCCTTTTGCCCATAGGGGGCTACCCTTATGGTCTCTCTGCAAACCAAAAGGTCTCTCTGTGTGGGCTAGTTTGGGCTTCTTCTGATGTGATGGGTTTCAAGAAGAATGTCCTAGGATAATCCTAGGAGGTGAAGTCTGTATCACCTACAAAGAGCTGCCTTCTGAAGCATTGCTTCTGCTCCATTTTATCTGTTAGAAGCAAGTTCCTAAGGCAGGTCTATATTGAAGGGGTGGAGAATAAGACTTCCTTCTGATGGGAAGAGTGGTTCCAGAAGAGCTGTGGGAACATGCCAATTGCTATGGGCATTTTTATTTTTTAAATATATCTTATTGATTATGTTATTACAATTGTCCCAATTTTCCCCCATTGCCCCCCTCCACCTGGTACTCCCACTCTCTTCAGTAATCCCACCATTAGTTCGTGTCCATGGGTCATATGTGTAAGTTCTCTGGCTTCTCCATTTCCTATACTATTCTTAACATCCCCCTGTCTGTTTTGTACCTACCAATTTTTACTTAATCCCTACACCTTTCCCCCAGTTCTTCCCCTTCTCCCTCCCAGCTGATAACCCTCCAAATGTTCTCCATATTTATTATTCTGTTCTTGTTCTGCTTGTTGGCTTAGTTTGTTATTTGGATTCAATTATTGATAGTTGTGAATTTATTGCCATTTTAATGTTCATTGATTTGATCTTTTTCTAGTATAATTCCCTTTAGCATTTCATATAATAATTTTTTTTAGATTCAGTTGTTGATAGTTGTGCATTTGTTGCCATTTTAATGTTCATAATTTTGATGTTCTTTTTATTACATAGTTCCCTTCAACATTTCATATAATGATGGTTTGGTAATGATGAACTCCTTTAGTTTCACCTTGTCTGGGAAGAACTTTATCTGCTCTTTAATTCTAAATGTTAGTTTTGCTGGATAGAATAATGTAGGTTGTAGGTCCTTGCTTTTCATCGCTTTGGATATTTTTACCAGGCCCTTCTAGCCTGCAAAGTTTCTTTTGAGAAATCAGCTTATAGTCTTATGGGAACTCTGTTGTAGGTAACTACCTGCTTTTCTCTTGCTGCTTTTAAGGTTTTTTATCTTTAAACTTTGGTATTTTAATTATGATGTGTCTTGGTGAGGTCTTCTTTGGGTCCAACTCGTTTGGGACTCTCTGTGCTTCCTGGACTTGTGTGTCTACTTTCTTCACCATAATAGGGAAATTTTCTTTCATTAGTTTTTCAAATAAGTTTTCAACTTCTTTCTCTTTCTCTTTGACTTCTGGTACTCCTAAGATTCAGATGTTGGTATGTTTGGAGATGTCCCAGAGGCTCCTTATTCAATCCTTTTTTAAAAAAAATTCTTTTTTCTTCTTGTTGTTCTGATTGAATGCTTTTTTATTCCTTATGTTCCAAATGGTTGATTTCATTCTTGGCTTAATTCCCTCCATTGTTGGTTCTCTGTGGATTTTTCTTTATTTCACTTAATACAGCCTTCATTCCTGCCTGGACTTTGTTATGCTATTGCAATAGCCAGTGAGTCCTTGAGCATCCTGATAACCAGTGGTTTGAACTCTGCATCTGGTAGGTTACTTATCTCCATTTTGTTTAGTTCTTTTTCTAGAGATTTGTTCTGTTCTTTCATTTGGGCCATATTTCTTTGTCTCCTCAATTTAGCAGCCTCCCTGTGTTTGTTTCTGTGTATTAGGTAGAGCTGTTTTGACTCCCTGTCTTAGTAGTGTGACCTATTGAGAAAAGGCTTGTAAACGGTGTGGGGTGGAGCCCTAGGTAATTGCCAGGGTGGGGCAACCCATTTCACCACTTTGTGGCTCTATATAGGGGAGGGTTCAGACAGGGCATAATGCTTCTGCCTGGACTCTGGAGGTGTGCCCTGGGGGAAGCTGTCTTCTGGTCTCACCCTGTTACCAGTAACTTCACTTTCTCCCTGTATGGCATGTGTACCCTTCCAGCTATTGCCCTGGTGCTGAATCCCAGAAGGGGTAGGTCTGCCTAAGTCCTGAGACCTTTGTGGGCCCCTTAAGAAGAGTCTCCTGAGAATCCTGCAGTTTCTTCCACCACTCCATCCCATACTCATTTTTATAGCCAGAAGTTATGGGGACTTAATCTTCCTGGTGTTGGAACCCTGGGCTTTGTGGTTTGGTCTGAGGCTGGGATTGCTTGCTCCCAAGGTATCCATCCTCCTGATTTTTATTCACCACGTGTGAATGTGGGACTGCCCACTCCACTGCCTCTCCTTGCCTTTTCATCTCTCCATGCCTCTCCGTGTCTCAGCTCCTCCTACCTGTGTGAATGAATGCAGCTCTTTTAAATCCTTGGTTGTCAGATTTCCATACAGCTAAATTTTCTGATGAATCTGGGTGATATTATTTTGTAGTCTAGTTGTAATTTTTGCTGTAGTTGTGTGACGATGCAAAGTGTGTTTATGTTTACATATGCCTCCATCTTGATCCAAGTCTTCAAGGAAGACACTGTGGCAATTCTTAGAAAATAAAATCTTTCAGGTAAGGCAGAAAGGGCTGGGATGAGGATGGATATGTGAAGTCACTGGAGATTAAGGGCTCAGGTATGTGCAACTTGAAGGAAGCCAGGGAACAAGCTCCTGTGATTATCTGGGGAAGTGTCCTAGACAGAAGGTATAGCAAAGGCAAAGTCCAGCAAGTAGGGGTATATCTAACTTATTTGAAGAGCAGGAGGACAAGCATAGCTTTATCAAAGTGACAAAAGAAAGGGAGAAAGTGTGTAGACAAGGTAAGAGATTGTAGGGAGCCTGTCACTAGGGCAGGATATTGTAAAGACTTTGGCTTTTCTTCCTAATGAATTGGGAAACCATTGAAAATTTTGAGCAGAGGAGTAACATGATCTCACTTATGTTTTAATGGACTTGATGAGGCTGCTGTGAGAATAGATTTAAAGATGAGAGGCATGGGTGGAAGTGGGGAGATCAATTAGGAGATCATTGCAACAGTAAAGGCAGGACACCATGAATGCTTGGGCCAGGGTGATAGTGCAAGAAAAGGTGCTGAGAAGGACCAGATGTTGGATATGTTTTTAAAAACATGCTAATTGGGTTTGTTGGTGAACTGGATGTAGGTTAATGGACAGACAATGCATCCTTACTTGTCTGGGACAGTACCAGTTTACACAATGAATGACACAGTCACACTATTTATAAGAAAAAGAGAGGAGTCAAGAACCACTCCAAAGCCTCTGGCCTGAGCAACTAACTGGAAGAGTCGCTGTGCCTGAGGAACTGGGTCAGGGGAGACGTGGGATCGGTTGTGGTGGGATCTTTTCAGGCCAATTAAGAGATTTCAAAGTGTCTGGTGAGCACAAGGACAATTGTAGGAGGTGGGAGTTTGGGGACAGGGTATGAGGTAGAGATGGCAAGTGCAGTGGCTGCTGGACCACAGAAAGCATAAAGCCATAAAGCTGGAGGCAATCATTTCAGCAATGAGAAGAGCCCTGGGCACATTGGTGTTGCAACTGGGGACTGAAGAGGAACCAACATGAAGAACAAGAAGGAGCTGCCACAGGAAAGGAGGTTGGGGGTGGGATGGGGGCTGGAGCCCTTTGAGAGGTGTTTTCTGTCACCACTAGAGTGCCTGCTCTTTGCTTTGAATGAAAAATTTTCTTGTATATGTTTACTTTCTCATCTTAAACACAAGACAGTAAACCCCAACTGCTGTTAAAAGTCACATAGTCATCATTGTAAATATTGCCCATGGTCATACCCTTTTGTAGGCATGGCTTGTCCCTATAGCCTAGAGCCCGGTCTGTTCTGCATCTTCAGTTTGCATTTTGAGTTTGGGTCACTTTCTTTCTTATTTCATTGCTGCCACTCCTCAACAAGTTTATCAAGTACACTAGAACTATAGGTGAAGTAAGCGGGTATCTTGTGACCATTAGTCACTACTTAGGCTGCTTAAAAGTCTTGTTGTTTCTTTTCTTCTTCACTTTCCCTGGATAATTGCTTACTGGAAGGTAACTTTCGATAAGAGGAGTGGAACTATAAAAGATATTTTGTTGCCAAACTAATCAGTCATTTAGTATTTACTAGGTACACCCACCCCATGTGTCCCAAGCATGGTTTTATACCCAGTGGGGTCTACAGAGAGTGACTTACTAGTTCATTCATACAAGTATTAGTTGTGGGCCTACAGACAAAAATCCCTGCCACTTTTGAGTTTATTTTCTGGAAGCAGAAGGTAGAAAATAGTTAAGACAAATTAGTAAAATATGAGAACATAGGTGGCCCTGTGGGAAATAAGGCTGCGGGAAATCACCAAACAGAGAAGGTGCAGGGAGAGGAAGCTGCAGTTTAAACAGGGTGATCCTGAGAAGCCTCAATGAGAAGCTGAGGGGGAGTATCACCACAAGCTTAGGACCCAGCAGCATCCAGGTCAGGGGACTATTGAGAATCCCGGCACAGCCAGGGCTTCCCATCACACCAAGAATAACTCCCAAATCCCTTTCCATGGCTTGCAGCACTGAGAGGCTCTGGCCCCTGGTTGCCTCCTGATTTCATCATTCACCTCTCAGCCCCGGCCACCATGGACTCTGCTTTCCCCACACATCCCAGGCACATTTTTATTTCAGGGTCTGCATGGTGAACCCTGCCTCCCAGGGGTTACCTCTTGTGCCAAATCTGTGTTGGTCCCATGGCTCACTTTAACTGACAGAACGTCAGAAGTGATGCTGGACCAACTCCAGGCATGAGCCTGGCAGCTTCTGCTTTTGAATATGGGGAGTGCTGAGCTGCCATGTGAGAGGTCTGACTAGTCTTTTGGAAAGGCCATGTGAGAGGCCACACAGACGGGTCACCTGGAGAAGGAAAGTCCTGGGACTACATGGACATCCCAGAGAAGCCCAGCCTTCTCGCCCTCCCTGCCAAGACATCAAACGTGTCAGTGAGTCATGTGGATGTTCCAGCTCAGTAAAGCAGCAGCACCCTGCAGCCCCAGCAAAAATCTGTGAAGAGCAGAAGAACCACCTAGATGAGCCCAGTCAGTACGCAGAACTTGAGAGATAATAAAATGATTGTTGCTTCAATCACCTAGTTTGAGGTGTTTTGTTATGCTGCAATGGGTAATTGGAATCCTTTCCCTGACCACCCCAAGTCAGATCGTAGCCTCTGTCTCTATTTCCTTTCCTTTGCTTTTCTTCATATAGCACCGAAACTTCCCTGACATTTGACATGTGTTTGTTTATTGTCCATCTATCCCACTGGACTGTAATCTCCGTGGAGGTGAAGAATTTTGTTTGTTCTGCTCACTGCTTTATTCCTGGACCTCAGGACAGTGCCTGGGTCCTAATAGACACTCAGTAAGTATTTGTTCAATGAATGAATATATAAGTATCCACTCTTCTAAGATCAAAATATCCTTGCTATTAGAGTGACCCTTTCCTTCTGAGGAAAAAGAAACATCTAATCCCCAGCTCTCAGGGACACTGTTCTGTTAGGAACATCCTAAAACTGGCCATAGGCATCGAAATCCACACATTTTTTTTCAACTCCTGCTACATGGAAAACTGATTGGAGAACTAATAGATAAACATTAAAAAATAACAGCAACTTTAAACAAATCCAATTCTGTGTTTGGAGAATTGCTTGTGTTCCCAAAGAGGGGACAAGAAGTAGCTGATGCAAAGCCAGCTAAAGGAAGGAGTGAAGAGCACCAAGTACAGGGGAGGAGATGGGTGAAGGGAACTTACCCAGCTGCTCATGACTCCCAGGGCTTGCCCCACACTCCTGCTACCTAGTAATTCCTTAGAGAGATTTCTGGGCTCCAGGAGTCCTGCTATCTATCTAAAGAGGCAGATTTGTGTGGCTACCACCATGGTCCACACAGTTGCTTTTTGGGTTCTCTCCTCTTCTATAGACTTCATGTTTTCTCAACCAATTCCAAGCCCAGTGCACTGTTTTAGCTGATGTGTGTGTGTGTGGCGGGGGTGTTTCACGGGGGCAGCAGATGGATGGGATGACAAATAGTAGGATGGTAAGGACAGCTGAGAAGTGCTTTTTTCTGTGTCGGAACTGTTGGCTATGCACGTGCTCCAAAATAATTTAGAGCAGCAGCATGTACTAGGAAACAGCAGACAAGCTGGCTTCTGTTTCTTTCTTTGCTGCTAAGCATCCTCATTCATACATCCAACCATCTCACCAACTGTCTCAGAAATAGACCCTGAGACAGTAGTTTAATACTGATATTGTCAGAGGAAAGTGAAACAGGGAAGAGAAGACAGCCAGTACAAGGAGAGTTAATGAGCAGGTTACCGCTGGGCCTAGCCAACTGGGAAGCTCAGGGCAGCCATATAGAACATGCCCCAGAGTTGTCCCACCTGAGGTGTAAGGAAGCTGGGCTATTCAGCCATCACCTCCTGTGTTTCCCTGGCCAACAGAATTAACTCCACAGAACTTTGGCCTGCCCTGTAGCCAGATAAAACCTTCAGGCAGTTCTCAGTTTTTTTTCTAAAAACCCATCTGTCTTAGTCAGCTTGGGCTGCTGTAACAAAGTACCATTGACTGGGTAGCTTATAACAGTTGAAATTTCTTTCTCACAGGCCGTGAGTCTGAGATCAGAGAGCCTGCGTGGTTGGGTTCTAGTGAGGGCCCTCTTCTGGGGTGCAGACTGCCACTGACTCCTTGATAGGTCTTCACTTGGTGAAAAAAGAGCAAGGTACCTCCCTGGCTTCTTGTAAGGATACTAACCTCCAACCTCATGACCTAATCAGCCCCAAAGACCCCACCTCCAAATACCATCACATCGGGATTTGGGGCTTCAACCAATGAATTTTTGGGGACCCAAATTTCATTGAACCATCATCTGAAAGTGAGAACTGAGGGGCGATGGACAGGGCAAGACTGTTGCTATATGAACCAGCACAGCCTGTGTGTCTGCCGTGAGTCAGGTCCTTTGTAGAGGAAATACGAAACTGGACCAAGCTCACTGTCCAGTGGGACAGATGGACGTACAAATAGATGTGAACTCTAACACAGAAGTTTATGTCAAATGCTGTGGGAACTAGATCACCACTGAAGAACCAGGGAGCTGATAGAACAGGGAACATGAACTGAGTCTAGAGAGCCAGATACAAGATGAGGGTCACATATACGTCATTAGCAGTTCAGAGTCTTGCCCTGGTTGAGTGGTTCAGTTTGTTCGACCTTTTTCCTGATATACCAAGGTTGTAGCTTCAATACCCAGTCAGGGCACATGCAAAAATCAACCAATTAATGCATAAATGAGTGGAACAACGAAACAGTGTTCCTCTCTCTCTCTTCCTTCCTCTCTCTAAGATCAGTAAATAAAAAAAGAAATATATATTTTTTAAAAACAGTTCAGAGTCTCTGCACTTACGTGGTAGCTGCCATCTGTGATATGAGATAGCTAGAATTCCAAACTATATTAATGATCCCCAGGCATTTGGAAGGAAAGCTACATGAGAAGGGGGCGAGGCCTCTCAGTCAACTCCACGTGGCATATGAAAATAATTCTCAGCACACAGACCATACAAAAACAGCCAGCAGGCCAGACTTGGTCCATGAGCTATAGTTCCATGGTCTCTGCCTCAACTCTTGCCCCTGTTTTCTACTCTCCAAGCAAGAGTGATCTTGAAACGGGATGAGATCACTTTATTCCACTGCTTACCCCATCTTTCCGCCTTTCTTAAAATAAATCCAATGTTCTTTCATGGCCAGTGAAGTTTGGCATCACCTGACTCCCCACCTGCTCCTAGTCTGCCATTCCTTCCTTTTCCTCACTGCTTCCTGACCTACCCTGTTGTCTTACTGATGTCCCTCCTCTAGATTGTGAACTTTCTTCCTTCTAGGCTTTGAGAACACGTTTCCTGTAGCTTTTTACATTGGCCAGTTTTCATCTTTAAGGTTTCATTTTACATGTCTCTCTTCGGAAGAATTCTCTCTGACCACTTGATCCAACATTGCAATCCCTTAGCTGACTCTGTGATTCTGGTTCTTCATGATGCCTCTCAATCTGTAATTTTCCTACTACTTTTTCACCTGTTAATTGCCTGCCTTCCTCTAGACCATAAACTCCATGTCTGTCTAGATCCTCAGTGTCTTTCGCAAGCTGGCACAACATAGGCACTCAATTTGTGGGGTGAAGGGATTAATAACTTCTAACTCCCCACCGTATGCTTTTTTTTTTTTTTTTTTTTTTTTTACCACCCTGTCCATCTCTGCTGCGGCACAAGTCCCATTTTACAATTCTTGCTTCACTGTCTGGCTCTTCTAGTTCTGCACCTATTTTCAAATCACTCAGCTCATGGAACTCACAGACTCTCAGCAAAGGGCTGTCCAGAACTAACCGCAATGTCTCTGGTGGGCCATTTGCAGCTTCAGCTCTTTTTCTATTGTTCTGGGCCAGGGCAGTTCCCCTGGATTGTTGTTTTATCTGTTTTAAAACTGTTCTGTGTGTCTTTTGTCTACTTCTTCCACTTGCTTTATTTTATTATTCTTAAGTATTTTTATTGATTATACTATTACATTTTTTCCCAATTTCCCCCCTTTATCTCCCCTCTGCCCTGCTCTCACAACCCTCCAGCATTCCCCTACATGTAAGTTCTTGGAGTCCTCTATTTCCTATCTCTCCCTGTCTATTCCATGCCTACTAACTATGCTTCTTCTTCCCTGTACCTTTTCCCCCTTATTCCTCCCTTCCCACTCCCCACCGAAATCTCTCCATGTGATGTCCATTTCTCTGATTCTGGCTCCTGTTCTAGCTGTTTGCTTAGTTTTTATTTTTGTTGCTTTTCTTTTCTTTTAGGTTCATTTGTTGATAGTTGTGAGTTTGTTGTCATTTTATTGTTCATATTTTTATCTTCTTTTTCTTACATAAGTCCCCTTAACATTTCATATAATAATGGCTGGGTGATGATGAACTCCTTTAACTTGACCTTATCTGAGAAGCACTTTATCTGCCCTTCCATTCTAAATGAAAGCTTTGCTGGATAGAGCAAACCCTTGCCTTTCATGACTTGGAATACTTCTTTCCAGCCCCTTCTTGCCTGCAAGGTTTCTTTTGAGAAATCAGCTGATAGCCTTATGGGCACTCCTTTGTAGATAACTGTCTCCTTTTCTCTTGCTACTTTTAAGATTCTCTCCTTATCTTTAAGTTTGGATAGCTTAATGATGATGTGCCTTGGTGTGTTCCTCTTTGGGTCCAATTTCTTTGGGACTCTCTGGGCTTCCTGGAAGTCTATTTCCTTCACCAGATCAGGGAAGTTTTCCTTCATTATTTGTTCAAATAAGTTTTCAATTTCTTGCTGTTGTTTTTTCTCCTCTGGCAACCCTATAATTTGGATATCAGAATGTTTCAGGTTGTCCCAGAGGTTTGTAAGTCTCTCTTTTTTGAATTCTTGTTTCTTCATTCTGTTCCGGTTAGATGTTTATTTCTTCCTTTTGTTTCAAATCATTGTTTTCAGTACTGGTTTTCTTCCTGTCACTGTTGGTTCTTTGAATATTTTGCTTTATTTCATTTTGGGTATCTTTCATTTTTTTTTCATTTTTTGACCAAGCTCAATCAGATCTGTGAGCATTTTGATAACCAGGGCTTTAAATTCTCCAGATAGGTTGGGTACCTCGTCATCGCTTAGTTCTCTTTCTGAAGTTTTGCTCTGTTCTTTAATTTGTGACAATTTCTTTGTCTTGGTGCACCTAGCAAGTTGTAAGGGAGCGGGGCATTAGGTATTCAATGGAGTGGGGCAATCCTCCTTGCCAAGCTGTGGTGCTGCCTGTGGGGGTGGGGCCAGAGAGGGAACAATGCAGCTCGCCTGCTTATCTCTAGTTCACTTTCCACCGAACTCTCTTGTGTGAGACTGGGAGTTTCTCCCACCTCAGCAACCCCTACCATAGTCCACACTCAGCTCTGAGTCTCAGTTTCAACTTCAGCCAGCCCCACCCACCTGGTCCACCACCTTGCCTCGGTTTTTCTGAGTCAGGTTGGCCTGTGCAGTCTGCCGCCTTATGGTCTGGTTGTTCTGGTTGATTTTTAATTTAACTCCTTGGTTGTTGGAGTTCTATGCAGTTTGATTTTCTGGTGCTTCTGGTTGTTTATTGCTTTTATATTGGTTGTTATTCTCCTTTTGGTTGTGCAAGGAAGTGAAGGGTTTCTACTTACACTTCCATCTTGGCTGGCACTCACTTGCTTTATTTTGAATTCAAGATGCACCCAGTTCTCTCAATCTGTGACCACCTGTGCTGTCTATCCTGTTCTGTAGCCATTACCCAAGTCTTGTTTAAAAAACAAACAAACCCACTCCTTACGTATAACTGCTGATTATGGTAATGGAAAAGAAAACATTGACAGGTAGGACAGTTTCTTTAACAAGCAGTATATATGCAGTGAATGCTTCACATTTGTCCAGTGCTGTTGATGTATCCCAATGACTAGGGAGGTAATATACACATCTGAAATGGTTAAGTGATAGAGGTAGATTACAAGCAATAATCAACAAGATTTGGCTGAACAAAGAGATGCAAGGAATTATTCTAGGCAAAAGCACCATCACAGACAAGAGTCTGGAGCTGTGGAACTACTGTGATCAGCCTGAATGGATGTTTCTAATTACAACAGAACTTTGCTTGTGGTTTAGACTCTTGTTTCCTTTTCTTAACTTTTAGTAGTCCACTAATTTAGTAATTGTACTTATTTAAAGACATGCTATATAACAGTTCAGCAATATTACTTTTTTTTACACCTTTATTGTTCATGGAACATTTTTGTATATATCTTTTAAAATGTATCTGTGTCTTTGATGATTAATATATAACATTTTTGTGCACCCTGAAATCTTTTTGGACTATGACTTCAGAAGTCTTTGCAGCAGACAGTCCAAGCCCATGATTTGGAAAGAAGTTAACTGAGATTCTGAGGTCAGCCCTCTGTGGTGGTTTGAAGCAGCCCTGATGCATGCACTTGACCGTCTCTCCACTAGGAAGTTAGGATTGCTCAAGAATAGGAGCAATCCTGCCCTGCTTGGAGCCACAGTCTCCTGCCAGTTTGTAAACAGCTTTGTTCCTAATTTCTCACTTCTCTTTTCTGAGCCAGTGACTCAGCTTCATTTAGTTGTAGGAAGCCTCACAGGGCCATGCAGACAGGTCTCCATGTCGCTGTACTAGAAAAAGTGAAAGTCATCAAACTGCCTAAAAATGGGCAGAAAGTAATAGAAACACTCTCATCCAGTTACTATAATTCAAATCAGACCCATCTGATTTTTAGTTAAAAACTAAATTCCCCAGTTCCTACAGATACATGTATGTATATCTACCCATATTTGGCTTTTACCCCGTAACTGCAGTCTACTTTGCCCACCACTAGATGGCAATTGCGTTTTCTTTTTTTTAAAAAAGATTTTATTTATTTATTTATTTATTTATTTATTTATTTATAAAGTGTAAGGGAGAGAAACACCAATTGGTTGTCTCTCCAATGCCCCTACTTGGAGACCTGACCCACAATCTAGGCATGTGCTCTGACTGGGAATTGAACCAGCGACCTTTTAGTTCTTAGGCCCGTGTTCAACCCCCTGAGTGAGCCACACTAGCCAGGGCCAGGGCAGCAATCCTATTTTCGAGCATATTTCATTTAAGCAATAATGCTGTTCAAACCAAAAAGTGAAATGAATTGTTCTCACCCCATCCTGGGGAGAAAAAGTCTTAAAATTCTTGCATTAATGAATATGTGAGAAAGCAGAAATTTTCAGACATCATTGATCTGGGAGAGAAACTTGCAGTAATGTTTAAGCTGTGCACATCCTGGGCCAACAAAGATACATCCAGGGGTGTTCATTTGAAGATGAAAATGGCTAATATTTATTTTGTTTTCATGTTGTAGTAGGCACTATCCCAAGTGCTTTCATCACTGAACTATTGTACCATAATAGTAGGTACTATTATTTCCCCTCAATTTACAAATGAGGAAATTAGGCACAGAAAGGTCAGGTAACTTACCATAAGGTCACACAGCTAGTAAGCGGCAGAGCCACACTCCACACCCTGCTTCTACCACATTGCATCTGCCTCCCGAGTGCCAGGAAACATGGACACACGAGTGTGTTGTTCACTACAGCACCGTCTATAGTTACAAAACATTGTTAGGAAGCTTATCAGCCTAATGGTGGCACAATGGAGCATGAGGAAATATAGATCTGGAAGTGCTCACCTAAAGGGATCTCAAAGATCAGTGTTGGGACAAAGCAAGTAAAGCCAAAGAAAGCACAACTATATATTCATGGTTTATTATTAGCATAGGTGGTGAAACTATAAAAGGATACACGGGAAAGATACCCCCAAATTTATGATGGGATTAGGGAAACAAAGAAGGATTTTTATCTTTGATCTATTAAAAACTCTCCTTGTCCTCTACCCAGATCTTGATAAAAAATAAACCTGAACCCAGAACATCATTTTATGACTGATTCACACATGCACTTCTCAAACCTGAGAACTATTATTGTCACAGCAAAATAAAAACCTTTTACTCAGTCAGGGACATCTCCCCAGAGAGATTCTTTCAAGCTCCCTTCTATGGTATAAATAACTTTAAAAGATTCATTGGTTCTGCTTCCAGCAACAGCACATCTCTCTGCTTCACCTGTAGGGCTCAGAGGCTGGAAGGGAGGGAGGGAGGGAGGCAAGGAGAGCGAGTTCTGCCTTTTATACTTAGTAATTGTTTTAAGATGGTGTTTGTCTTAAAAGAAACAGCTCCAAACAACTGAAGTATTTAAAAAATAATTTCCAACTATTTCCCTGTTTCACCTTGTATGTGCGGGTGGGGTGGGGTAGGTTACAATCAAATGTTTAATTGCTCAGGTGGAAAGATGCAGTGATTAAAACAAATTACCCCTCTCCAACTCCTTTGAAAGCTGGCAGGCAAATTGGTTACCTAGAAACACAATGATTTATGACTAAACCCTTTTCCTGTATTTACCACAGTCAATATGAAACCATAGCTCATATGTTCATGTTTTCCTAGAACTATAATAGGTTTATATAGAGAAGCTAATGTTCTCAGATTAATAGGTGCTAATGGTTCCGAACAAGAGGCCAGGTCTGAGGGGAATTTTTTTTTTAAGATTTTATTTTTACTTCTTTTGAGAGAGAGAAACATCTATTGGTTGCTTCTCATACACGTCCTGACCAGGGATGGAACCTGCAACCCAGGCACCTACCCTGACTGGAAATGAAACGGGCGACCTTTTGCTTTTCTAGATGATGCCCAACCAATTGAGCCACACAGGTCAGGGTGGAAAATTTTTATTGAAAAACTGACTTTTAGTGCCAGAACAGAGTTTTGTCAGCTGCATTAAATGCATTAATGTGTAGAATTGCAGAAAGGAATGCAGACAGTTTTGAATCTAGTGAATTGTCTCAAAGCATGACTATAAGGCTCTATTTTGGACTTCTGTGAGGTAGCCCCACAGAAAAGCAATTCATACTTCCTTTTAAAAATATTTTAATTACCTCAACTGGAGAATCTCTCCTTATCACAAATCCTGGTTTGTTTTTTTTCACAATTTCTTAGGGTGACAGGTAGTATCCAAAAATTAATAACATGTATGTTAATTCTTAAAAAATTATGACTCATTTAGAAATTCAGATTTGGCCTTCTCCTCATATGCCTTAGTAAAAAGAACTTTTTAAAAAGCGATTATTTCCTTCTCAGGTGATTGGGATTTCATTGATTGGTGAGATCTGAAGGCTGTCAGGATTGTAATTAGAAATTGGGGTGCTCTTGTGTGGTTCAGGAGAACACACCCAGGGAGTAGGGAAAGTCCCTGCCAACTTCGCTCTTCTACCAACCACATCGTCTTGGTCAGACTCTAATGGTCTTCAGAGAACTCTTCACACCACAATTAGCTTGGGAGACTCTTGGTCTGGAGTGACAGGTCCAAGGTGCATTGATGTTAACTGTATTAAAATGAGTCTTGTTGGGACTGGTCGCCTAAATTCTAGGGTAAGGCTTATTAAAGCAGTGTGGAAAACTCTGGTGGTACAATTTTAATTTTCTCACTTGATTCCTGACTTTGGAAACTGAAGTTTACAGAAATATATGCTACTTTAAAAAATGCAGGTATGTAGAGTTGATAAAAGGTAACTCATAAGCCTCCATTCTCTGGCCTGAAACTTAAGTTCCTTGCCAGGGGACCCTGATTCAGGACATCTGCCTGCATTCATTTACCCAAAACACATACCAAAGCTACTGAGCCAGTGGCATAATTCTGAATTTAAAAATAAAGTCTCAATAATTTCTAGGTTTGTGAAATTAATCTATAAACACAGAAATTAAAACAAAAACCTAATTACTTTACTCACATCTTGTATTTTATTTCTTATAATTCATGGCTAAGTAATGAAAAAACTAAGTAACTGTATACAGCACCCTATGATTTTAAGACAGCAACTTTAACTTAAATGTTAACCCACCTCACAAAACAGGGACCCTTCCCCCAGGGCTATAGTTCGGGTTTATTTAAGTTTCCCAAACCCAGTGACAACTAATAATTTTTATTACTTATCGAACTCATAAAAATAGATTGCATTATTGACCCCCCCCGGCTGAAAAATTACACACGTGACACATTTTCTCTATGGATAAGATTCATTGACTCAAACCAGAATATAACTACTAAAATTCCTACAATTACTTCAGGGGGTATTTGACGGCATGCCAAAAGGTATTGCCAATGATACAGTGAATATGCTCCATCTTTCAGGACAGAAATATTTATTCGAGGCTAAAGAATCCCATATTTATTTTTCAAAAATGTTAAATGAAAAAATTTTCCCTAAAGAAATATATAGAGAACCTCAACACACAAAACGAGCTCTAGGAGACTGTGCTGGCAGTAGTGGCTGGCTGATGCTGATTCTCCCTCCACACACACCCTGGGGCTGCAGGGCCCCTTCCCTCCTGGTGACCCCGAGGAAACGCCTGGCACACCAAGCCTCACTGCCCCCCAATTTCAGTTCAAAGACTGGGAATCCTGCCCAGGACACAGCAAAGTCCACAGGGATCTAAGAGCCATCAATACTGTGTAATCTTGCTAGCCCTTTTAAAAAGTAAATCACAGTCAGAGGTAGAAAGCTGGTCTTTTATGTGTTAAATCCAGTTCTTTGTATCTAAACTTTCCTGGCTTTTCAGTGTTTTGGTTGCAATAAATTTCAACAAATTATTATTTCTGCTTGTATTAATTCAGCTCTCAGATCCTCCATTTTAGGTCACAGTAAACAGCAATGTATTTTCCCAAAGTATGAGAAAGTGCTGCATGTCCCCAAACAGTGTCCTGCCCCTAATCTGCTTTCTGAATATTCTGGTTCTTTTCCTTCTTTGTATATTCTTCTAGTCGAAGAAGCCACTTTGCCCAGTACTGGGAACACAGCTCAGTGTCCATGAAATGTGGGTGGGCAGGGGATCCATCTTTGTAGGCCACCACAATTAAACCACACTGAACCTAGAAAGAAACACAGTAGGACCAGAGTTCAGGTTAATTTCCTTCTTAGTCAAGGGCAAACAAAACAATCTACAGCACAGGGGCAAGAACAAGGCCTGTGGGCTGAATCCCACCTTCCACCTTGTTTTATCTGGCCCAATACCTTGTTTCTACCTGGTGGCAGTGCCGAGCTCTCGCTTCACTTTTAAGGAGTAGTTACATTTATACAGTCCTAAATTGGCCCTTGGAAGGCAACCATGAGGCTGATGTGGCCTCTGGTGAAACTGAGTTTGACGCACTGATCTACAGTAGTATCTCCTAACCCAGTTTCTAAGATGGTAGATGAAAGACTGCACCAGGATACATAAGAACACAAAGATGACAGATAAGACACTGAAGAAAGGGCTGTCATCATTAAATAACTATTAACAATGACAAAACACCCCCCAAAAGCCGGGGGAGTGGGGGAAGTGCTTTTTAAAGTAGTAGAAAGGAACTTCCAGTTAAGATGGAAGCATTAAGTACACACGGCTCACCTCTGTACACCCACATCAAAAATACAACTAAACTATAGAACTACTATCACTCAGAACCATTGGAAATCATGTTGAATGGAAGTCTGACAACTATGGAATTAAAGAAACCACATCCATCCAGACTGGTAGGAGGGTGGAGACATAGAATAGGCTGGTCCCACATCCAAGTGTGATGCACAAAAATTCAGAAGGGATATCTTGGGAGTGAAGAGCCCCAGCCCCACACCAGGAGCCAAAGCCAAGGGTTCCAGTGGAAGGAAGATATGTCCCCATAACTTCTGGCTGCAAAAACTATCAGGGCTTGACTCGGTGGATGAAACTGATAGAGTCCCAGGCAGCTCCTCTTAAAGAACCCACACAAAGACTTACTCAGACTCACTCCTGCTGCGCTCCAGCGCCAGGGTAATCTCAAAAGGCACCAGTAGCATACAGGGAGGAAGTGACATGTCTGACATCAAGGTGAGAGCTGGGGAACAGCTTTCTTCCAGACAGAAAGGTAGGCAGAGGCCACTGTACCTCTTCTCCCCCAACAGTGCCACATAACCAGCAGGCAAGTACCATTTATCTGAGACTCCATCAACCTGGCTAACACTGTTTGTCCCACCCTAGAGATCCCCAGGCTCTACCCTGCAACTTACTGACCCACCCAAGCTATTAACAATGGCTTTTTCATATGAATGGCTCCTGCTTCACAACTTCCTAAATCCTGTCAAACAAAGCAACAGCTGTCCAGAGTGAACCCCCAGCCCTAGGTTCACAGCTTGGGTGGGTTGGTAACATGCTAACATGCACTAGCAGCAGCCAGCCTAGGTTCACAGCTTGGCTCCACCTAGGAACCTCCAAGCCCAGCAGAAGTAGCAGCCATCTGCAGATTGCTTTATGGCTCATGCAGGTGGCCCCCAGCAAAACATAGGTGGGGGCTGACCTTGGCCATACCCACCGGCAAACCCTAGAGCCAAAACACCCAGTGGACAGCTACAGACCACCATGGTGCTGCCCCAGCCCAGCTGATCTTTAATGGAGGGCAGAAGTTGTGGTTAGTGGTAACAGGCAGTCCTTGCAGTTGACTGGCCTGGGTAAATATATCCTGTTGACCTGCCAATAGCAATCAAGGCTCAACTATAAGAGGAGGGTGTACGCAACCCACACAAAGGGCTCACCTTGAATGCCCAGCTTGGGTGATAGGGAAGGCTGTGCCACTGAACTCTGCAGGACATCCCACTACATTAGGCCACACTACCAAGACATGGAATCAAAGCAGCTCTACCTAATACATAGGAACGAACACAGAGAGGCTGATAAAATGAGGAGACAAAGAAACATGGCCCAAATGAAAGTACACAACAAAACTCCAAAAAATGAAACAAAATATAGATAAGCCCTGGCTGGCGTAGCTCAGTGGATTGAGCACAGGCCTGCGAACCAGAGGACCGCGGTTCGATTCCCAGTCAGGGCACATGCCTGGGTTGCAGGCCAGTTCCCTGCAGGCCAACTCCCAGCAGGGGACGCACGAAAGGCAACCATACATTGATGTTTCTCTCCCTCTCTCCTTCCCCTCTAAAGATAAATAAATAAATAAAATCTTTAAAAAAAAATATATATATATATATAGATAAGCAAGATATCAAATGCAGAGTTCAAAAAACTGATTATACGATGCTCAGGGAATATAGTGATGTCCTCAAAAGTGTAAAAAAGACCTAGTCAGAAAGATACACTAATTGAAACAAAGAAAAATTACATGGAAACAGTAGAAAGGATGAGATTGGGAATAAAATCAATGATTTGGAACATAAGGAAGCAAAAACAACCAATCAGAACAAGAAAAAAAGATCCAAAAAAATAAGGATAGTATAAGCAGCCTGTGGAACAACTTCAAGCATTCCCACATTCACATCATAGGGGTGCCAGGAGAAGAGAAAGAGGAAGAAATTGTATATGTATTTGAAAAAATAATGAAAGAAAAATCCCATAATTTGGTGAAGGAAATAGACATGCAAATCCAGGAGGCACAGAGAGTCCCAAACAAGACTGATGCAAAGAGACCCACTCCAAGACACATCATAATTAAAATGCCAAAGGTAAAAGATAAAGAGAGAATCTTAAAAGTAGCAAGAGAAAAGCAGTTAGTTACCAACAGGGGACTTCCCATAAAACTGTTAGCTGACTTCTCAAAAGAAACTTTGCAGGCTAGGGGTGGAAAGAAATATTCAGGATTTCCGCCAAGATGGAGGCAAAGGTGGAAACGCTGTGCCTTCTCCCACAACCAAGTTTGAATACAACAAAGGTTTGGAGAAAAAGACACAGCCAAAGAACAGAAAATTGAATTATACGGAAGTCCAACAACAACGAACCATTCAACCAGGACAGTAAGAGGGGCGGAGCCAGCAGCAGAGCAGGGTCGGACAGGAAAGATCCCCCGACCTAGGCTCGAAGGCAGCCCGCACCCAGTTGGGGTGTGGGGCAGACTGACCTTGGTCGCACATTCGCACACATTGAGACGGACCTCACAGGCCCCAGGGGGCGAACCCAGTGGTGGAGGGCTGACGGCGGTGGCACACTCACGTGCAGTGGGACGAAATGCACGGGCCCCGGTGACAGTGGCAGCTGTGGCACCTGTGGGGGCCATGGCGGGAGGCGGTAGGTGGGACGCCATTGCTCCTCTTTGACCGCGCCCCCACATACAGCTTCACAACCCAGCAACTGAGTGGCCCTGCTCTGGCGAACACCTAGGGCTCCGATCCTCCTACGTAACAGGCACTAACAGCCCAAAAGATGGCGCAAGAAGAACTCAAAGCCCCAGAGCCCATAACTCTAAGCAACCAAGAGATTGCCAGCCTCTCAGAAGCACAGTTCAAGACACTGTTTATCAGGATGTTCACAGAATTGGTTGATTATAGTCACAAATTAGAGGAACATATGAAGGCTAAACTAATTGAAATGAAAGGAAATGTACAGGAAACCAATAGTGATGGAAAGGAAACTGGGACTCAAATCAATGGAATGGACCAGAAGGAAGAACAAAACATCCAACCAGAAAGGAATGAAGAAATGAGAATTCAAAAAAATGAGGAGAGGCTTAGAAACCTCCAGGACATCTTTAAATGTTCCAACATCCGGATTATAGGGGTACCAGAAGGGGGAAAGAAACAGCCACGGGTGGAAAACTTATTTGAACAAATAATAAAGGAACAACGTCCCCAGTCTGGCAAAGGAAATAGACTTCCAGGAAATCCAGGAAGCTCAGAGAGTCCCAAAGAAGTTGGACCCAAGAAGGAACACACCAAGGCACATCATAATTACATTAGCCAAGACTAAAATGAAGGAGAGAATCCTAGAAGCAGCAAGGGATAAGGGGACAGTCACCTACAAAGGAGTACCCATCAGACTGTCAGCGGATTTCTCAAAAGAGACCTTACAGGCAAGAAGGGGCTGGAAAGAAGTATTCCAAGTCATGAAATCCAAAGACCTACAGCCAAGATTGCTTTATCCAGCAAAACTTTCATTTAGAATGGAAGGACAGATAAAGTGCTTCTCAGATAAGGTCAAGTTCAAGGAGTTCATCATCACCAAGCCCTTATTATATGAAATGCTAAAGGGACTTATATAAGAAAAAGAAGATGAAAAATATGAACAGTGAAAGGACAGCAAACACACAGTTATTAACAACCACACCTAAAACAAAAGCAAACCAAGAGGACAGCTAGATCAGGAGTGGAACCATAGAAATGAAGAACACATGGAGGGTTAGCAACAGGGGAGTGGGAGGAGGAGAAGGGGGGAGAAGGCACAGAAAATAGCATAGATGGTAGGTAGAAAATAGATAGGGGGGAGGGCAAGAATAGTAGGGGAAATATAGAATCTAAAGAACTTGAGACACATGGTTATAAACTAAGGGGGGGGGAAATGGTGGGGGAGGGAGTGTGCGGGTGGAGGGGAATGAGGGGGGGGAATAGAACAACTGTAATGGTATAATCAATAAAATATATTAAAAAAAAGAAATATTCAAAATCATGGAAAGCAGGGACCTATAGCCAAGATTGCTCTACCCAGCAAAGGTATCGTTTAGAATCAAAGGGCAGATAAAGAGCTTCCTAGACAAGAAAGAAACTAAGGGAGTTTAGTTTCTTCATCACCAAACCAGTATTACATGAAATGTTAAGGGGACTTATTTGAAAGAAAAGAAGATCCAAACTATGAACAACGAAATAGCAATGAATATATATCTGTCCACAATTGAATTTATAAAACAAACTAAGCAAACTAGAACAACAGAGCCAGAATCATGGACAAGGTGTTTTGATGGTTGTCAGATGGGAATGGGGTGTGGGGGAATAGGTGAAGAGGTGAGGTGACTGAGAAATACAAATAGGTAGTCACCAAAGAGCCACGGGGATGTAAAGTACAGTATAGGAAATGGAGTAGACACAGAACTTACATGCATGACCCATGGACATGAACAATGGTATGGGGATTGCATGAGGGAGTGCGGGGTGCTGATGGAAGGGGCAAAAGAGAAAAACTCAGGACAACTATAATAGCATAGTAAATAAAATATTTTTAAAAAGTGATAGCAAGGAACAGAGTAAGTGGTGAGATACAAACAGAATAAGGACCATAAGGAGTTAAGTAGCTATAAACAGGTGTCAGGCAAAGCTTTAAGGAGAAACTCAGTGTTCTGACCTGAAAGCTGTAGTTGGCATCATGGTTTATGGCGCCGACATATGCCACAAGCTGAAGTGGGTTGTCAAATGTATTTCGGATAAAAGGTTTTGGTTTCTCCGATGTCTTCCAATCAATCACACACAGCTTGCCTCTAAAGAGAAACCAAAGGGAAATCTTTGTAGATAACAGTTCGGACTAAAACATTATTAGGTTAACCTTCTTACATATAGTTTACTACTGGTCACCCAGTGACTGTTGCTTCTATTCTACACTTGCCAAAAAGGCAGCTCCTCTGAGCTTTACCTCTTAGGAATAAAAAGGTTTGATGTTCTCTTTCCTTTGAGTCCTTTATTCAGTCAGTATATGAGCCTGTCAGGGTTTTGATGGACAATGTTTCCTAAATTGTTCCAGTGAGACCTACAGGTACGGGCCCATGTGGGAGTGCTGGGAAACAATTTGTCCACAGTTCAAGTTTACACGCTCTACTGAAATCCCTTGGAACCTCCAAGGCCTTCTGGGAGGAACTGAAACTGCACCTATTATTATTGTGATTGATTCTGCTTCAAATGCTTATCAGAATAAACCACAACAGAGCAGTAGCAAAGTCCTCATTGTAAAAGACTAAACATAATGGTCCCTCAGAAAGTCTATTGCTCAAAAACCAAGTCTGGTGTTCAAATCCATCAACAAATCTATCAATGCTTTCTTCTTCTTCCTTTCTTCTTCTTCTACTCCCTCCACGCTCCTCCTTCTTCCCCTCCTTCTTTTCCTTCTTCAAGTCAAATAACCACTGTATTCCTCCCCAACCCCCTATTCTGGTGGGATTTCATACTTGCTAACTGCAGTCAAAAGCATCATAGGTTGGGTGAGTAAAATGATAACTAGTAACTCCCAAAGGGCTCTATCTGTTCAACCCGTTTTTCATGACTTCAATTTCAAAATCACCAGTTTAGAGGGAGATTTTACACAAAATGTATATGTTACCTACCTGTCACCACAGCTCTAGAGTTACAACTTATGCAAGGTACTTATAAAACCAGTCTAGAGCAGCACTGTCTACAATCACAAATAAAATGTGAGCTATGCGATACTCTGAATTTTGTACCCACGTCAAAAAAAAAAGACAAAAATAGTTGAAATGCCCATAGTTTTTTTTTACTCCAACATATTAATAAATATCATTTCAACACAATATAAAAAGTTATTGGATTTCTGATTTCTGGCCAAGACAGAGGCATAGGTGGAAGCACTGTGCCTCCTCACACAACCAAAATTAAGGACAACAAAGATTTAGAAACAAAAACACAACCAGAACAAACAGATAATTGACTGTATGGAAGTCTGACAACCATTTAACCAGTCCTGTAAGAAGGGCAGAGTCAGTGGCTGGCAGAGAGGGATCGTGGCAGGAAAAGGCAGTGGCAGCCAGAGGGCGGGAATGCAGGCGGTGTGGGGCTGACTGAGGTCACACATTGGTGTGCAGATAAACTAGGCAAAAACGGGCAGCAAGACAGATCGTGCAAGCCAGGGCCCCAGTGACAAGAAATAAAGCCTAAAAGCACTGTCTGAAAAGGTGCTGGCTTGTGGGAAGTTGCAGAGGGGACTGAAATCAGAGAGAGCGCTGAACAAGCGCCATTGCTCCCTCTCTGACCCATCCCCACGAACAGCATCACAACCCAGCTACGGGGTTGCCCTGCCCTGGTGAACACCCAAGGCTCTGCCCCTCACTAAGTAATAGGTGCAAACAGACTAAAAATGGCTCAATCAGAAGAACAAATTGAAGCCCCAGAGCCAATACTTTTAAGTGACCAAGAGATAGCCAACCTATCAGATGCACAGTTCAAAATAGTGGTGATCAGGATGCCCACAGAACTGGTTGATTATGGTGGCAAATTAGATGAAAAAAATGAAGGCTACACTAAGTGAAACGAAGCAAAATGCACAAGGAACCAATAGTGATGGAAAGAAAACTGGGACTCAAATCAATGGAGTGGACCAGAAGGAAGAGGAAAGAAACAACCAAACAGAAAAGAATGAAGAAACAAGAATTCAAAAAAATGAGGGGAGGCTTAGGAACCTCCAGGACATCTTTAAACATTCTAACCTCCAAATTATAGGGGTACCAGAAAGGGAAGAGGCAGAGCAACAAGTGGAAAACTTATTTGAACAAATAATAAAGGAGAACTTCCCCAGTCTGGCAAAGGAAATAGATTTCCAGGAAGTCCAGGGAGCACAGAGAATCTCAAAGAAGGTGGACCCAAAGAGAAACACACCAAGGCACATCATCATTACATTACCCAAGATTAAAATGAAGGAGAAAATTCTAGAAGCAGCAAGAGATAAGGGGACAGTCACCTACAAAGGAGTTCCCATCAGACTGTCAGCTGACTTCTCAAAAGAGGCATTACAGGCAAGAAGGTGCCGGAAAAGTATTCCAAGTCACGAGAAGCAAGGACCTACATCCAAGATTGCTCTATCCAGCAAAGCTTTCATTTAGAATGGAAGGACAGATAAAGCGCTTCTCAGATAAGGTCAAGTTCAAGGAGTTCATCATCACCAAGCCCTTATTATATGAAATGTTAAAGGGACTTATCTAAGAAAAAGATGAAAAATATGAACAGTGAAAGGACAGCAAACTCACAGTTATTAACAACCACATCTAAAAGAAGAGCAAACTAAGTGGATACCTAAAACAGGAGCAGAACCACAGAAATGGAGATCACATGGAGGGTTAGCAACAGGGGAGTGGGGGGAGGAGAAGGGAGAAGGTATAGAGAATAAGTAGCATAGATGGTGGGAAGAAAATAGGGGGAGGGCAAGAGTAGTGTGGGAAATGTAGAAGCTAAAGAACTTGTGACACATGGACATTAACTAAAATGGGGAATGGGGGAGGGGGTGTGCAGGGTGGAGGGGAATGAAGGGGGGAATGGGACAACTGTAATGGCATAATCAATAAAATATATTTTGAAAAGTTATTGGGATACTTTACATTCTTTTTATATGAAGACATTGAACTCTAGCGGCCATTCCCAGTTCTCTTCCTTGAATAAATCAAAATACTCTATAAATAAAGATTTCTGCCCTGGGCCACTGTTTCTAGCAAGTACTATAACTTGTAGAACTTAGGTGTGAAAAAAAAGTCGTAGTCATATAAACCCAAATTAAAATTGCAGTAAGATAGTCTACAAATAGCTCTTAAACAAATGGAAATATGTTCAGCCTAATTTTTGTGGGATGCAGCCTAAAATTTCAAGATACAATGTTATTAAAATTATTAACGTTGTGCTGTTAAACGTGTGCACAAATAAGCATACCCATATCTGTTTGTGGAAACTTAAAATGCACATGTGCTTTCACCTGGCAATTTCTCTTTCTGTATGGACCAAAGGAGAGCAATGATTTGATAACCCGAGTGTGAGGGACAGTGCCTGGAAAATGTAGGAAGTACTTGTGCCCAGGCTTTCTTGGGATCAGCTGAATTTACCCAAACTGCATACATCACCTGCTAAAACAAACAAACGAACTTGTGCATTTGCCTAGAAAAACTTTTTAATAGTATAGAAGGAGACACATTCATTGCAGTTTTTAATCTGAAAAACTAAAAATAACTTGAATATTCCCACTTGAGAAACAGATATGCTCCGTTCATAAAATGGAATACCAAATAGTAGTAAAAATGGAGATACAGGATCAAAATAATAATGCTAACATTTTTGAATAGATAGTATGCTTTTTAAGTAATGTACAGGGAATATTTCATTTAGTCTTTACAACAACCCTAATGAGACAGGTACTATTATTTGTCTTATTTTACATATGAATACACTGAGGTATAGAGAGGCTAAGTAACTAGGCCAAGGTTAAGAAAGCCAGGCAGCCTCGCTCCCCAGCCCAATTTCTTACAAGTCTGTCTTAATCTGTAAAGTTATATTTCTTTTAAAAATTGAAAGCAAATGTCATAGTAAATAATTTTTCACAGTCTAAATAGCTAGTAATTACTAGTCTAAAAGCTAGTAATATACATTAACAAAGTGAATAAAATCACAAAATTATCTCAATTGATGCAGAAAAAGCACTTGAAAAATTATATACCCTTTCATGATAAAAACACTAAAAAAACTAGGAATAAAAAGAAACTACCAGAGAACTTCTGCCAAGATGGAGACATAGGTGAAAACACTGTGCCTTCTCCCACAACCAAGTTTGAATACAACAAAGGTTTGGAGAACAAAGACACAGCCAAAGAACAGGAAATTGAACTATACAGAAGTCTGACAACAACGAACCGTTCCAACTGGACCAGTAAGAGGGGCGGAGCCAGCAGTAGAGCGGGAAGAGGCAAGAAGAATGCCCCACCCCAGGCACCCAGGCAGCCCTGCTTCAGGCGGACCCAGTGAAGGCAAAGGGCAGTGGGCTGGATGCGGTCACACATTCGCGCACAGATAAACCAGCAGAGGAGTGACAAGTGAGCAGTGAGACGGACCGCGCTGGCGAACCCAGCGGCAGCGGGCTGACCACGCTTGCACATTCACGCACAGTGGGACGGACCACGTGGGCCCTGGTGGCGGCGGCAGGAGGCAGCAGAGGGGGCTGCCAGTGCTTTCCTTTGACCCCGCCCCGACATACAGCGTCACAACCCAGCAGCTGAGTGGCCCAGACCTGGTCAACACCTAGGGTTCTGCTCCTCATACATAACAGGCACAAACAGTCCAAAACATGGCTCAAGAAGAACTCAAAGCCCCAGAGCTGATAACTCTAAGCGAAAAAGAAATAGCAAGCCTCTCGGATGCATAGTTCAAAACACTGGTGATCAGGATGCTCACAGAACTGGTTGATTTTAGTCACAAATTAGAGGAACATATGAAGGCTAAACTAATTGAAATGAAGGGAAATGCACGGGAAACCAATAGTGATGGAAAGGAAACTGGGACTCAAATCAAGGGGGTGGACCAGAGGAAGAAAGAAACAACCAAACAGAAAACAATGAAGAAACAAGAGTTCAAAAAAATGAGGAGAGGCTTAGGAACCTCCAGGACATCTTTAAACGGTCCAACATCTGAATTGTAAAGGTACCAGACGGGAAGAGGAACAGCCACAAGTGGAAAACTTATTTGAACAAATAATAGAGGAGAAATTCCCCAATCTGGCAAAGGAAATAGACTTCCAGGAAGCCCAGGAAGCTCAGAGAGTCCCAAAGAAGGTGGACCCAAGAAGGAACACACAAAGGCACATCAAAATTACATTACCCAAGATTAAAATGAAGGAGAAAATTCTAGAAGCAGCAAGAGATAAGAAGAGAGTCACCTACAAAGGAGTACCCATCAGACTGTCAGCAGATTTCTCAAAAGAGACCTTACACGCAAGACGGAGCTGGAAAGAAGTATTCCAAGTCATGAAATCCAAAGACCTACATCCAAGACTGCTCTATCCAGCAAAGCTTTCATTTAGAATGGAAGGGCAGATAAAGTGCTTCTCAGATACGGTCAAGTTCAAGGAGTTCATCATCATCAAGCCCTTATTATATGAAATGTTAAAGAGACTTATCTAAGAAAAAGAAGATAAAAAATATGAACAGTGAAAGGACAGCAAACTCACAGTTATTAACAACCACACCTAAAACAAAAGCAAACCAAGAGGACAGCTAGATCAGGAGTGGAACCATAGAAATGGAGATCACATGGAAGGTTAGCAACAGGGGAGTGGGAGGAGGAGAAGGGGGAGAAGATACAGAGAATAAGTAGCATAGACAGTAGGTAGAAAACAGACAGCGGGGAGGGCAAGAATAGTATGGTAAATATAGAATCTAAAGAACTTGAGACATGTGGTCATAAACTAAAGGGGGGAATGGTGGGGGAGAGGGTGTGTAGGGGGGAGAGGAATGAAGGGGGGGGGAATAGAACAACTGCAATGGTATAAACAATAAAATATATTTTAAAAAAAGAAACTACCTCAACATAATAAAAGCCACATATAAAAAACCTACAGCAAACATACACAATAAAGAGTGAAAAGTTTTCCTCCAATATCAGGAACAATACAAGGCTGTCTGGTTTTTAATACTTCTATTCAACAGAGTACTGGATGTTCTAACAACTAGGCAAAACACAAAAAATTAAAAGCATATAAATTGGAAATGAAGAAGTAAAATTATTACTCTTCACAGATGATATAATCTTACACATCAAAAACTTCTAAAGAATCCACACAAACAAAACTGGAAGAATAAATGCAGCAAAACAGTCAAATACAAATTCAACAGACAAAACATCAAGCACATTTCTACATACAAACAATAATCTGAAAACTACAAAAACAGTTTCATTTATAATAGCATCACAATGAATAAAACACTAATTGACAAAGGAGATGAAAGACTTGTACAAGAAAACTGCAAATCAGCCCTGTTTTTGATGTGGTCAGTGGATTGAGCCCCGGGGCCATGTCCTCCGTTTGGAGTGTGTGAGAGGCAACTGATCAATGTACCTCTCACACGTCAATGTTTCTTTTCCTTCTTTCTTCCTCCCTTCTCCTCTCTAAAAATAAATAAAGTCTTTTAGCCCTGGCTGGTGTAGCTCAGTGGATTAAGCGCGGGCCTGCAAACCAGATGATCGAGGTTCGATTCCCAGTCAGGGCACATGCCTGGGTTGCAGGCCAGTTCCCAGCAGGGGACGCATGAGAGGCAACCATACATTGATATTTCTCTCCTTCTCTCCTCTCCTTCCCTTCCCCTCTAAAGATAACTTTTTTTTAAAATCTTAAAAAAATAAAGTCTTTTAAAAATAAAAACTACAAATCACTGTTGAAATTAAACAAAACATAAATAAAATGGAAACACATTCCATGTTCATGGATTTAATATTGTTAAGATGTTCATACTACTGAAAGCAACCTATGGATTTAATGCAATGTCTATAAAAATCCCAGTGACATCCCCCACCCCCCAAAAAACAGAAAAACTCATCCTAAAATCCATATGGAATTTCAAAGAACTCCAAATACCCAAAACAATCTTAAAAGAACAAAGCTGCAGGACTCATACTTGCTAATTTCAAAACTTATTACTGGGCTGGCCAAAAAGTTCATGTGGTTTTGTTGTGTAAGATGACTTTAGTTGTCTTAAATTTCATTTGAAACAATTTTGTCAAAACTATATTGTGACAGCTGTCATATTCGTGTGCATTTAAGCCCTGGCTGGTGTGCCTCAGTGGACTGAGTGCTGGCCTGCTGATCAAAGGGTTGCCAGTTGGATTCCCAGTCAGGGCACATGCCTGGGTTGCAAGCCAGGTCCCCAGTAAGGGGCATGCTAGAGGAAACCACATATTAATGTTTCTTTGCCTTTCTTTCTCCCTTCCCTTCTGTCTAAAAATAAATAAATAAAATCTTTAAAAAAAACTTATCATGATTGGTGACTTTTTGTATAGCCATTTTAATATTGAAGAAAGAAAATAAGCAAACATTTTTGCCATATTATGCTTTATTTCAAGGAAGGTAAAAATGCAACTGAAATGCAAAAAATGATGTGTGCAGTGTATGGAGAAGGTGCTGTGACTGATGGAATGTGTCAAAAGTGGTTTGCAAAGCTTTGTGTTGGAGATTTCTCACTAGACAATGCTCCACAGTCGACCAGTTGAAGTTGATAGTGATTAAATCAAGACATTGAGAATAATCAACATTATTAACCCATGGGAGAGAGCTGACATATTCAATATATCCAAATCAATAAAGTTATTGGTAAAAATGAAAAAATGTCTTTTATTATACCAAAAAAACCCCATACAAACTTTTCAAAATAATGTGGTACTGGCCTAAGGACAGACATACAGACAAACAGAATAGAGAACCCAAAAATAAACCCTCAACTATATGGCCACATGACTTTTGAAAAGGATGCCAAGTTCACTCAACGGTAATCTTTTCAAAAAATGGTGTTGGGAAAACTGGATATTTACATGCAAAGAGTGAAGTTGGACTCCTACTTAACATGATAAGCAGAAATGAACTCAAAATGGTTCCAATACCTAAATATAAGACTTAAACCATACGACCAAAGCTTAACAACATTGGATTTGGCAATGATTTATTAGATAAGACACCAGGACACAGGCAACAAAATAGACAAACTGGATTACAGGAAAATTTAAAACACTTGTGTATCAATCCACAGAATGGGAGAAGATAAAACAAATCATATTCCGATAAAGATTAATATCCAAAACACCTAGAGAACTCCTAAACCTCAACAACAAAAAATACCAATAAAGCTTAAACATAGGCAGGTAACTCAAACAGACATTTCTCTAAAGAAACAAATGGCCAATCAGCATATAGAATGATGCCCAACATCACTAATCTTTAGGGAAATGCAAATCAAATCTACAGTGAGATACCACCTCGCACCCATTAGGCCAGCTAGTATCAAAAAATCAGAAATAACAAATGTCAGAGACAATGTGGAAAAACGGGAACTCCTGTGCACTGTTGGGACTATACCATGGCATAACCCCTATAGAACACAGTATGGTGGTTTCTCAAAAAATTAAATAGAATTATTGTATGATAGAGCAATTCCACTTCTGGGATATCTCAAAAAAAAATTAAAAGCATAGTCCTTTTTAAAAAAAGATTTTACTTATTTATTTTTAGAGAGGGGAAGGGAGAGAGAAAGAGAGGGAGAGAAACATCAATGTGTGGCCCCCCACCGGGAACCTAGTCCACAACCCAGGCATGTGTCCTGACTGGGAATCGAACCAGCAACGCTTTGGTTCACAGACCAGCACTCAATCCACTGAGCCATACCTGCCAGGGCTAAAAGCATAGTCTTGAAGAGATATTTGTGCACCCATGTTCATAAAAGCATTATTTACAATATCCAAAACCTGAAAGCAAACCAACTGTTCACTGACAGATGAATAGATAACCAAACTGTTGTATATACATACAATGTAATATTAACCAGCCTGAAAAAGAAATTTTGACATATGCTACAACACAGATGAACCTTGAGGACATATACTGAATGAAATAAGCCAGTGAGAAAAAGGAAATTACTACGTTACTCCACATACATGACAGAAAGTAGAATGGTGGTTGAGAGTGGCAAGTAGGCAAGTAGGAGGGAGGAATGGGGAGGCTACTATTTAATGGGCACAGAATTTCAGTTTTAACAGATGAGGAGTGTACTACTGGAGATATATGGTGGTGATGGTTGCACACCATAAATGTATTTAATACCAATAACCTATACACTTAAAAATAAGTGGTTAACTTTATGTGTGTTTTACCACATTTCTTCTAAAGAAAGGGGGAGGAGGAGGGAGAGAGGGAGAGATAACGGAAGAGAGAGGAAGGGGGGAGAGGAAGGGAATGGACGGGGCGGGGAAGAGAGGGATTATTTTCTTATATGCACCCTGACTGGGAATCAAACTTGCAACCTAGACACCTGCTCTGACCAGGAATGGAACCGCAACCTTTCAGTCTATAGGACAACCCTCCAACCAACTGAGCCACACCAGCCAGGGCAAAAAGACATAAAAAGAGTAGGGGAGGGAACTTTTCTTCTTTTTTTTTTTATTAATTCTTCAATTACAGGTGATAAATTTTAGTTTCAAAAATGTTCAACATTTGGATTTCTGGCCAAGATGGAGGTGTAGGTGGAAACACTGTACCTCCTCCCACAAACAGATTTAAGGACAACAAAGATTTAGAAACAAAAACACAACCAATACAGACAGAAAATTGAACTGTACCAAAGTCTGACAACAACAAACCATTCATCCACACCAGTAAGAGGGGCAGAGTCGGCAGCCGGTGGAGAGGGGTTGCAGCAGGAAAAAGCAGTGACTGTTGGCCCGTCCCAGGCACGCAGGCGGTGGCTGGCAGATCCCAGGCGTGGGGTGGCAATGGGCAGACCCAGTGAGGTTGCAAGGTGGCTGGCTGACCACGGTCACACATTCACACACAGATAAACCATGTAGAAATATGGTCAGTGAGACAGACCGCGCAACCCAGGGCCCCAGTGACGGGAATTAAAGCCTAAAAGCACCCATTGGAAAAACTGTCGGGGGTTGAGGAGCCAGGAGAACTCTCCTCACAGGAGGGTTCGTTGGAGAGACCCACAGGGTGCTAGATCGTAAACAAGTCCACCCACCCGGGAACCAGCACCAGAAGGGCCCAATTTGCTTGTGGGAAGCAGCAGAGGGGACTGAAAGCAGAACAAATGCCACTGCTCCCTCTCTGATCTTACTCTCACATACAGCATCACAACCCAGCTACTGGGTTGCCCTGCCCTGGTGAACACCCTAGGCTCTGCCCCTCATACATAACAGGCGTGAACAGACCAAAACATTATGGCTCAAGAAGAACAGCTCAAAGCCCCAGAGCCAATACTTTTAATCGACCAATAGATAGCCAACCTATCAGATGCATAGTTCAAAACACTGGTGATTAGGATGTTCACAGAACTGGTTGATTTTGGTCGCAAATTAGATGAAAAAATGAAGGCTACACTAAGTGAAATGAAGCAAAATGCACAAGGAACCAATAGTGATGGAAAGAAAACTAGGACTCAAATCAATGGAGTGGACCAGAAGGAAGAGGAAAGAAACAACAAACAGAAAAGAATGAAGGAACAAGAATTCAAAAAATTGAAGAGAGGCTTAGGAACTCCAGGACATTTTTAAACATCCCAACATCCTAATTATAGAGGTACCAGAGGGGACGAGAAACAGCAACAAGTGAAAAACTTATTTGAACAAATGATAAAGGAGAACTTCCCCAATCTGGCAAAGGGAATACATTTCCAGGAAGTCCAGGAAGCTCAGAGAGTCCCAAAGAAGTTGGACCCAAGAAGGAACACACCAAGGCACACTGTAATTGCATTACCTAAGATTAAAATGATGGAGAGAATCCTAGAAGCAGCAAGAGATAAGGGGACAGTCACCTACAAAGGAGTTCCCATCAGACTGTCAGCGGATTTCTCAAGCGAGACCTTACAGGCAAGAAGGGGCTGGAAAGAAGTATTCCAAGTCATGAAATCCAAAGACCTACAGCCAAGATTGCTCTATCCAGCAAAGCTTTCATTTAGAATAGAAGGACAGATAAAGTGCTTCTCAGATAAGGTCAAGTTCAAGGAGTTCATCATCACCAAGCCCTTATTCTATGAAATGCTAAAGGGACTTATATAAGAAAGAGAAGATGAAAAATATGAACAGTGAAAGGACAGCAAACTCACAGTTATTAACAACCACACCTAAAACAAAAGCAAACTAAGAGGACAGCTAGATCAGGAGTGGAACTGTAGAAATGAAGATCACATGGAGGGTTAGCAACAGGGGAGTGGGAGGAGGAGAAGGGGGAGAAGATACAGAAAATAAATAGCATAGACAGTAGGTAGAAAATAGACAGGGGAGAGGGCAAGAATAGTATGGGAAATGTAGAAGCTAAAGAACCTGTGACACATGTACATGAACTAAAGAGGGGGAGTGGGCGGGAATGGGGGGAGCACGTGTGCAGGGTGGAGGGGAATGAAGGGGGAAATGGGACAAGTGTAAAGGCATAATCAATAAAATATGTTTTAAAATGTTCAACATTCATATTTGCAATGCTGATGCTCTTCATGTCAAGAGCAAAAAACAAATAGCAGTACTTTGGACACAGTTTGTAATCCCTACGAAAAATGTCTGGTGTCAGAAATTTCTTGTAGACGTTGGATGGGATTGATTTTACCGCTACAGTGGTTAATCCAATGGGTAGCCAAAAATAGCCTATTAAACTTCTAGGCACACAAGGTTCCTCTCAGATGTGGGGCAGGTAGGGCACAAAACTGTATGGTGGTCGAAACATAGTTTCCAGAGTAATAAATATTATAATTTTTAAAATTAAAATTTAACTAGAATTTCAAAGGTTACACTCAGATTCTTTTCACTCCCATCCTGTTGTATTGTTCACATATTTTTTTTTGGAATGTCTATGCACAGGTTATATGTACCCTTGAAATCTGGAGTAAGTGGGAAAAACAGTAAGAGGAACAACATAAAAACCACAGGAAGCTATAGTAAGATGAATCCCTAACCATGTCAAAAAATTATTTGTAAGCCAGCGAGAGAGTTGATACTTAGGGCTCAAAACGCCATTTTTAGAGGAACAGGAAAGAAAATGCAGAAATCAAATTGGATCTTATGGCAGGTACATGGCTTGGGGGCAGGGGAGGATGAACATCATAGAAAACACGCCACTCCAGGGATACTGAAAAGTAATACCTTTTCTCCACCAAACACTTTGATTTTGGAACACAGATTTACAAGGACTATGTGGCTCTTCCCCCTGTACCCATCCTAACCCAATTCTCTTACCTGTCACACAGGTGTTGACTTTCGAGGCTGCACTTTGAATCAAGAGTTAAGAGGAAAAAGTTGTGTTTGTCAGGCACCATCTGTCCCACCTTGCATTAATTCGCCTTTACACTTTGATAAAAACAATCTAATACTTACTGATACTCAGCCACGCAGTCCACCAGACCTACATACTTTAAGGTCTCATGTTGAACAGCACTTTCAAGAGCGCGAACTCCACTGACATCTTTCAGAATATGTTGGACGCTTTCGATGTAGCCAGATTCAAGATTTTCATCTCTCTCTAAGTTCCCCTGGGGTGAAAGTATGCTTTCCAAGGCTTCATGGAACCGCTTCCCTTGTAAAAATATGTCTGAAGAGAAAATCAAGGGAAAAGAAATAACAGAAGAAAAACAAAGACCAAACTAGTACTAAAAAACACTATGAAAAACTCTTAAATAATAGAATTCAAAATCACACAAGATTTACCTTTAAGTGACAACCCTGGGACACCACATTTCAGCCCTTGTGAAACCTAGGAATGCACTTCAAAGATGAAAGGGAATGGAATAGTTTTGCCAGTAAAATGGATTAAAATAATTTCTAATTGAGTTAGGCCAAAACTAGAATTAAAGATCTGGGGGATGCAGGAGCAGACCTAATTTATGGTACTGTGAATTTTTGTTTTTTATGTCCTTAGATAGAGGATGAATCAAATACCAAACTGGTAAGACCAGATACAACATTTAATCTTAGCCAAAAGGCTGAGAGGAAATGGTACTGTGAATTTAAGTATCCACTTTCATAAGTTAACTGGCTTGGTAAATACTGGGTTGGCCAAAAAGTCTGTATGTTTTTTTCCATAAATAATAAAATAATGAGACATATTTTTCATTTTCACCAATAACTTTATTGATTTGGATATTTTGAGTAAATCAGGTATATCCCATGTGGTATAATATTGATTATTCTCAATGTCTTGATTTGATCACTATCAACTTCAACTGGTCTACCCAACTGTAGTCCAGCGAGAAATCTCTAGCACAAAACTTTAAACCACTTTTGACATGATCCATCAGTGACAGCACCTTCTCCAATATACTCTGCAAATCTTTGTTTTGCATTTCAGTTGCATTTTTACCTTTCTTGGAATAATAAAACATACTATGCCAAAAGTGTTTGCTTTTTTTCTTCCATCTTCAATATTAAAATGGCTACACAAAAATTCACCAATTGTGATGAGCTTTGTTTAAATGCACACTAATATGACGGCTGTCACAATACAATCTAACAAAACTGGTTCAAATGAAGTTAAAGACAACTAAGTGCTACTAACTCCATCTTATGGAAAAAAAAAAAACTAAATGAACTTTCTGGCCAACCAATAATTATCAGAAATTTAGGAAACTGCATTTTGTTTACACTTTTTACAACCAAAACTCAATTATGGGCATAAAAATAGTGGGAGACTTTCATTAGCAGGCTTAGTGACTGGCAAGAAATTAAAAATCAAGGCTCATGCAAATTAAAAATAAGTTGTTGTATGGATTTTGTGAGACCTGGAAGAAGGGGAGGAAAATTTGTGACATTCTTTTCCTGCATTTTTTTTTTTTTAGGGTTAGAACAGTCTAGGACAGTTGCTCTGTCCTGAATTTTTTTCCTCATACACTTTTAAGAGACTGTAAACATATCCAACAAATGAAAAATGGTACAAATTCACTTGATTCTCAGTGAGGGAAAGGGTGTTATACTAAGCAGTGGCCTTGATGCTTTCAAAATACTGTATTTATTCTTTTTTTTTTTAAACAGGGGAAAGCATGAATGCAGTACCCCATTACCACAAATCATGCAGTTGAATGATTTCCCACATTTGGGGAAATCACAGGGGTCAGTACATCCATAGTACAATGGATAAACCTCAACCTGGGAAAAACACCTTTGTGATCATGGTACCTCCCCTGCCAGGTATCAAAGTAGCGTATTAACCTTTCAAATACAACAACCAGCAAGGTAAGGATAATTACTCTCATTTTAATGAATGAGACCTACCAGAGCCACTAATTGGCCCCAAAGCACAAAGCTACACCCAGCAGCCTGATACCAGTCTATATTCTTGCCAGATCTTCACCATACAGCAGAGCAAGGAAAGCAAATTCAGGGATCATCATTTAGATACACACAGCAAGAGTAGACAATATATGAGGGTGGACCCCAAAACACCCTGGAATTTATTTATACAAAATTGTTTATTTATTCTTATGTTTATACTTTAGTCACCTATGCACTATTTGATGCAATATACCTATCACAATGTTTTTTACACTGCTCAAAACAGTTTGAACTCACTGATTTTTGATGCCTGATAGTGTTCTTATGATTTTTTTCCCAACCTCTTCCACATCCGTGAATCATTTCCTTTTGAGGACTCTTTTTTTATACGGGGAAACAAAAAAGTTGCTCTGGGTGAGATGGGCTGAACAGAGGGTGGGGCATGGGTGTCAAGATGTTTTTGGTCAAAAACTGCTGAACACTCAGTGTGGTGCGGGCAGGTGTGCTTATAAATCACCTGTCATGAAATGGGCAAATGTGTTGAAAGTCTTCAGAAAAATTCACTGAAGCCTAAACAGCAGCTCTTACAAAGCCAGGTGGTACACTGATACAAATGCATTCCTAGAATCTAGTGGGGGAAGCCTGTACCACAAGGGACCCACCCTCCAGAAGATAATTCAGAGTTTTTGGGGGGTCCCCCCTCCCTTGTATATGCTTGGAGACAGACCCATAGAAAATGAGGATAACAATCTCATTTAAGGAGGTACATCAAAACATATTATGTTTGTCAGGTATGTTTCACAAAGATTTTGAAAGGTCAGTTCTACCACTTGCAAAAAAGGGAATTACTTCTGGGAAATAACTTGGAGAGTTAAACGGAATTCAATTGAGCACATCAGTTAATTCTACTCCAATTTTACTTAGCTCAACTGGACTTAATGTCAGCGCATGAGAGGCCTACAAGAGAATTAAGACTGATGAAATGAAAACCTAGATAAAAGAAGTGTAGTATTCATCTATAGACTAGGTTAATGAAGCAGACAGAACATAAACATGTTAAAAACAGGAAGAAAAAAGTTGCTTCATTATCAATTGCCAAGCAAACAGACAACTCATTCCCCAGTGCAGACAACCTCAGGTTAGGTTCTTAACATATAAAAGGCAACAAACATGGGAAGCTAGATTACAGGGTCCCTTAGATTGTAAGGCTCAGAACAGGAAAGAGAGAGAAGCATCAATTTTTATTGTCCCGTTTATTTATGCACTCACTGGTTGATCCTTGTATGTACCCTGATGGGACTGAAACCACAACCTTGGTGTATTGGACAATGCTCCAATGAACTGAATTATCTGACCAAGGAAAAACAAATTTTAAAAGTTTCAAGATTTACTGCAGATACTATTAAGTCAGAGTATGCACTCAATAAGTTAAAGGAATGAAAGTAAAATATGTTCAAGTCCCAGTATATAGAGGGTATTAAAAAATTCATGAATCTCCAATATTCTGATTAATAGAACTGACAAGATGGATATTTTAGGATTTTAAAAAAATCAGTAGCAAAAAACTGAAAAAAACAAACAAACCAAAAAAAAACCACCTTACCTATTTTCACTATGATCAACACATAAAAATCAGAGTAAGTCAGACTTTCAATCTTCAAAAGTAAAATGATACTTGGGAAACTCACAAAAACTCAAGATGCCATTAAAAGATGTTTTTATGTTGCTTGTTTAGAAAGCAGAGAATACAGGCACACCTTGGAGATACTTTACGTTTAGTATCACACCAATTACACCACCGTAACAAAGCAAGTATCTAAGTAAAGTAAGTGGTCATTTTCCCCCCTTCAATTTGTAAAAAAACAAACAACACCTGTGAAGCACAATAAAGCAAATCACAATAAAAGAAGGTATGCCTGTAGCTTGGTGGTTGTTACTAATTAACTTTCTTTAGAAGGCAGTTAGCCCCTACATGGATACCTTGTCCCAAACAGCTGAGGAATGTTATAAGGTGCTAGGACTTTGACCATTTTTGCTTTATCCAGGTGACACCTATATACTTAATAATTTTCTTTAAAACACATGACCACTTGTTTTACATGCATGCACACACGTTATTTTCTAAGATACCTCAAAATGAGTGCATTACTATTAAAAATTAAAAGTGCTGCCGTGGCTGGTGTTGCTCAGTGGATTGAGCACCAGCCGGTAAACCGAAGGGCCGCTAGTTTAATTCCCAGTCAGGGCACATGTCTGGGTTGCAGGCCAGGTCCCCAGTAAAGGGTGCATAAGAGGCAACCACACACTGATGTTTCTCTCCCTCTCTCCCGCCCTTCCCCTCTGTCTAAAAATAAATCAATAAAATATTTAAATAAATAAATGAAGAAGCTTGTATACCACTAGGGGTACACATACTGCTTTCTTGAAAGCACAAAGGACAGTCCTCTGAGGATCAGTTACAAGGAGTCTATTCTCCTCACTTGTCTAATAAGTTAGTAAGGTAGGAGTTGAAGGCTTAAATTTATTTATTCTCAGTTCCTAATCAACAGTAGCTGATTATCTCAATTTGCCAAGATGTAAATACAGATAATTGTTCTGGCTTACTTTTTTAATTCCATTAGTCTGGCTTGTCAGTCTATGTTGACAAGCAGAACAAAGGGGCATTTCCTAGATTCTGAACAAAATGCCTACAAACAACTAGAATTCATTATCAGATGACTGACTCTTTTCCATAATCGAACAAACAGGCAATTCTAATACTTAAGTTTGTAGCTTATAAAACAATTTGATACATCATTTAGTTAAAATACTTAATCTCTGTGCTTCAGTTTCATTTGAGAAATTGAGGCAGGAGACAGCACAGGAAAAATTCTGAGACAGTGTTGCTGATACTGGCCAGTGGCTATCATCTTGGTTGCCAGGAAATGCCTACTAGCACTTAGGTAGAATGAATGGCCAACCAAGGCAGTGAGGAGAAGGAAGGCATGTCTCACCCACTAACTCAGCAGTCCTAAGCCTGGTCTGAAAATATTGCCAGGTGTTCCAACATCACAAGGAACACTATGTTAGCACAGGAGGAGGGAAGTCTTTGAACTTCTATGTAGTGTTTCCACTATTTTGGAAAGAAAGCCTCGATACTGTGCTTTTTCATCCTGAGGCCTGAAAGGCTGGAGGGTCCAGAGTACCCTAAGAAGCCCATCAAACAACTTCAGTTAATTGCCTACCTCTGGACACTATGTTTTATGAGGAAGTCCCTAACAATTAAAGAAAGAGCCCATAAACAATGGGTAACTATGCCAACATTAATTAACTGCCTCCTGGCATGTATCTGCTGTACAGTAAAATGAACATATGGCGTTTAGAGCAAGATAAGGATTTGGGCTAACAGCAAGGAGACCCCCACACCTACCTAATTTTAGGTAGTCATGTCCCCCCAAGAAAGCTGGCACCACATTTACCCACCAATTAATATGTAAGTTTATTCCCATCCTGCCAACTACGTAAGTCCTCAGACCAAAGGACCTGGGGACTGGCCACCTCTTACTTTTGCTGCTGTGCTTTGTCCTGAACCTATGCCTTTCACCCTCCTCCCCTGTCTGCCACCACCCCCCCGCCCTGCCCCACATTAGGCCCATTTTCTTCCACAGAAATGGATCGCTAATAAACCCTGATTACATATTAATAGGTTTGCTGATCTGTAATTCTTTTTTTTAAATTTTATTTATTTATCTTTAGAGGGGAAGGAGAGAGGGAGAGAAACATCAATGTATGGTTGCCTTTCCTGCGCCCCCTGCTGGGAGTTGGCCTGCAGGGAACCATCCTGCAACCCAGGCATGTGCCCTGACTTCGAATCGAACCTCGATCGTGTGGTTCGCAGGCCTGTGCTCAATCCACTGAGCTACACCAGCCAGGGCTGATCTGTAATTCTTTACACTCATCAGCAAGAAGAACCAGATCTCTCTCGTGTCAAAAAAAATGAGGATAATAGTATCTATGCTTTATAAGGCTGTCATGCTTTATGAGGCTATTTATGCTTTATAAGGATTGAGTAAATATAAAAAGTGCTATTGAAAGCTAATTATTATCATTTGAAAGTAATTCCTCACTACTTAAGAAAAACAACCTTTAAAGAATGAGGACTTCCGTCAAGATGGAGGCATAGGTGGAAACACTGTGCCTTCTCCCACAACCAAGTTTGAATACAACAAAGGTTTGGAGAACAAAGACACAGCCAAAGAACAGAAAATTGAATTATATGGAAGTCCCACAACAACGAACCATTCAACTGGGACCGGTAAGAGGGGCGGAGCCAGCAGCAGAGCAGGGTTGGGCAGGAAGGATCCTCCGACCTAGGTGCGCAGGTAGCCCGGAACCAGTTGGGGTGCGGGGCAGATTGACCTTGGTCACACATTTGCGCACAGTTAAGATGGACCACGCAGGCCCCAGAGGGCAAACCCAGTGGCAGAGGGCAAACCCAGTGGCGGAGGGCTGATGGTGGTGGTGCACTCAAGTGCAGTGGGACGAAACGCAAGGGCCCTGGTGACAGTGGCAGCTGCGGCACCTGTGGGGCCGCAGCGGGAGGCGGTAGACGAGACGCCATTGCTTCTCTTTGACACCCCCCCCCCCATACAGCTTCACAACCCAGCAACTGAGTGGCCCTGCTCTGGTGAACACCTAGGGCTCCGATCCTCCTACGTAACAGGCACTAACAGCCCAAAAGATGGCGCAAGAAGAACTCAAAGCCCCAGAGCCCATAACTCTAAGCAACCAAGAAATAGCCAACCTCTCAGATGCAAAGTTCAAAACACTGGTCATCAGGATGCTCACAGAACTGGTTGATTATAGTCACAAATTAGAGGAACATATGAAGGCTAAACTAATTGAAATGAAGGGAGATGCA
The DNA here is from genome assembly GCF_014824575.4 of Sturnira hondurensis. NCBI lineage: Eukaryota > Metazoa > Chordata > Mammalia > Chiroptera > Phyllostomidae > Sturnira > Sturnira hondurensis. The sequence continues at coordinate 89,753 of NW_028091817.1, read as the reverse complement.
CAGGAAACCAATAGTGATGGAAAGGAAACTGGGACTCAGATCAATGGAATGGACCAGAAGGAAGAACAAAACATCCAACCAGAAAAGAATGAAGAAATGAGAATTCAAAAAAATGAGGAGAGGCTTAGAAACCTCCAGGACATCTTTAAACATTCCAACATCCGGATTATAGCGGTACCAGAAGGGGGAAAGAAACAGACATGAGTGGAAAAGTTATTTGAACAAATAATAAAGGAACAACTTCCCCAGTCTGGCAAAGGAAATAGATTTCCAGGAAATCCAGGAAGCTCAGAGAGTCCCAAAGAAGGTGGACCCAAGAAGGAACACACCAAGGCACATCATCATTACATTAGCCAAGATTAAAATGAAGGAGAGAATCCTAGAAGCAGCAAGAGATAAGGGGACAGTCACCTACAAAGGAGTTCCCATCAGACTGTCAGCGGATTTCTCAAAAGAGACCTTACAGGCAAGAAGGGGCTGGAAAGAAGTATTCCAAGTCATGAAATCCAAAGACCTACAGCCAAGATTGCTTTATCCAGCAAAACTTTCATTTAGAATGGAAGGACAGATAAAGTGCTTCTCAGATAAGGTCAAGTTCAAGGAGTTCATCATCACCAAGCCCTTATTATATGAAATGCTAAAGGGACTTATATAAGAAAAAGAAGATGAAAAATATGAACAGTGAAAGGACAGCAAACACACAGTTATTAACAACCACACCTAAAACAAAAGCAAACCAAGAGAACAGCTAGATCAGGAGTGGAACCATAGAAATGAAGAACACATGGAGGTTTAGCAACAGGGGAGTGGGAGGAGGAGAAGGGAGGAGACGGTACAGAAAATAGCATAGACAGTAGGTAGAAAATAGATAGGGGGGAGGGCAAGAATAGTAGGGGAAATATAGAATCTAAAGAACTTGAGACACGGTGGTTATAAACTAAGGGGAGAGAATGGTGGGGGAGGGAGTGTGGGGGTGGAGGGGAATGAAGTGGGGAATAGAACAACTGTAATGGTATAATCAATAAAATATATATATAATAAATGATACCAGTGTTGTATACTGTATAAAGTATAGTAACATACTATACTTGTTACTATACTGCTTAAGCGAGGATTAAGAAAATTACTTGAAGTATATTCTGCAAAGCCACTCTCTCCCAGTTCCAGGATCATCCGCTGTTTCCACCTTTCCAAATAGAAAATCTGTTCTGATGTCATGGTCTGCTGAAGGACTCGGGTCACACTTGGCATCTTATTCTTCTGCAAAGGGATTTTCAAAGGAACTGTGGCATCACTTGTTGCTTTTGGTTTTAAGCTTCTTTCTGGACTGAAGAGAGGAAACCAGTTTCCTGGAACTCTTGCTTCCTCCTCTTGCTTTGGAGGTTTACACTTACTCACAGGTCCATAGAGTAAAGTATCTTCCTCAAACAATGATTCTGGTGTCTGAGTATGGCCTCTGAATGACAAGACAGACTGTACTAAATCAGAGTACCTTTCTTGGTTTACCTGTTCATAAGGGTTCACTTTTTTCTTACGGCCACATGAATACGAGGAAGTGGAGAACGCCACACATTGGGATGGTTCTATGGAAAACCCCTTTGAACTTCTAAACTGCCTGCAGATGGACTGATATGCCTTCATTTTTAGACTTCTCACTTCCCTTTAGTCTCCTTGCAACACCGAGAGCCTTTTTAGTTTTTGCATTCCTGTTAAAGAGAAAAGTGGTATTAGGTAGCAAATGTTAAGTATTTTAACTATCAATGTGAAGTGTATATTAGTATGATACTGTACACTAAAAGCTTATTCAATAAGCTTTTAAGACATGCTTGGACAAAGTTATTTTCCAAGAAAGCCTCTCATCCATACCAGAAGGATCAGCAATTATTAAATGAGAAACAGCAGACAGCTTAGGGCAAGATGTCTCCAATATTCCATCTGAAGAATGTGACACCTGGAAAGGGAAGCGTGACATACACACAAAAAAACACCTCTAGCGGGGGCCCCAACCCCCGGGCTTAGGACCGGTACCAGTTCATAGCCAGTTAGGAACAGGGCCGCACAACAGGAGGTGAGCGGCAGAGAAGCAAAGTTTGGACCACGTTACCGCCTGAGCTCCGCCTCCTGTCCCGCCCCACGCAGAAAAATGATTTCCCAAGAAACCGATTGCTAGTGCCAAACAGGTTGGGGACCAGCGCTTTAGAGCCCACCCTATAAAGGCCAGGAGTCACAGCTAACAATTAACCACGGATCCCTATATTCAGGTTCTTTGCTAAGTAGTCTGTATGATTTCTCATTTAACTCTCACATCCTCTAAAGTGGGTACTATTGCGACCCGTTTTACAGACGTTGAAATCGAGCTTTTGAAAGTCCACTGCTGGTCCGAGGAGAAAGCAGCGGTCAACAGGGTGCATCCTCGTAACCCCCAGAGGGCAGACTCCTGCTCGGACCAAGGCGGCGAGAGAAAAGGCCGTGGCCTTTACGGGATCAGGATTAGGAAAACGCCGGCTTAAACTGAAGCGCAGCCAAGGGCAGGGATAGGTACCTCGGAGGCCACCACCCTTCGCTGAACTCCCAGGGAGCTAACCGCCTCTCCGCACGCGGATTTTCCTCGGTCCCGCGCTTGGGTCTCAAATTAGGCCTCGCCCAAGGCACGGCTGTCCCAGCAAGCAAAGCGGCGCTCACGCCCCTCCCCTACTTCCAGGTTCTCCTCGGTAGACACTCGTAGGAGCCTCGGCGAGTCCCTCCTTTCCGGCAGAGGCGCGAGCACCTCCCTATCGCGCCCTTTTGCTCTCACGAGATCTTGTTTACGTCACAGCTCGTCGCCATCTTGGACTCGGGCTGAATAATAAGTTGCCACGCACGGTGTGCTGTCTTTCTTGAGACGGTCCTGGCAGTGAGTGTTTGAGCTTCTGCATTCCTGTCGCGGACCTGTGGTCAGCGGCTTACGCGTGACCCGGAGCGAGGGTAGGACCCGCATAGCTTTTTTGCTCGGCTCCAAGATGGACGGCAGCGGGAACGGGGGAGGCAGCTCTGGGCGAGCACGTGGCGCTCCACTAGCTTTTCTTGGGGCTTCTGGGATGGTGGCGGAGCCCAGAGGCCTCCTGCCGCCGCCTGGCTGGGAAGCTAGTTGGAGGCGGGGCCGCCGCCGCCCCTCAAGGCGCCCCGGCGGCGGCCCAGCTCTTTCTTTCCTCGCACAGCCAGGCAGCCCGTGCTCTAGGCCTGCGTCGCCATGGCCGCGGTTCCCGAGTTGCTGCACCAGCAGCAGCAGCAAGAGGAGGACCGCAGCAAGGTGAGGCCTTATGCACTTGCAGGCTTTAGGACGGGAGGCCCCGTCGACCTTCCGGAGCCCCCCATTCCTTCTTTCGTCCCAAGGGGGCTTTGGGGCTGCTAGTGCAACCGTGTCTCTAAGCGAGGGCCTCTGCCACGCGGGAAACACCTGCTGGACCCGTGCGCCCTTTGTTCTCCATGAGGGTTGCCCGGGGACTCCCTGCGGCCCCCGGGAGTGAGAACCAGAGACGCGGGACTGGTCCTGGTGGTACGTGGCCGGGTGTCCAGTACCGAATGGGCGCTTGGTGAGTTTTTGGAGACCCGAGAATGTGTTTTTAAGTAAAAAGTTTTTCAAGCTTACGTTGGCTTCGTGAAGACTGTACGGGAAACTTGAAATCCACTTAACATGCGACAAACGACAGTTTGGTTTTGTTGCCTCCAAACAGTCTCCCCACCCTTTTAGGAAACTTTTGGGGCCAACTAGGGAAATTTCATCAAGTCAGATATCTGACGCATGTTTTGTTACAACTTCATAAAAGCTTAATGCGTAGTCACTGTGGGAGTTCTGTGATACTTAGTGGGTGCTCAAATACTTTTTGAACTCGGCTTTTATTTTTAAAATTTGAGTGTGTATGTAAATTACTTTTATGCCTCTTCAATCTTGAGGTCTAAAAGGTAACTATTGGGTTGGCCAAAAAATCTGTCTTTTCTGTGACATAAAAGATATTTTTCATTCTCACCAATACCTTTATTGATTTGGATAGTTTGACAATGTCACCTATCTCCTGGTATTGGCTTCTAGTGGTAGAGGCCAGCAATGCTGCTAAACATATTCCTGTGAGTAAGACAGCCCCATAGCCAGGAATTATTTGGTGGAAATGTCAATAGTACCAAGAAACTTTACAAACCACATTTCATCACAGCGTGGTCTCCATACACTACACAAATCTTTGTTTGCATTTGTTGCATTTTTACCTTTTTTGAACTAATTAAAGCATAATATGTTGAAAGTGTTGTATTTCCTTCCATCTTTAATACTAAAATGGCTGCACAAAAATTCACGAATTTTGTTGAGTTTTTTTATGCATGCTGATATGACAGCTGTCACAATACAATCTAACAGTTGTTTAATGAAGTTAAAAACAACTAAGCACTACTAGGGCCATCTGGTGGGGGGTGCATAATGAACCTTTTGGGCAACTTAATAATTCAGTAAGAGCAGGTTACTGTGGCCAGTTAATTAGAGACAGGCCTCCACTTGTTTATTGCCTTTATGTTTGAGTTAGTGTCACGATTAATGGAAGTTGACTTGAACCACAAAAGTTGTGTGCAGAATCATCAACAAAAGTTTTTGTGATAGAAAGGGGGGGGTTGTCTAGAGTAAACAAAGCTACTCAGATTGAACCTGGAAGACATCTTAAAATGTTACATCTCCACAAGTCTTAACTTGGAGAGACTTTTTCACCTAGTAAGTAGGAAATTGTTCCCAAAAAGGTATCATTGCTGTTATTGAAGTGCAACTTTGTGATGAGGATAGTAGGGTCTTGGTTGAGCATTACTATTTTTTGAATGTTGAAAGAAGTGACTTACACTTTTTACTAAAACTGAAAGTGGGAACTTGAGACTATGATTCTTTCTAGAACATTCTGAAGGTAGTTTTGAATTTAGAAATTTAGGTGGTGAATAGGAATTGTGATGGTAATTTGATTCACACACACACTTTTTTCTTGACCCAGAATGTTTTAGCTGTTGAAAAGGACTTGACTGCTTCAACAGGCCTTCCTACTTATTAGTATGGTATATGATAGCTGGTATTTGAAATAACTTGCCCATCATTCTAATATAGTAAAATGGGAGGATTATGAAGACTATTTCCTGTCTCCTGGTTTTTAGTGGCTATGGGAAAAGTATTATTTTCCTTTAGTTTTTTAAATTAAGGGATAAGGAAATAATAAAACTTTCTAAAATTTTACCCTAACTCATGGCTTTATTTTGCTTCCTGATCTAATTCTAGTCCTGTATTGTGGACCATCTATATGGTTTTTACTGTTAACCTAAAGGAAGTTTAAGACAAGTGTGAATTAACAAGAGGCAAAATCTTAGGCAAAGCTGTGTTACCTAAAACCGCTTTCTTTGTTTTAGGTAACAAATGTTTTTGTAGAAAGAAGGTTACACTTTTCAACTGTTGGCTTTGGAATTTCCATGAGAATAGAGGTTTGTGGGGTTTAGACCCACTAGTAAAGAAGGGAACGTAATTGACTTGGGGATTTTGAATGCTTGTAAAGTTCTTTTTGGGTTGTTTTTTTTTTTTTTTTTTTTTTTTTTGGCTAGTTCGGCGAAAACTGAAATCGAGTGTAGGTCTGTATCTGGTAGCTGACCTTTTTCATTTAGCTGAAGATGCTGGGATTTGTCCCTTATCTCAAAAAGCAGTTTAAGGGAAAAGTGCCTGGTTTTTAATTCGTTCTCCATTGAAGAAAATGTAGAAAAGTAAGGCTTACCAAGTGTAGTGTCTGAAAAAGTTAACTAAAGCATTAATACCATTGGGCTCCATCTTCATAATCTAGTATTTGTGCAATCTTCTGTTGGTCCATGGATGTTCTCAGGTGTCCACTTTTTGGTGGGTAGGGGGAAAATAATTGGAAATTATCTTTTTACCTCGAGTCATTTTCCTCCTCCTGGGTCCTCTTGGGCCTTCCATTTACCAAAAAGCCAGTTAAGTAGTTGGGTATCACGTTTAGGTTACCCCTCAGATTTAGTGTGTGTACTTCTATGGTGATGAGTCTCCTCAGTAGTCCAGCAAATCTATGACAAATTGAGTGTGGTTCCTGATTGCCTCCCATGACTATTTTTGTTTTTTAATTCTTAAATTGGTAATAGACCAAAGTAATTTGAGCACATAGGAAAGAAAAGCTTTGCAAGGACTAGGTGGTAGCCCTTCCCACCCTAGTGCTGTTAAACTTGGTTCAGTAGTTAATTAACATGGACTTTGGGTGGATGGTGTCTCTTCAGAGCCAGGCATTAATGTTCATGCTGCTGTTCTGGTTTGCAGGCAGACATCTTGTCTCATGGGAGTGTGGTAAACTTGTTTTTTTTTTTTTTTTTGTTAACTGATGTGGAAGTTGTTCTAGGGACACTTGACTCCACCAGATTGAGTGGAAGAATGTCCTAAAACTGGTTTTTCTGTAGGAACAGTCCAGTATTTAACCAATCAATACAGCAGCAATTCTAAATGGAAGAATTGAGCAATTCCAATACAGCAGCAATTCCTAATTTTTGTGGATTGACGTTTTTTACACTTAATGGCTTGACATCATTTTTCCTTTCTAAATTCTGGAAGTAGGACTTAATCAAAGCTGCCCAAGCCTTAGTTCTAGATCAGTAACTTGTACAGAGAGATTTAGATCTCTCTCTCTCTCTCTCTCTTTTTTTTCTATAGAAAGAAATGGCCAAGGGAGGCTATTAGGGAATTTTCTACATCCTGAGATCTAAATTCTCATTTGGCGTTAAGACCTAGTAGTTGACTAAATCGAATGTAGAGCTTTAGTTTAAACCGGGGTTTTTTCAGCCTGAGCATTGTTGACATTTTGGGCTTGCTAATTTTTTGTTGTGGAGAATTGTCCTGTGCATTGTCACGTGCATTAGCAGTATATCTGGCCTCTACTGGGTGACACAGTAGCTCCCTTCCCTCCAGTAGTGACAGTTAAAAAATACATGCAGACATTGTTAAATGTTCCTTGGTTGGGGATCACTGGTTTAAACTTCCTTTTCTAAAATGGTGTGATGCGAGGGGGCCCAGCTTGTGTTACAGAGGATATTCAGATCTATAATCGATAAATTCTAGAAAAAAATTAACATGCTGTATGAAACAAGCATTGTTGACTGTCTTTAGGTGAATTAAATCCTCCTCCCCCAGTATTATCAAAAGGTGGTAAGAGGTGGTTTTCTTAATTGCTTTTGGGCAGTTTCAGGTTGCAAAGAGGCCATTGTGCATTTACTGTGTTAGAATTTAGTGCCCACTTTGGATTCTGGAAACCTGAGGCTCTGGTGCTACAGCACTGAGTACACTGTGGGCCAGCATTGAAGCTCACTGACAAATGTGTTGTGGGGTAGAACTTAGTTTAAAGTTGTGCTTTTTAAAACATTTTCCTGTTTATTATCAAGGCCTGGTTTGCTTGAGGAAATTAGCCAAGAATAGTCTGTAGGTTAATACCCTTCCAATAGCCATGTAGTGAATGAAGGTGCATGCAGTGAAATTAGGTAGTATTTAGGGAAAAAGCCTTTTAAGGAACCCAATTATTTTCAGGAAAGTTTCAGAGCATTGTAATTCTGCTTTTTCTTTTTGAAGCAGTTAAGGAAGATGGCTGCAGGCAGACATCTTGTCTCATGGGAGTGTGGTAAACTTGTTTTTACAAGTATAAATTTAAAGTTCCTCTGCTGATCTGACTTTTCCAGAAAACTTCGTCTCCAACATGTTTGTTTTCTGATTGGCCATTGAGTTACTCTTAAGAGATAGCCCTTCTAAAAGAGGGACATGACATTCATCAACTGTTTTCATACCCCTAAGGCAAACCATAAATACCAAAGGAGGAGTGTGCAAAGTTGCAGTTAGAGGCTCAGAGGAGGAACTGAACTTTTTTAGTTCAGATATTGCGTCCTTGGCTAGATTCCCTTCTTCCTTCCCTTTTATAAATTTGGCGTAACTTTTTCAGGTACTATGATGTGGTCTGGAGAGAAAAGTGTAATTTTCTCAGAATAGCTGCTTATATTAAGCTGTGGCATGTGTTTTCTGCTTGAAGAATTTATAGTTAACTTGTTTTGGGGGAGCAGGCCCCTAACCTTCATTCTAATCAGTGTTAATGGTGAGTACAAATGCAGAATCTTAACTTTTCAGGCCTTCACTTTGTCTTTCTTGAAGAGTAGTATAAAGCTGGTGGTGAATGATGAAATGAGGTAGTGGAATAGTTATAGCTAAATGATCTGGGAAATGTATAGTATCTCCTACTCAAAGTGGAAGAAATGTCACCAGGAAGCAGGCAGCCTTCTCCCTATGCTGCCATTTGTGTCAGAATTTTTTATCATACAAGCTTAAGCTCGGGCAGCTCTCAACATGTTGCTGAATGATCTTTGTTGGTGGTGAAGGTAATTTTTTATTAAACCTATTTCTGTTAATCGTGGTTTGATCCTAAAGGTCAGGTAGTGAATGCTCTTAAATACCCTCATCAACAAGTAAAGTGTAACATGTCAGGTTTGTATTATAGTAGAAGTCACTGGACTTGATACACCAAGCAACTTTGGGGAGGAAGGCTTGATAGGATTAAGTAGTGGGTGAAGGGCTTTCACTTCAAATGGAGGAATCAGTTTTTCATTTTTTTCAGTTGCTTCCTCTGTGTTCAACTGTTTTCATTCTCAGTGTTCATTTCTGTGCTAGGAGATCCTTAGAAATCACAGAGTTCAGCTTTTTTTCATTTTGTGAACTCATTTGAAAATAATCCATTTATCTAGTAATTAGGTGGATTTCTTGAAATGAATGTTCTTTAAGCCAATAATTCAACTTAATTAATTTTTCTGATTCCTTGTTGGAATTTGGCTAGTTCATGGGCTTTGCAGCCTCGTGAAATGATGATTGAGTTTATCCATTCGCTGAGTACGCTGCACTGATCTTCTTCCAAGCCTCAGTTCCTGTTCTAGGAACTGGGTGCTAAGTAGCCTCCAAATGCCCTGCAGTCTGTGGTGTTCTACTATGGACAGCTTGTGTGTTGGTGGACTATGGGTAAGAATGATCGGTATCAGCAGGAATGGGTCCCTCTGGGTCCCATCCCACCAAGATGAGTGGTGGAAATCTGATCACTTGCTGTGGCCCTTTATCTAGTTTTTAAAATTTTTATGACTAACTTCTGTAACTTTGTAGACTGAGATCTTCTAGAATACTTTGGTTCTCTTATTTTTGGAGACTATTACAATATTGGCAGACCTGAATTACACGAAGGGGAGAACCAATTATGGGTGAAGGGGGAGGCAGGAGATGAGAAACAAATAGTGGTAGAAGCAGAGCTCATTGCTTATAGTCAGTTCAATTATTTTCATGCACCACTCTATAAGGAAAAGCTGGGGTAGAATAGATAAACATATTTTGGTTACCTTCAGGGTGGAAGAAAACAGTGACAAATAATTTGAGTACTTGTACTTGAATCATACTTTGGGGAAGGATATGGTATTTGGACTTTTTAAAAGAATTTCTCATAGACCACTTTTTTCTTGTGAGTTAAAACAGTAACAAAGGAATATATTGTTTCATAAGTATGTATCATGTGAATCTTGTGTGTCTGCAAGCAGAATGTTTTTGTATTTATTTCCTCACTAATGAATGTTGGACTAGGCAAGGCATGCGTACCTTTCTAGATGAAATATGGTGTTTTCTGCTCCTTTGATTAGAGTGAAAATGTGATCCAGGAGGCAGACTTCTTGCCTCTGTTTTGGCTTCATGCTGCCGGCAGACCATTCATGGGTGACTGTCCTTGGTGGGGGTCTTAATTTCTTATGCAGTGAGATGAAGGATAACAAAGCAAAATCCTTAGGAGAAATAGTTTGAAGGGAAGATACGCTGATGTAACATGTGCTGGCTAATAAGTACATTGCTTCTGCTTTGGAAATGGAAACCAGAAAAACACTTAAATATGTACATATATTGGGTTGGCCAAAAAGTTTGTTACTTTTTTTCCATACAATGGCTCTAGTAGTGCTTTGTCTTTAACCTCATTTGAAACAATTTTGTTAGATTGTGTTGTGACAGCGGTCATACTAGGGTGCATTATTTAAAAACAAACAAAATTGGTGAATTTTTGTGCAGCCATTTTAATACTGAAGGTGGAAGGTAATATGCAACACTTCGACATTCTGTGCTTTATGTACAGTATGTCAAAAAGTACAAATGCAACAGAATCGCCAAAAAAAAAAAAGTTGTACAGTGTATGGAGCTGTGACTGATTGAACGTGTCAAAAGTAGTTTGCGAAGTTTCTTGGTACTATTTACATTTTGGCCAAATAATTCTTTGCTGTGGGACTGTCTTATGCATTGGAAGATGGTTGGTTAGCAGCACCCCTGGTTTGTACCCACTAGAAGCCAATAGTGGGAGATAGCCGACATATTTAAAATATCCAAATCAATAAAGTTATTGGTGAAAATGAAAAAATGTGCCTTTTGTGTTATGAAAAAAACTAAACCGACTTTTTTGGTCAACCCAATACAAGTAGTTTAACTGTCTGTGTAGTTCTCCTGTAACATTCAAATTAAGATGGAGATATATAGGGGCAGGCATATTCAGTTTCTTACATTGTGTGCAAAACTGGATAAATTTTAAATGGCAGCAGCCCTGGTGGGTGTGGTTTGGTTGGAGCATTATCCTGTAACCAAAAGGATAGGGGTTCTATTCCCTGGTCCAGGTGTGTGCGGGAGACAGCTAATCTTCTCTTTCACATCAGTGTTTCTCTTTCTTACTGTCAATAAAAGCAATGAAAATGTTCTCAGGTAAGGATAAAAAAAATTTTTAAGACTTTTATTTATTTATTTATCTTTAGAGGGGAAGGGGAGAGGGAGAGAAACATCAATGTATGGTTGCCTTTTTGTGCATCCCCTGCTGGGAGTTGGCCTGCAGGGAACTGGCCTGCAACCCAGGCATGTGCCCTGACTGGGAATCGAACCACGATCCTCTGGTTCACAGGCCTGCGCTCAATCCACTGAGCTACAGTGTACCAGGCAGGGCAGGATAAAAAAATTTTTTAATGGCTGTTCACCTACCTCACGTTCTAGCACATCAGAGTTACTGTGGCAGTGGTTTCTTTTCCATTGTGTCTTGTTATTTTGGCTGTATGGCAGTACTGTAAACTGGAGGAGTCTGTAGTTACCATAACAACACTTACTATATATCTTCTGCATCTACCTTCTCCGTTCTTGTGGGTTCCGAATTTCAGAATTTAGCCTTCCATGTTGTCTAGTCACATAGGTGCCCTTCGTCATCTGTGTGCCATTAAACATTTTTTGAAGAGGGAGCTTTGCAGATAGTGTTAAGTCTTGTACCAAAGTGAGTCATAAGTGGGATTTGGACCAAAAGTGGTCCTTACCTCAGAGTTCTACAGAATTGTCCTTCAGCCAGTGTCATGTACCCCAGCTGGCAGGCTGGTGAATGAATGGGTGGAGAAATGCACAGGAATTCTTTTATCAGTTTTTCTCCTTTTTATATTCCCTTGCCAGACATTTAGAGTTCCTAAAACAGTTAAAACTTGCTTTCTAAATGAAGCAGTACTTACTTATCCTTTTCTTCCCTGTCACAAGATTATTATAATCCTTACTATAAGGATTAATCTGGTAGGGAAGTACATTAGGGGCTGAAATGCCATCTAAAACTTTGGGTATGTAATACAATGGTTTCTGTAGAAAGCTAGAAAAGAAAGTTAGTTTTAAAATTTATATTCCATTGTTTGAGAATATATGTTTTAAGTTTTATGCTCACAAGTGACCTAAGGGAACTGGGAAATTGAAAAATTAACCTGACTTGGTTCTGAAGCCTGCCTCTCACTACTGATTTAAACAGCCATTCTTGGCATTTTGAGATATGTAGCCCAAGTCAGAGATTTGGTGTTGGCCTGCAGCACTCAGCAGTAGTACTCCGGTTGCTATTTAGGTTAGGGGATAGAAGTGGGTGAATGGGGGAAAGTATATGGAGGGATACAACCCGGTCTTTATACCCTACATTCTGGTGATTTATTTAGCAAGTACTGTGGCATGGGTGTTGGTTTTGTTGATTAAGCTGAAGAAGAAATGCTGATTATCACATGATGCTTCTGGAGTAAGAATGCTGTGCTGACTTAGACGTTTTAATTCAACAACGTTTTTACTTTGTGGTGATTTATCTGCTTCATTTTCTGGAGGGTTATGTGCTCCACTATTGGTTAATGTACCCTCTGTTGCACTCATACCAAAACCATATTTCTGGTGACAAGAAAGGGAGGTAGTAATATAGTAAATAGTCTAGGCTGTTACTTCCATATGGTTAGGAGTCTGAGAATAGAGGTGAAACCAGAAGATAATTGTTCAGTGGGACAAAAAGGAGCTGGTAAAGTTTATTGTAGCTCTGACTGTGGTGCTTATAAATAAATCTCATTTACTAGATTGCATTCCCCTTAGGTCCTTCAATCCCTGGTTCCAAACCTAGTTCGTCTGGAGCTCACAGGCCCATTAAGATTGTTTGGCTCATAGTGAGCTAAATGGGATTATCAGTATGTTCAGTGAGAGATGACTAGAAACTGGGATTTGTGACTTCTTTAGGAAATGAATTCTCAGGAAACATTTCAGTTGTTGCTGAGCTCAGGGAAATTCATCTAAACCAGCCCCATCTTTCTAACCGTGTTTGTTGCTCCCTTTACACCTGCCCTGACTCTGTTCCTGGTCTGACTCTGACAGATACAAACATTAAGTGGGGTGTAGTATAGACTCTGCAGTCAGATTTTAGCATCATTTTGAGGTCTTTTTGAACCTTGTATTTGCCCAGTGGTAAGTTACCAGAAGGAAGGAAGCAAGCTTTTATCAGAAATATGTCAGAGCTAGAGTCACAGTTATGACAAAATGAAGTATTGCTGACCTTGAGGCTTATCTTTGTTTGTAGAGAGTTCATAAATGGACATAGGGATATTAAGCCAAATAAGCAAATATTTTACAGGAGTCATCAAGAACTTATTTTGGAGAAGTATTTAGGTTGAGATGTCAGGAACTTAAGTATATTGTGATTTTATTAATACCTGATGTGAAAATCAAACTCTGGTAACATAACCTGATGCTTGTTTCTTAGAGGAAAGCCACTGTTACAGGACTGAGTTTGGTTCTTTTTTTTTTAAGATTTTATTTATCTTTAGAGGGGAAGGGAAGGAGAGAGGGAGAGAAACATCAATGTATGGTTGCTTCTTGTGCATCCCCTGCTGGGAACTGGCCTGCAACCCAGGCATATGCCCTGACTGGGAATCGAACCGGTGACCCTTTGCTTCACAGGCCCATGCTCAATCCACTGAGCTACACCAGCCAGGGCTGACTTTGGTTCTTGCTGTTTAAATCTTTTCTTAGTGTTAGGGGGGAAAGGGAGGTACTGATAGTTTCTAAGATACAGAGAGAGGATGTATTTTTAGTGGGTATATTTAACCTTTTTATAATTGATTGAAACAGTTTTTTCTTTTTTTAATATATTTTATTGATTATGCCATTACAGTTGTCCCATTCCCCCCTTCACTCCCCTCTTCCCTGCATACCCCTCCCCCACCATTCCCCCCCTTTCGTTCATGTCCATGTGTCACAAGTTCTTTAGATTCTGTCTCTCCCATAGTATTCCTGCCCTCCCCCCGTTTATTTTCTACCTACTGTCTATGCTACTTATTCTCTGTACCTTCTCCCCTCTTCTCCTCCTCCCACTCCCCTGTTGTTAACCCTCCATGTGATCTCCACTTCTATGTTTCCACTCCTGATCTAGCTGTCCTCTTAGTTTGCTTTGTTTTAGGTGTGGTTGTTAATAACTGAGTTTGCTATTCTTTTACTGTTCATATTTTTCATCTTCTTTTCCTTAGATAAGTCCCTTTAGCATTTCATATAATAAGGGCTTGGTGATGATGAACTCCTTGAACTTGACCTTTTCTGAGAAGTACTTTATCTGCCTTCCATTCTAAGTGAAAGCTTTGCTGAATAAAGCAATCTTGGCTGTAGGTCTTTGGATTTCATGACTTGGAATACTTACTTTCCAGCCCCTTCTTGCCTGTAAGGTCTCTGTTGAGAAGTCAGCTGACAGTCTGATGGGAACTCCTTTGTAGGTGACTGTCCCCTTATCTCTTGCTACTTCTAGGACTCTCTCCTTCATTTTCATCTTGGCTAATGTAATTATGATGTGCCTTGGTGTGTTCCTTCTTGGGTCCACCTTCTTTGGGACTCTCTGAGCTTCCTGGATTTCCTGGAAGTCTATTTCCTTTGCCAGCCTGGGGAAGTTCTCCTCTATTATTTGTTCAAGTAAGTTTTCCACTCGTGGCTCTTCCTCTTCCCCTTCTGGTACCCCTATAATTCGGATGTTAGAATGTTTAAAGATGTCCTGGAGGTTCCTAAGCCTCTCCTCATTTTAAAAAATTTTTGTTTCTTCATATTTTTCTGTTTGGTCATTTTTTTCTTCCTTCTGGTCCACTCCCTTGATTTGAGTCCCAGTTTCCTTTCCATCACTATTGGTTTCCTGTGCATTTCCCTTCATTTCAATCAGTTTAGCCTTCATTTGTTCCTCAAATTTGTGGCTAAAATCAACCAATTCTGTGAGCATCCTGGTCACCAGTGTTTTGAACTGTGCATCTGAAAGGTTGAGTATCTCTTGGTTGCTTAGAATTATAGGCTCTGGGGCTTTGAGTTCTTCTTGAGCCATGATTTGGACTGTTCGTGCCTGTTATGTATGAGGAGCAGAGCCCTAGGTGTTGACCAGGGCCGGGCCACTCAGTCACTGGGTTGTGATGCTGTATGTGGGGGCGGGGTCAGAGAGGGGAAAAAAATGGCGCTTTGCTCCACTCTGGTCTGTCTCAGATTTCTGTGCCCTCTGTGGCTTCCCACAAGCAAATTGGGCCCCTCTGGTGCTGGTTCCCAGGTGTGTGGGCCCGTACTTTCGAGGACCCTGTGGGTCTCTCCAATGAACTCTGTGTGGGCCTGGGAGCCTCTCCCGGCCCCTCGACCCCGAGAAAGTCTTTCCAGTTAGTGCTTTCAGGCTCTAATTCTTGTCACTGGGTCCCTAGCCTACAGGGTCTGTCTCACTGTTTGCTCCTTCACTTGGTTTATATGCAAGCGAATGTGTGACCGCAGTCAGCCAGCCCCGCCCTGTGCCCTCACTGGGTCTGCCCGTCACCACCCCATGCCTGAGATCCACCAACCACCTCTGCTTCTGCTCCTGGGTTGGTCAGACCTAATGATCTTTTCAGCCTGACCCCGATCCACAGCTGACTCCGCTCCACACCTGACTGGTCTGGCTGAGTGGATCGTTGTCGGACTTCCAGACTTCTGTACAGTTCAGTTTTCACTGTTGTGGCTGCGTCTTTGTTTCTCAAACTTAGCTGTCTTTAAATTTAGTTGTGGGAGGAGGCACAGTGTTTCTACCTACGCCTCCATCTTGGCCGGAAGCTCGAAACAGTTTTTTCTAAATTCAGAAGTTAAGTTTATTAGTCCTTGGTCTTGAATTTTTTATTTTGAAGAAAATCCAAAATGAAATTTAGGGGAAAATACCACAGTACTCCCTGTTCTCATCCTCTTGACTCCAGTCTTTACTTGGCATCCTCCCTGCAATAATCTAAAGTGTTAGGACAACTTTAGCACTAGCTTACAGTTGGGTTGAGGGGATGAGATGGATGAGATGCTTATTTCATGCAGTTTCATGCCTCATTTGTGTCAGGCCTTAATATTGACCATCGGCTTGTCTGCCTTAAGAATTAGAGAATTTATCAATGTTGAAATTTGGTCCTAACAGCCTAGTTCTTCCAAAAATTCTTTTCAAACTGGCAACATGAAGTTGGATGTTATTTTCCTCTGAATTTCTGACTTAAAAAATTTCTTGCTTTTGCTTCCAGGGCAGTGCTCATATTTGTCCCTTATATGTAACCACAGTGGGATTCTGCTAATTATGGGGATTGTTAGTTTTTTTACAGTTTATTTTTTTCTGTCTAGATTTCTATTTTCAGACAGTCTCAGCATATAAATGGGTCCACTCTTGAGCCAGAATTTTATCTTTTGACCTAGGATCCCATATCACATGACCTTTCTCTGTTTTCCTAGTCTCTTTCAGATATATGTAGGGTCTGGTTAATGCCTCTTGAATGTTCTTTCTAGTTTGGGCTTTTATGTAAGAAGTTAAAGACTTCATCCTATCTGGGCAAGCCTTCTTAGTAACAGTTCTTCCAAGTATTTAGTTTAATGTACTAAGGCACATACTATTAGAATCAGAGTTGCTTTCTTGAGATCATAGGAGTACCTTGGGCCCATCCGTGCATTAAGAGTGGATTTCCCTACTTTTTCAAATTAACTTTGATTTATCTCAGCTGACTTTATTAGAAATGATCTTGTATAGACTTTTTAAGTACTAGCTCCCATTTTTGGAAGGATGTTTTTTAGGACTAAAATGAATTTTAGATTAGTGACCAAAAAAATTGTATTTCAGCTGAGATCTGTGTCTGTGGACCTGAATGTTGACCCCTCACTTCAGATTGACATACCTGATGCACTCAGTGAGAGAGATAAGGTCAAGTTTACAGTACACACCAAGGTAAGTGCAACAGATTGACTTCCACAATAAAAACAATGCTGGGTTGCAGCCTTATTATTTATAGGGACAGCGAGAAGAGACTTCTGAACGGAATGGGTTGCCATTTGTTCATAGTGTAGTACTACTGCTAAGTGCACCTCTCTCATCTTGTAGTGAGCCTCTAAATCAGTGCTCTTGCTGCAGCGCTTGCCACGATGTTAGAACCCTAAGGCATTGCCAATGTTAAATGTGACTTGTACTCTGCTCTGTGAGGGAGCAAATCAGGTGAAAGTGATGGAGGCAGAGGCATCTATCTGCAAGTCTGAAATCTTCCACCTTTGTTTTTTGTTTTTTTTTTTTTAATTTGCATGTGTGGGAAGTGCTTGTATTTCTCACATTTACTAGGTTCTTGGCCTTTACCTAGCTTATTTCTTGTGATTCAGAAGACTGTCTCTACATTTTTAATTTGACAGAAGCAATAGGCCAATCTGGAAAATGTAGAAAAAGTTTAATTTCTCAGATTCAGTTCTTTTAGGAACACATTCTGCCTCCTCCCTCTTTGAAATTAGTTAAAATGTATTAAATGCTTGCCTTATGCCAGGCAAGGTCTTAAGGGGTTTACATGGATTTAATTGTCTTTTTATTACAACCATATGTTTTTATTATCATCATCCCCACTTTACAGGTGAAGAAACAGGCACCAATTTAAATAAAGCAAATATCGATAGGTTCTCTCCCACATGATTTTTTTCTAATACCTTAGTGGCTTGATTTGCATACATCAGTTACTGAAAAAGGCATTGTGAAGATAATTACGTCTACCTGAGTTGGCCTGAAAGTGGAATTTTTAAAAAAGATTTATTTTTAAAGAAGGGAAAGGAGGGAGAAAGAGGGAGAGAAACATCAGTGTGTGAGTGCCTCTTGAGCACCCTCTACTGGGGCCCTGGCCTGCAACCCAGGCATGTGCCCTGACTGGGAATCAAACCTTCGACCCTTTGATTCGCAGACTGGCTCTCAAGCCACTGAACCACACCAGCCAGGGCAGGAAGTGGAATTTTATGGAAAGAATTCCTTAAAGAATGTGTTGAATTTTGGCTATGACTTTTTATAGCAGTGGGAAATGTTGTGTTGCTGCTTTTTGTTCTTTACTAGATCTAATTGTAAAGTTTTATTATAAATTTTCTCATAGTGAAGCCCAGAAACGCACACTCCTTTATCTAAAAGTGGTAGTTACCAGTGAATTTCTCCTTTACAGACCACACTGCCCACGTTTCAGAGCCCAGCATTTTCTGTTATAAGGCAACATGAAGACTTTGTATGGCTACATGACACTCTTTCTGAAACTGCAGACTATGCTGGGCTTATTGTAAGTACATTTGGGAAATGAAGTAATTATTGACGCCAGTTTCTTCAGCTTTGTTCATTTGTAAAAAGAGACTTACTTATTTTTCATAATGGATTTTGAAAAGTGATTTCATCTGCCAGCTGCAGTATGTTACTGTTAAAGTGAAAAATATATGAGGATGGTGTTATAGCTATAAATTAATCGAAACATAGTCTTACATTTCTCAAGTGTTGTAGTCTGCTCAGGGAGTAAAGGAGGCCATTATCTTTGTGTTCGGCTCTTGAGAGTTAATGCAGGGCTGAAAGAAGAGACTTACTGATTTTAAAGGAGAATTAAGTGTAGTTTGTCTTGTGAGGCAGACTGAAGAATCTGGCCAAATAATTAAAATTAGTACTTGAAGCTTATGTTTAAGAATATTTTCTTCATTAAATAATAAGAGTCTTTTGATTATCCTTTGGAATTAAGTCCTTTTGAAGTTTAGAGATGATAATTTTGATGATTCTTCATCAGCTTTATTTTAGTACTGATTGTAATAAATAAATTTTAAACTGACATTGATGCAGGATAAACACTATTGTATCCTACCAATTGTCCGAAATAGATAAACGGAACAAGTGAGTGCCAAACTATCAGGAGAACAGTTTTATTTTTTTATTTTATTTTATTTTATTTTTTTTAAAGATTTTATTTATCTTTAGAGGGGAAGGGAAAGAGAGAGGGAGAGAAATATCAATGTATGGTTGCCTCTCGTGCGTCCCCTGCCGGGAACCGGGAACTGGCCTGCAACCCAGGCATGTACCCTTGACTGGGAATCGAACCGCGATCGTGTGGTTCGCAGGCCCGCGCTCAATCCACTGAGCTATACCAGCCAGGGCTTGCCAAACTATCGGGAGAACAGTTTTAAATGGCCAAAAGGAATAAGGTTAAGAGAAACACAGAGGTGACCCACAAGGCTGGCTGCCGCCTGTGCATAGGCCCCAACTAGAATATCACTACTGGGACAAATGAGCTCATGAGTTAGTTACCTGCTTCTGCTGCAGATTCCTCCTGCTCCTACAAAGCCTGACTTCGATGGCCCTCGAGAGAAGATGCAGAAGCTGGGGGAAGGTGAGGGGTCTATGACCAAAGAAGAATTTGCCAAGATGAAGCAAGAGCTGGAAGCGTAAGTAGATCATTTTTTTTTTAAGTGTAGTAGTTAACAGTTGCTGGTTCTTTCTTAAACCACATTTTGCAGAGTGGGGAATAGTCTTGAATTTTTAACCTTGACTTCCTGGGGGCCACTAACAGTAATAGACAAGTAGTTTCCTCTATAGGAACCATACTTGTTAATGGAATCCTGGTCTGGCATAATGAAGTAAAACCTTTGCGTCTATATATAAATAATTCTTCAAGCTGCTAGTAGTATGTATACACGGCTTTCTTTCCTGAAGTTTACTGGAGACATAGTTGAAGTAGGTTACAGTGGATGCTGTTACAAAGAAGCATTCTGAACAATAACCATATTGAGGGTTTGGAAGAAGTCTGGGTCTGCAGGAAAGTTTATTTTACTTTGGCTGTCATTTAATTCACATAAATACGGGTTTTTTATTCTGTATTATGGTTGCATTAAAGTTTTGAAATCATTCTTGAACTTTATCTTGGCTTCCTCCCCTCTTCTACCATCACGTACTCATTTCAGCAGTTGTCTTTAATGCTCTGCCCCAAGCCCATGTTACTATCTAGGGCCAGTGCTCATATAACTCTATGTCCTGAATTAGTCACTTGAGTGACTGTTACGATCATCGCTGAGGGTAAAAGCTCTGAACATGAGACTCAAGTTTCTATCAGGAAGTTTAGGGTGATCTTTAATGTCTATATTGAGATAATCCATTGTATAATTTTGTTTTTTTTTATTTGTGTGCATGTGTGAGTACAGTTAGTGAAACAAGGAGGGTCTTAGGAGAAGCTAGAGAGAGTCTAGGTGGGGCTGCTTTGGCTTTTTAGAAATGTTGTGGGAGAGAAATGAGCCAAGACTGGCTGCTGTTGGCTCACTGAAAAGTCAGAAGAGGAAGCCTTAGAGACAGACAGTTCAGGGAGTTAGCCTGGGATGAGCTGCTCCTGGTTGCAAGTCTTGTGGGGACCCTTAGAATTTAGGAGATAGACTCTTGGGAAGGGAGAGTGCTGGGTCCTTGGTCTTGAGGGCTTTTAGAGGCTGTGAGTTCAGAGGAGTTCTTTGGGTTAGTTCTCAATACAACATTCATCAGCTTTATGCTGATGTGCCAAAAGGAAATTTATTCTCTTTATCTGTTCTTGATTGTGCTATAATTTTTGATAATTCTAGGCTTTATTAGACTTAGTACTATGTGTATATAGCTGCAGAATTAAAGAGTTTTCGTTGTTTTAAAGAAACCATTGTTCTGTTAGCTGCTAAATACCAGCAGTATTTGCATGTAAGTTTCAGGCTTTGCAGACTTATCATCAACCCCAATTATAATACCACTTTCCCTCTTTCTTTACTCATTCCGCAGATTCCAGAATGACAGCTACCTTATTACTTAAATGGTTATAAAGTAATATCAAAAGGTTTAGGTCATTTTCAGGTATTTTGCTTAGTGGCATGAGTGGAACCATGATAACTGGGTGCAGTAGTGGTTGCTAGTTGAGTGGTGCCAACTAAATGCTTCTCTTTTAGTGAATACCTCGCTGTCTTTAAGAAGACTGTATCCTCCCATGAAGTCTTTCTTCAGCGGCTCTCTTCTCACCCTGTTCTCAGAAAAGATCGAAACTTTCATGTATTCCTGGAATATGATCAGGATGTAAGGCATTTTTTAATTCATTTTCATGACCTAGTAAAATGTATAAGACTTTACTTTAAAAATATACTTGATGTATTTTCTGCAAAATTAACTTTTAAAGTTCTGAATTGCTTTCCAACTCAGTGGAAACTTTCTGTAGATGCCATTTCTTCTCTCCAGTAGATAAGTATGTAAGACTTTTTTTTTTAAGGCTCCTTAAAAGATTTTGACCTTTTTTCCCCTTCTGAAGACTAGTTTTCTCTCTGTTAGGTTTAGGATTGTTAGAAGAAACTGAAATTGATGCACATTTTTCTTCTTGGTCACCTTTTTTTTTTTTTTTTAAGATTTTATTTATTTATTTATTTGTTTATTTATTTACTTAGGAGAGGGAGAAGTGGGGGGAGGATGAGACAAAGTTTGGTCATTTGCCTCTCTCAGGCCCCTAGCTGGGCCTGCAGCCCAGGTATGTGCCTCAGCTGGGAATAGAACCAGTGACTTTTCAGTCCATAGGAAAACCCCCAGCCCACTGAGCCACACTGTCAGGGCTTGGCTACTTTTTTATTGACAAAGACACGTGTGTGTGTGTGTGTGTGTTTTAATGTTTCTGTTAATATGTATGAGACAAGCCCTGGTTTAGAAATTTTCTGTTTTCTAACCAGTGAAGTTTGATAAAGAACATAGAAACAGTAATTTTACAAGGATTAAAAAGCCATTAAGACTTGGTTTCCAGTTTTCAAAATATCTCCTAAGTCACACTTTGACAATTCTTACCTGTATTTATTAGATTCATTCCTTATTTTAGATCTGGTGGTTAAGATGGAATTTGTCTTAAATCTTTGTGTGTGTTTATATTAGTAAACAGTGTTACTTGGAATGTATTTAGCACTAAATCTAGAAAAATACATGTACCATAAACTATTCTTTTGGAATTATCTTTTTTCAGCTGAGTGTTAGGCGGAAAAATACCAAAGAGATGTTTGGTGGTTTTTTCAAAAATGTGGTGAAAAGTGCTGATGAAGTCCTTTTTTCTGGAGTTAAGGTAAGTGGTCTTAGCTGCTGAAGAAAATTTTTGACTTCGTGTGGGTAGGTGACCTTTTATTTCTTCAAAAAAGATTTGTGAAACAAATTAACTTCTCAGAAATGTAGTCATTGTTTTCAGATTTTGATTGTTTTCATCTACTTGTTGAATAATCACTTTTCTTCCCAAAATACCCTTTTTGTCCCTGGAGAGGGAATAAGAACCCTTCTACACTTAAGTCTTATTTGTCTTCTCCTTTTCTGTAGAAAAATTTTTTTTAAAAAATTAGCTACAAGAGTAGTATTTCATTTCATTTTCCAGAATTGTACTGTCCATTTTGGTAGCACCAAACATGACAGTTGAGCACTTGGCATGTAATTATCTGGTGCAGTTAAGGCACCAGATTTTTATTTGCATGCTGGACTTAAAGAATTTCACAGATACTTTTGTTTTAGATGCACTGATTTATTTCTTAATTCCTCAGTCCCCTCACCTCCTTTTTAACTGTGTTACCATAATAGCTACTATTTGCTGCCTAACTTTGTTACTTGGGGTTTGAGTGTAAGGATCCCAGAATATAGGTGCTAACTACAGGGGGCATTGTCAGAAATTCGGGAGCTCTTTGATGATCTCATTGGCGCAGTTTAAGGTGTGTGGGACTGTCCTGTAGTGTCCCTGGCTGGTGCCCACCAGATTCCAGTATTGCCTCTCAGTGTGAAAGCGACCAGATTCATTCCTTTTCTACATACACACAAACTCAGACACGAATGTGGCACCCCTAATTAGTTACCAAGCAATGCACTAGGCAGTACTGTTGCTCTTGCAGAATCTCTAGATACTAGGCTATCTGGAATAATACAGGACATTGCTAAATGGCTCTTCAGAATGGTTCTCTGTTGACATTTCCTGCCAACACTGGATTTTTGCTAGTCTTGGGTATGAATGAAATGGTATCTTGTCAATTTGCATTTGGTCTATAGAGATGAACCTTACACATAAACTTATTTTTTTAATGTTTCTTCTAATACAGAATATACATTCATATTTTTTAAAGTTTTGCCTCTTAAGTTTTATTTTTTCTCTTTTAGGAGGTAGATGACTTCTTTGAGCAAGAGAAGAATTTCCTCATTAACTATTATAATAGGATCAAGGATTCATGTGCAAAAGCTGACAAAATGACCAGATCTCATAAAAGTAAATACCATTCACCTACTAGCCACATAGCTTTGTTAATAGTGCCAACTTTGTTTATATAAAAAGAGCTGCGCTTGTTTCTGCAGATGTTGCAGATGACTATATCCAAACTGCAGCCTGCCTGCATAGCCTGGCTTTAGAAGAGCCCACAGTCATCAAAAAGTAAGTTTCTGTTGGAAAAACTTTTCCCATAATTCTGTAATCGAAAATGACTAGGTTGTATAATTAAAAGTATAATGAGTAATGACTGTATAGTTTCAGTTCTGTTCTTGAGCACAAGTTCATCAAGGGTAGATAGTCTCTAGCAACTCAAATCTCCCTTTCTGAACACAGACTACTTTGTAGAGGACTCAGGGCAAACATGTGGCTGTTTCTTAAAGCCTTTATTTCTGTCAAGGATTTATTAGATGTCTCCATTTCTTTTTGATTATTTTAATCTTGGAGCTGTCTTTGAAATTTGCCTGTGTGGTCTCTGGCATCATGGTGCTTGCCACTTTACCTGACAACAGCGTGGACTGACTTGAAAAAATTTAATTAAAGTGGTCATAAGGATAGTGTAATGACCCATCTGATCTTGAGCCTCTTTTTAATTTGGATTTTTCGGTTTCTCTGTCCTGCCTATTTTTGGTGTGAGACAGTGTCCTATGTAACACCTAGGCTTGTTACAACAGAAGGTAGTATTTCTGATTTGTAGGTGGAAGTCAACTGATGGCAGAACCAAGGTGAAATAGTACATATTTATGGCTTTGGGGTACACATGGTTGTGGTTCATTAGAGCCTGACACTGGTTAGCACAAGTTTGGCATTGGGTAAGAACTAAGGATACAAGTTCTGCATGGCAAAATGGCTGAAGGGGCACCAGGAGAGGTTGAGACCCATGACTGTGGCACTTTAAATGTGCTCAATTTTATGATCATCTTATCTACTAGATTGGGTAAACTATGATAAAAGCAGTAGTCTGATAAATTAATTCTGAAGCACCAATGGCTAGGACTCCAGAATTTATCCATTCATGTCTTGGAGTATTGATAAGATCATATGTCGTACATGATTCAAGACCTTAAACTAAAATCATGTATATATTTCAGGTACCTATTGAAGGTTGCTGAGCTATTTGAAAAGCTTAGGGTAAGAATTTTTATGTTGGTCTTCATTTTATATTTTATAACCTGTGGATTTCTGCTTAGATGATGGTGACCTTTATTTTAATAGAAAATAGAGAGTCGAGTCTCCTCAGATGAAGATTTAAAGATGACAGAGCTCCTTCGATATTACATGCTCAACATTGAGGCTGCTAAAGTAAGTTCTTTCTGTCTGCCTTGTCATGATCCCATAGGAGATCTGGCGTTAGAGATGTATTCTTTTTGTTACAAGTGAAGGAAGATAGGAATTTATCAGCGTCGTTTGCATGAGTGATGTGGACCTAAATAGAAGTGTAAACTGACCAAGCTTGAGTTACTAGAAATTCAGTTTATTGAGGAATAGCAAAGGAATTGCAGTTTGGAAAACACACGCTGTAGCAGTCACTACATTTGAGTGGTGAGGGTTTGGGGCAAATTGTATTTATGGGCAAGGAGTGAGAAGTTCAGCCAGAGTTAAGTAGCGAGTTTGTTGTTTGAGAGTGGCTTGTACCAAGCAGTAGGTTCATGGGTGACTTGTTCCTTGGTCAGGAAGTTTTTCTGGGTCTTCTGTAAATCCAGCGTTTACAGGAAATTAGCCTCTTAGTTCTTAAGTTCTGTTCTTCTGCAGGCACATGCGTGTGATTCTACACTGTCTACACAGTCCTGAACAAACACGTTTGAATTATGTATTGCAAAACATGCTGAATCAGGCAACATAAAACTAGGGAAAATAATATAACAGGAAGGTGCCATCAGGGTGTAGAAATTAATTATTTTCTCCATATTTTGGTTTTACTTTAGTCTTTTGGCATGTTGTTTCCTTTGTCTTCGGATTTTTGTTTTTACACACTTGCTGAGTACATCTTTATAATGGATTTAAGTGCAGATGATAAACAAGTTTTTTGCGTATACACAAAAGTGGACATAATTGAAGTTCATGTATTTGTCATACATGCACTCTAACTTTCTGTTTTAGGTAATAAGGTAACATCTGCTTTGCTGTAAGAGCCTCAGGGTAGACCCTGCCCCTAAAGGCAGGATTTTCCGGTTAGGGTTATAAGGATATTCTTACTACCTCATTCCTACTTGCATTCTGTTCCCATCGTTTGACTCACCCTGCAGTAACTGCACATGTTGTATGTAACACACAGTGGTTAATTTTCTGAAATTACTTTCTGGAAAAAGAAATCTTTCTGTTTTCACTGTTGGTTTTTTTATTTTATCATATGAAAAAAAGTACTCAGTAGTGCTGTGAGAGTTGTTCCCAGTCTAATGTCGAGATTTAAAAAACTAGTGACGGAGAGGGAGTTGTAGAAGTAGATTAGATTCTTGCTAACATTTCAGTTAGTGCATTAGCACCATAGTATTTGGGATATTTTAACTACCAAGTTGTATCTCTTATTTTTCTTCTCAGGATCTCTTATACAGACGTACCAAAGCCCTCATTGACTATGAGAACTCAAACAAAGCATTGGATAAGGCCCGGTTAAAAAGCAAAGATGTCAAGTTGGCTGAAGCACACCAGCAGGAATGCTGCCAGAAATTTGAACAGCTTTCTGAATCTGCAAAAGAAGGTTGAGCAGGGCCCCTCTTTACTTTTTATTTGTAAATGATTTTAACCTTACAGAGAAAAGTTGCACAAATAGTGCAAAGAATACCATACTTACATTCTTTACTTGGGGTCTATATCCACAGTTTGTTTTTATTTTATTTTATTATTGTTATTTTTGCTTTGTCACTTGCAAAACGTGCTCCATTGTGAGTTTTTATAAATGCATTGGGTTTTTTATAAGCATTTAAGATAAAATTTTATATATTGTGGCTTGTCTCCGCTCCCCTGAAAAACTGTATTTCTCTTACTGCCAAGTACATTCACTAACTTTGGTAAACTTCAATACAGTATAACACAACTTACATTCTTACTTTGTCTTAGTAATGTCCTCCAGTTAGGACTGCATTTAGTTATCACACCCTCCTGTCTCCTTTAATTTGAAAGGAACCCTTCTCAACCTCTTTTTAAAAAAAAAATAACATTTTTGTCCTCTTGGAGACTAATCTCTTGTACAAGTAGATTCGTTGCTTATTTTTGGTTGGTCTGTTTCCTCATGACTAGATCCCACTGATGCATTTCCAACAGAATTCTATATAAATAAAGTGTCCTTTTTAGGATGTGGTATCTGAGGGTATGTTCTGTCCATCTTCCTGTAAGCAATTTCAAAGTTTTGTGGTGTTAATTTTGATTAGCTAGTTAAGTAATTTTGGATTTCTCCATTGTGTAGTTAATTTTTTTCTCATGCCACTAATTAGCACTTTATGGGGAGACTGTTTAAGACTATGCATATCAGACTTTTCCCCAAAATGTCACCTATTTGATGGTTCTTGCCTGAGCCAACCTTGACTCTGGTGATTGCAGGAAGGCAACTTTCCCCATCCCCCAGTTCTGGCATTCCCTTCCCAGATTAGCACTTGACATCCTTTAAACACAAGCCTCCCATTTTTCTCTTATTTTTTTCTTACCTTTATTAGAATCATGGGTTCCCATTTTAGAAAATAGTTTTAACATTTATTATTATACTGATACATTTTGGAGCTCAAATTGTTCAAACCCAGCCAGTGAGGAGTGCCTTTAAGCTGACATGTTCTTGTGACATGCCCTCTATTTTGAGCAGTTTCGTGGTTTATGCTAATTTTACACCTTTTCTATTCCAGCCCTAGAAACTGCTGTTTCTTGAAGGAGCCCAGGTTCTTTTTACTTAAGGAATTAATAACAAGATGGGGTGCTAAATATGCTCATTGCTCCTGGGGAGTTCCTGCATCTAAGCCTTCTGCTGACAGCAAGGAAGTATAGGGGTGTGTGCACATGAACTTTGCTTCTCTCTACTCCTTCAGGAATCATGAGTCGGTGATGATGACTGAATTCCAGTACATATCTGCAGAGTTTTTTTCTTGCTTTTTCCCATTCCCGGAATGGGAATTCCTTTTTAATATAGCTTAGTTTTAGGAGGAGATGGTGCACCATTTTCATTGAACCAAGAGTGTAATATATAGTCATTTCCTTAAGGGATCTCACTGCCCTGTAGTTCTTAGAGGCTATGGACCATGCCAGAACAAAAAGTAAAGAATGTGTCTTTTAGAACAAATATAATTATAGTGATTACTCTCAAAACAATTTCCTACTCCCTCAAAGCTCAGGTTTTCCCATGAGGAATCCCAGTCTCATATTAAGACTTTTTCCAAAACGTTTTCCCCTGTAGTTTCAAAATCTAGGCATATTTGGAAATGTTCTGATAATAGCTGTGAACAGTGGAATTTTATTCCTTTGTCTTAACTCTTTTCAGGATTGTGATGCCTTAATGGTAAGGACCAGAGCTTCTCTGTATAAAAGCTTTGTAGATGGCAGGGAGGCATGCTTACATGGCTATTTTCTGGATTTTTTCAAAAGAACCTCTGCCTGTTGCCCTGTTCTTAAATTTTTGCCTGTCCCCCTTTAAGCAGCTAATTTAAATTTATAAGGAAAAGAACACACTTCAAAACTACTGAGGTGAACCCTGTCTGGGTAGATGAGTTGGTTAGAGCATCATCCCAATACCCCAAGGTTGTGGGTTCAGTCGTTGGTCAGGACACATAACAAGAATCAACCAGTGAATGCATAAACACGTGGAACAATAAACTGATGTTTCTTTCTCTCTCCTCCTCTCTTCCCTTTCTCTAAAATCAATAAATAAAAATTTTTTCAAAAGTATGCTGAAAACCATACATTATTATATAAGCCAGAGTTTAGTGACTTTGGGAGTTTTGGAGAATATTAAGAAAAAAATGAATGTTTTAAAATAGTGCCACTTTAGGCCTGTCCGTATTGCCTGAGGTTAGTTCCTGTGTTGTTATTTTTATTCTCTTTATTCAAATTGTAAGCCTGGTTGTATGATATTTCAGAGTACAGTATTCTAGATGATTCAAAGAATAATGAGTCAACCTGTTTGTCTTGTTTTTGGTCCCAGTTCTTTGTAAGATTTGTGGCTGAATTGATATGAGTCAGTTGAAGGAGCACAGTAAAACAGTGAGTGGTGTGGGGAGACAGACGGGTTAGTGTAGAGTACTGGTCCTGTGTGCAGACCTTAGAGGAAGAAGGAGAGCTTATCTTGACATCCGGGGAGACCCATTCAGTCTAGTATATCCAAGGTATGGCCATTAACACACCACTAAAATTTTTTTGAGTTTTTACCTTTTAATGTGGCTGCTTGCATTATATTTTTGTTGGACAGTGCTGTATAGGCAGGAGGATAACTTTTCTCTTAAGTGCCTGAAGTGCCAGCTGGAGCTAGGGAAGGCTTTCAAAGTTTTAAAAAAAATCCTTGAAAAAAATCTGTTGGTTGATGTGTGTGTGGCTTATCACCTCCCCAACCCATTATCTATTATTGGGTTGGCCAAAAAAGTCTGTTACATTTTTTTTCTGTAATATAAAACGCACATTTTTCATTTTCACCAATGCCTTTATTGATTCGGAAATTTTGAGTATGTTGGCTATCTCCCACTATTGGCTTCTAGTGGTAGGAGCCAGGGGTGCTGCTAAACATCTTTCAGTGCATAAGACAGCTCCACAGCAAAAAATTATGTGGCCAAAAGGTCAATAGTATCAAGAAACTTCACAGACCACTTTTGACATGTTTGCTCAGTCACAGCACCTTTTCTATAGACTGCACAAGTCTTTTTCTTTTCTTTTTTTTTTTTNTAAGATTTGTGGCTGAATTGATATGAGTCAGTTGAAGGAGCACAGTAAAACAGTGAGTGGTGTGGGGAGACAGACGGGTTAGTGTAGAGTACTGGTCCTGTGTGCAGACCTTAGAGGAAGAAGGAGAGCTTATCTTGACATCCGGGGAGACCCATTCAGTCTAGTATATCCAAGGTATGGCCATTAACACACCACTAAAATTTTTTTGAGTTTTTACTTTTTAATGTGGCTGCTTGCATTATATTTCTGTTGGACAGTGCTGTATAGGCAGAAGGATAACTTTTCTCTTAAGTGCCTGAAGTGCCAGCTGGAGCTAGGGAAGGCTTTCAAAGTTTTAAAAAAAATCCTTGAAAAAAATCTGTTGGTTGATGTGTGTATGGCTTATCACCTCCCCAACCCATTATCTATTATTGGGTTGGCCAAAAAAGTCTGTTACATTTTTTTTTCTGTAATATAAAACGCACATTTTTCATTTTCACCAATGCCTTTATTGATTTGGAAATTTTTAGTATGTTGGCTATCTCCCACTATTGGCTTCTAGTGGTAGGAGCCAGGGGTGCTGCTAAACATCTTTCAGTGCATAAGACAGCTCCACAGCAAAAAATTATATGGCCAAAAGGGCAATAATATCAAGAAACTTCACAGATCACTTTTGACATGTTTGCTCAGTCACAGCACCTTTTCTATACACTGCACAAGTCTTTTTCTTTTCTTTCTTTCTTTTTTGCATTTCTTAAAATAATAAAGCATAATACATGGAAAATGTCTATAAAAATCTGAGAAAATATGATGGTGCTTCAAAGCTTGGGAAATATATTTATAATGATATTTGGAAGTTAAAGATGAAAATTGTTCAACTTTTTTTTTGGTAAACTTTCTCTTGTAGAACTAAACAATTTCAAGCGAAAGAGAGTGGCAGCATTTAGAAAGAATCTAATTGAAATGTCTGAACTGGAAATAAAGCATGCTAGGGTAAGTATTCAAGTTAAGCCAGCACTATTTTAGCTTTTTAAAAAGTTTTTTTCCCCTAAATAAAATATTTTTTAAAACTCTGGCTGGTGTGGCTCAGTGGGCTGAGTGCTGGCTTGTGAATCAAAGGTTTGCTGGTTTGATTCCCAGTCAGGGCCCATGCCTGGGTTGTGGACCAGCCCCCCCCACCCGCCGCCCCAAGTTTGAGGGTGTGCAAGAAGCAACCATGCATTGACGTTGCTCTCCCTCCCTTTCCCTTGCTCTAGAAATAAAGAAATAAGATACTTTAAAAAGTTTTTTTTCCCCAATTCATTATCCCAATGTCCATTAGGCAGGTTGGAGTTGCTGTGTGGTTTTAATCCCTTGTAGTGTAAGTGGGAGCCGCTTGTTAAAACAGTATTCTGCAGAACAGAATTTATGTCTTGGTGAAATACTGCTTTTGGGAAGGCATTCTTGATGGTGGCTACCCTACCTCAAAAGTCCTGTAGAGCACATTTTGAAGAACCTGTTTTAATTTAACACATCTATCATATCATTATAGCTCTTAATTATCTGTAGTTTTCATGGAAAACATTTTTTAAAGTAAATTGTCTTCTAGTTTTGCTAAATGTCCTCTGATACTCGTTTTGGTTTAGAAAGGAAGAACACTTCCTTGTATTATTTGATGCCTAACTTAATTTTACCCAGAAAGTTGGAAAACCTTGGTTCTCAATGCTGGGTGCACATTAGAATCTACTAGGGAGTTTTGAAGACTTCTTGATGACCAGACTGATGCACTCAGAACTTGTTGGGATGGCTTTTTGAGTGGTTCCTGGGTGCACCTGAGATTGGTCCCCCCTGAGAGTGCTCTCTGGTCCAGGGCAAGTGGGTCAGCTCTTGGAGAAGGAGGGAACTGTCACTGGCTATCAGCATTGGTTCAAGCAAGAAGACTTAGAACATTTGTGTGGATGTGTTTATTCACTTGTCTCTTAAGTCCAAGTTCTTTTAAGTTGGAGTTTTAAAGTATTATATATACATAATTTTCTTCATGTTCTGAGTTTTCTGAATTCTTCTAAAGTGAGAACTTCGTAAGGCAATTTGTGCAAAAGTCCTACGTAAATACTTAGCATTTATCTCATCTAAAAATCTCACCCAGAACTAATTTTTAGTGACTTTTTATCCAGTCTTCCCAAGGCCTTCACCTTCAAAAAACTTTTTTATGTAGTGGTTAGGTTAATTCACAGTAAGCAGAGTTGATATGACTGCACTGGGGGCAAACCTGGGGCTGGGGAGGATGGAGGTGCTGGAGAAGCAAGCAGTAGCTCTTGAGGTGTGAGCAGGCCCAGACCCTCTGAGGGAGAGGAACTTTCCAACATGAAATTGGGGTGAGGAGGAGTGTAGGTTGTGGTTCAGTTACGATTTAATGAAGAAAAGCACTGACCCAGTTTGGCTGCCTTCATCTGTCTTGTGAAAAACCAGGTTGGTGGGTTTGCGTTTAGTTTTTACAGATCTGTAGGAAGTCTTGGGCTCTTAGAGTGATTCATTGGTCTACTTTGACTTGTTTTCTTCCAGAACAATGTCACCCTCTTGCAGAGCTGCATTGACTTGTTCAAGAACAACTGATCTGCCTTTTCTCTGGATGAAGGATATGAATGTGAAAGCCAGCATCACTTGCACTTAAATCATCACCACAGAAGATTTATTACCTTTGACTTTAGTTTAAAATTATGTTAATAAATATTTTGATTTCTAAAAATCTTAACACTTAACCATGTTGGTTTAAAAATATTTCTATTACATGCTACTTAGACATAACTAATCTTTTCCTTACGCATTTAATAGTTCAAAGTGGGCAGAATCTAAAACTGGGTTCTGCTATAATTTGTTTTTAATTATTAAGAAAGACTAACTGACGCTTAAAAAAAAGTGCAGGAAATATGTGCCTTCTGCAAACAAGTATAAAGAATTGCCTGGCACATGTAGTCTCACAGTTTCATGTGCCTGTGTCCCTACAAACCAGTTGTTTTAGAGTAGGTGTCAATTACAGCAAATAACTACTTGGTACAGGTAACAGACATTCCATTCCTTAATTAGGTAACTTCCCTGTCTTACTATCCTCATAGTTCTTTAGTTATCTTAAATGTCTATTAAAACAAGAGCAAGAACATACCATTTATCTTTCTGTATCCCATTTTTGTAGTTGGGATGTAAATATTTGAGGAGTGAAGTATCTTAAGGGTATAAAAACTAATTAGGCTTACTCTAGAAAATGACCAGATCTGTCTTAAGAAAGATATGAACACCCTTATTGGTGGGTTGGGGGAGATGCTTGTGTTTGGAATTTTTATAAAGTATATATAATAAAATAATAAAACTGATATCATATGGAGTGTTTTTGTGTAAGACAAGCCCAAGACAGCAGTTAGCTAAGGCTTGGCCATGGTGAGGGGGTTCAGTGTCTGCCCAGTGCTTCTGGCCTCTTATAATGTTAAGGTTTTTGAAGACTTACAGGTTAGTTTTTTAGAGGGTCCACAGATCTGGGTTTTTCTGTCTTCAATTTGATTCAGGTTTGCATTTTTGATAGGCTTTAATACATGATGTTGTGTCCTTAGAATGTGTGTCTCATTGGTGATTGAGCACTTAAGGTGGTACCTCCCAGGTTTTTTCCTATGCAGTTTTATATCTTTTGTAAATAAATATTGGAAAGATAATTTGAAACACTGTAGAAAATGTTTACTCCCCAATTTTAGTCTCTTTAAAATTTTTAAAATTTTTAAAATTTTCTTAATTATACTATTACAGTTGTCCTGACTGTTCCCCCTTCCCCCACTCAGGCAGTCCCTGCACCACTGTTCATATCCATGGGCCATGCAGATACTTTCTTTGGCTACTCCATTTCTTTACTGTACTTTTACATCCCTGGGACTATTCTGTAACTACCTATTTGTCCTTAATCCCCTCATTTCTTCACCCATTTGCCACTCCCCCTACCTCAATGTGGCAACCAACTGGTAACTAACTTACAAGGATTAGGTGAAACCTTGGATTTTAATAATGGGTCTCAGAATGGCCTCTTTGCATCCATCATAATTGGGACTGTGCTTCCTGTACTTGCATGTCTATTTCCTTCACCAACTTAGAGAAGTTTTCACTTTTTTGAGCTAGATTTCTAATTTGCTCTCCTGGCACCCCATGAGGTGAATGTTGGGACTCTTTATGTTGTCCCAGAGACTCTTGATACTGTCATTTTGCAGGGGGTTCTTTTGTTCTGCGTGGTAGCTTTTTGTTTCCTTATGTTCTAAATCAATTTGATTCCCCTGTAAATTGTTCGTTTCAGTTAGTATATCCTTCATTTCTTTTTTTTTTTTCAAATTTTTTTATTTAATTATTTTTCAAGTACAGTTTTCTGTCTATTACTCCCATCCCATCCCACCCCCCCATCCTTCCCCCTCCCTCCCATTTCCACCCTTCTCAGTTGTTGTCCATGTATCCTTTATATAGGTTCCTCTAAATCCCTTATTTCCCCTGAAATTCCCTCCCCTCTCCCCTCTGGTCACTGTCAGCCTGTTTCCTTCATTTCTAACTGAATCTTTTTTATGCTGTTGAGATCCTCACGAAGTTCCTTTTATAAACAGTGTTTTGAGCTCTGCATCTGAAGATTGCTTATCTCCATTTTATTTAGCTTTTTCTGGAGTTTTGATGTTTTTTCATTTGGGGCATGTTTCTTCATTTTGTTTCTGCAGCCTCCCTGTATTTGTTTCTATGTATTAGGTAGAGGTGCTTTGACTCTGTCTTGGTAGTGTGGCCCAATGTAATAGTTGTCATGTAGGGCCCTGTGGCACAGCCTCCCCAACCCCATAACCTGGGTACTTGAGGTGCACCCTTCTTGTGGGCTGAGTACACTCTGTTGTAGTTGATCCTTGGTTGCTGTTGGTAGGTCAGTGGGAGGGATTTACTCAGGGCAGTGAGCTGCAAGGGTTGGTTGTGATCACTGACCTGACCACCAACCTTTGTCCTCCGTGGAAGATCAACTATGCAGAGGCAGGGTGGTGGTGCTCCAGTGTGATCAGTAGCTGTGCACTGGGTGCTTTGGCCCTGGGGTTCCCAGGTAGTACAGGCCAAGATCAGCCCCCACCTATATTTTGCTTGGGGCATGTGCTGCTTCTGCTGGGGTTGGAGAGACCAAGGTGAAGCCAAGCTGTGACTGGCTGCCAGTAAGACTCACTGAAGCCAGCTGTTGGCTTGTTTGATAGGATTTAGGAGACCAACCATTCATATGGAAAAGCAGCTTGGGTGAGCCCATAAATTGGGTGGGTAGAGCCTCTGCATTTCCAAGGTGGGTCACAAAGTGTTGGTCTGGTAGATGAAGTCACAGATATGACACCAACCTACTTGGCTGTGTGGGGTGGGGCATCAGCAAAGGGACAGTGGCCTGTGCTACCCCTGATGCCGGACACCACTCTTCCTGTATATCACAGGTGTCTTTCAAGTTGTCACCCTGGCGCTGGAGCCAGAGGGAATGAGTCTGATAAGGCAAGACTGGGTTCCCCAGGAGGAACTGCTTAGGGCTCCAGCAGCTTCCACCAATTCAATCCCCACTGGTTTTCACAGCCGTAAGTTAAAGGGGGGACTTCCCGGCCCTGGAATTCTGTGCTGGGGGCATTGTGTGGGTCTGGGACTCCTTGCTCCCAAGATACCCCTCCCATATTTTTATCCTTAGGGATGTGGGACCAGGCCTTTCCACATCTCCCCTCCTACCAGTGTGGATGGATGTGATTTCTTCAATTCCATAGTTGTCAGACTTCAACTTGTTTTGAGTTACGGTGGTTCTACATTTTAGTTGAAATTTTGATGTGGTTGTGTGGTGAGGTGAGCCATGTCTTCCTATGTTGCCATCTTGACTGGAAGCCCAGCTTCTGTTCTTGATTTTAATCAGGTGTAAGTAGTGGGATTGTAAAACATTGATCTCTGAATACCATAGGGAGCATTTTTTTTCTTATATTAAATGGGTGTTGAAGTTTTAACCTCTCCAGCCATATAGGTAGCTGAAATTTACTAAATGGGCTGGAGATAGTAGCTTCTGTTTCTTGTACATAATTGGAAAGTGGGGTGCTGGAAATGAGTGGATTAAAACTGATCTGGGTTCCTAACATTCTGTCTGGCTTACCTGTCACCCCCATCCTGTCTATAGTAGGACAAGTGGTATGTCTGGTTAGGGTAACACTCCTGGGTTGCAGCTGGTCCAAGGATCCTGACTACTGGACCACCTTGTCCTAAGACCTGATTGCTGCATTTTGTTCTAGATCTGTTGCTGGTATCAAATAGGGATGCTCTAAGTCCCAGTTCTAAGCTGGTGGTCTAAACAGACCCATCTTCTGTAAGCTGCAATAGTACTTCAGATGTCCCTCAATTTTATACCAGTGATCTCATACAGATTTAATGTTTGGTGTGGTTGTAGATATGTTTACCTCTGCTATTTTTTGGCCTTGGGTAATTTTTTTAAAGTAACTAGGTCTGGAGGTCATTCAGACACTTCATGTGCTTCTGAGTGGACGAGGGATGTCTCTAGTCCTTTTCCTATCCATCTGTAATGGCAATATGTATAGCTCTGTACCAAGTATCCATGAGGAACCAGAGGTAGCTAACATCCCGAAACATGAAGGCAAGGCAGTGTCAACTAGAAGCTGTGCTGTCATGCTACAGCGCCTGTGGGGATGGGAATGGCTAATCAATGGGAAGGCATCTATATTCCCTGTGGACTTCAGGAGGAAAGCCAAGCTGCTGAGGAACTTTCCAAGAGTTCAGGTGGACTTGGAACATTTTGCAATGCTTTCTTAAAGCCAATAGATGAATATGAGCCACGTCAGAACTATAATGTTAGGAGGTTTAGTCAGGTTGTCTTTGTTTTTAAGTTTGAGAGGGTGTTAAGTTGATTGCTTTATGAGACCTGACGGCTAGTGATCTTGGAAAGTTTCTGCTAGTGATCTTAGGAAAGTTGTGTTGTTAGCACACAACTACACTTCTTAGGTAATGCATTTTACCTAAAGGAAGATAAGGGAATGCCTATCAGCAAGGGAAGACCACCCCAGGTCTGGTCTCTAAAGCTTTGGTAGGAAATAAAGATCAGTGGTGGCCCAAGCAGTGGGCCAGCAACCTTACTACATGTTCACTTGTCCCACCCCCCACCCCCCCCGTTTTTTGGGCAAATTCAGCATTTCATTTGCCTTGCCTTCCTTTTTAGGTTGGGTTCGTTTGAGGTAATACCTAGACCCAGCTCTAATTTGTGATTTCCCTTTGGGAGCTATTTTGAGCAGAGACGTGCCTTGCACTGCACTATCAGCCTTCCTCCTGAAGGCGGCAGAAGCACCCAGGGCAGCCACATGCCCTCAGCTGTGGGGACTCTTCAGGAGAGACTGAGAGGGTAAGCCAGGCATTCCTACAGAGCTGCTCAAATGATCA
Source organism: Sturnira hondurensis (assembly GCF_014824575.4). NCBI lineage: Eukaryota > Metazoa > Chordata > Mammalia > Chiroptera > Phyllostomidae > Sturnira > Sturnira hondurensis. The sequence goes on along the minus strand of NW_028091817.1, from coordinate 53,606 downwards.
TCCTGTAATGGAGAGAAATGCCGTGAAATCAGAGATTTCAAGTTATACTTCCCATATCAGTCCAGGATTCATGTGGGCCTCAGATGCCTGGTCATCTGAGATAACCTGTATCACTGAGGCTACTCCTTTACTGAGAACTTAACCTGGAACTAATGTTAAACAGCTGCAAGGTAATAGGTGCTCAGCTTTGGTCCATGTGACACACCTGGGAGGAAGGTCAGGAGGACCCTCCCCTTGCCTGGGTGGGCAGAACAAAGATTGCATAGTTCGGGTTTGGTAAACTCTGTTTTACCAGATTACACAAAAATCAAGTTATTAAGGGTTTTTTTTTCCTTATCTATGTATGTAGTGTATTTTATAGAAAAGGATTCTGGATGCCAGAGTTGGGGGACATACCAATTTCCAGAGGTTCCTAGCTTTGGAGTATGTATACCTTTGGAATGGTGTCCATGTTCCAGAGGCCCGAACACTTTCTTCACTGGGAAGAAGGCAGGAGAAGAGTGGACAAGGCCTGAGAATATCTTGGCACTCCCAGCCTCAGCCTTCCTGTCAGCAAACCTTTCCTCCTGCTAAGGCTTCATTGGTAGACTGAGTGACTCACATAGCCATTTTAGGAGAATTTTAGTTGGGTTTTATTTTCAACTCACATGCTTTACAAAACTTTAAAGCTCAAACTATAGGGCCACTCAGCCAAAGGAGAACTGGTAATCCCTGCCCACTGCCATTTTTATTTTTGGTGGTTGCCTTCTAGCTCTTGCCCACAAGCACTAATTCATCTTGTACACCCTTGGCTAACAGAGTTTGGGGTAAGGTGTAGGATTTCTGCTGAAACTTGCTGCAGAGGTTATGTAGCAGAAGTTACATAGCCAGCTGCTTATGTTTTAGGAACTGTTTATTACTGGCCTTATTTCATTGCCACGTCATAGATCCTTTCCTATCCTTTCAGTGCAGTTTGGAGATGCAGTGGAGATTACCTGCTTTTGCCGTGTTGCCTCCACCCTGTAACACAAGAGGGGACTATTTATGCCCCAAAGATCAACCTAAGATGAGGCAAGGTATGGGAACAACAAACAGTCCTGCTGCGGTGTTAGGCTAGTACTAATTACTCTTTTTTTTCTTTTTTAAAAATATGTTTTATTGATTATGCTATTACAGCTGTCCCATTTCCCCCCCCTTCATTCCCCTCCACCCTGCACACCTCTCTCACCCACATTCCCCCCCTTTAGTTCATGTCCATGTGTCGCAAGTTCTTTAGCTTTTACGTTTCCCATGCTATTCTTGTCTTCCCCTGTCTATTTTCTACCTATCATCTATGCTACTTATTCTCTGTACCTTTTCCCCCTCTCGCCTCCCCCTACTCCCCTGTTGCTAACCCTCCATGTGATCTCCATTTCTGTGGTTCTATTCCTGTTCTAGTTGTTTGCTTAGTTTGTTTCTGTTTTAGGTGTGGTTGTTAATAATTGGGAGTTTGCTGTCATTTTACTATACATGTTTTTTATCTTCTTTTTGTTAGGTAAGTTCCTTTAGCATTTCATAAAATAAGGGCTTGGTGATGATGAACTTTTTTAACTTGACCTTATCTGAGAAGCGCTTTTTCTGCCCTCCCATTCTAAATGAAAACTTTGCTCAATAGAGCAATCTTGGATGTAGGTCCTTGCCTTTCATGACTTGGAATACTTCTTTCCAGCCCCTTCTTGCCTGTAAGGTCTCTTTTGAGAAATCCGCTGACAGTCTGATGGAAACTCCTTTGCAGGTGACTGTCCCCTTATCTCTTGCTCCTTCTAGAATTCTCTCCTTCATTTTAATCTTGGGTGATGTAATGATGGTGTGCCTTGGTGTGTTCCTTCTTGGGTCCAACTTCTTTGGGACTCTCTGAGCTTCCTGGACTTCCTGGAAGTCTATTTGCTTTGCCAGGTTGGGGAAGTTCTCCTTTATTATTTGTTCAAATAAGTTTTCCACTTGTTGCTCTTCCTCTTCCCCTTCTGGTACCCCTATAATTCAGATGTTGGAATGTTTAAAGATATCCTGGCGGTTCCTAAGCCTCTCATTTTTTTGAATTCTTGTTTCTTCATTTTTTTTCTGATTGGATGTTTCTTTGTTCCTTCTGGCCCACTCCATTGACTTGAGTCCCAGTTTCCGTCCCGTCACTATTGGTTCCCTGTGCTTTTCTCTTGATTTTACTTAGTGTAGCCTTCATTTTTTCATCTAATTTGTGACCAAAATCAACCAGTTCTGTGAGCATCCTGATCACCAGTGTTTTGAACTGTGCATCTGATAGGTTGGCTATCTCTTCAATACTTAGTTGTATTATTTCTGGAGCTTTGATTTGTTCTTCCTTTTTTGGCCATTTTTTTTTTTAATCTTGACGTGTGTGTTATGTAGTGAGGGGCGAAGCCTTAGGTATTCACCAGGGCAGGGTAACCCAGTGGCTGGGTTGTGATGTTGTATGTGGGGGTGCCGTCTGAGAGGGAACAGTGGCGCTTCCTCCCCTCTCTGTCGGACCTCAGTCCCTTCTGCCGCTTACCCCAAGCAAACTGGGCCTTCTGGTGCTGATTCCCATGTGGGTGGGCTTGTGTGTGTTCTAGGACCCTGTGGGTCTCTCCAACAAACTCTCCTGTGAGTCTGGGAGTCTCCCTGCGCCTCAACCCCCACAGGTATTTTCAGTCAGTGTTTTGAGGCTTCATTTCCTGGTGCTAGGACCTGGGTTGCGCTATGTGTCCTGCTCCCCAGTTATCTGCATGAGAATGTGGGACTGCTGCTGGGTCAGTCAGCCACCTTGTGCATGGTGCCCCACCTCTCAATTGCCGCCTTGCTGGGTCTGCCCATTGCCACCCCATGCCTGGGGTCTGCCTGCTGCCGTCCTGTACCCCCAGGGTGTCTTGAATACCCAGTGTCACTGCTTCCTGTGCTGTGACCCCTCTCTGCTCAGCTGCCCGACTCCACCCCACCTACTGGTCTGGCTGAATGTGTCTGTTTCAGCTCCTTGGCTGACCGACTTCCATACAATTCAATTTTCTTTCAGTTCTGGTGGTTATTTTGTATCTAAATTTTTGTTGTCCTTATTTTGGTTGTGCAAGGAGGCAGTGTGTCTATGCCTCCATCTTGGCCGGAAGCATACTACACTCTAATTACTCTTGATTTAGGCCTGATAACTCATGGTGATTTTTTGCATAGTTGATGGAAGTTCCAACTCCATGTTTTCCTGTACTGCCAGGGCAAAAAGGTTTCTGCAGAGCAGTTGAGCAGTTGAAACTTCAAGCTAGAATCAGCCGTTGAGACTCCAGTTGGCTTCAGCTGTGGCTCCTGGGGCCTCTGCTCCTTGGAGATAGTGATTGTATTTTGAGCCCACAGTTGTGTTGCGAGGCTGGCATCCCAACCCAGCATGTATTTGGGGGCAGAAAACGTGGGAAGAGGAAGAGTACAGGAAAAGGTTCCTCGGGATGAGAGAAGGAGCCAGTCAGCAAACAGGTGATGCATGAAGCCTCACTACCTTCCGTGAAGCCGACCAGGGCCTGCTCAGCAAACACCCTGCTCCAGAAGAAATCCCAACTGGGCAAGAGGGAAACATTGGAAATGTCTGCTGCAAGTTCTACAGGACTTGCAGGAAGGGTTTTTCCTAAAGTCTGGTTTGTTTGTGTCTACAGCGCTTTTGACCCTTGATGCACTGTCTGTTAAAGCACTTGTCACACTACGGAGGGGTAGGCAGGGAATGTGAAACTGACTGGATGTGGTGACTTACTCAGAGAGGAGAGCCTATTGCAGGGTCCTGGTTGGGCAAGCCAAGAAGGGATGTGGCAGAAGGCTGGCAGTGTCATGGCACTCCTGCATCACCAGTTTTGGCAGGATCTGATTCCAGCCTAGCCACATGTAGATAAGCACCCACTCCCTACATTATCCCCTTACGCTTCATTTAAAAAACCTAAGTTTGATCATGATTCTTGCAAAAGAACCACAACTCCCCATTTGATTCAACATAAAAGCCCAAGTTCTTCCAACTACTACACTACTGCCTGAATTGCTCTTCTCCTCTGAGGTTACAGTTTCCCAAAGTGTCCACAATGGGGTTTCTAATCTCGTGCATTCTGTTCTCTTCCTCTTGACTCTGGGCTGATTTTAGTGTAGAACAGAAGTGACACTGGGGGCTTTCTCCCAGAATGATGGACCGCAGGAAGCATCATTCTTGGTGCTCCTTGCTCCCTAACTTTTGGACAGAAGCAGAGTCTTGGGTGGCAGAAAGACAGTGAATCTCTGAATTAGAAAGTGGATGAGGCTTGATATATATAACATCCAGGAACATGGGTGTCTTGTAGCCTGTGACTCATGCTTGTTAAGAACTGTATGTTCTAGGCAATAAACAACTTAATGGGCCCACTTCTGAATGTAAGACCATTCCTTTTAGGTGATATGGGCCCAACTCCCCCAGGGTGAACAGGATATCTTCGAGAACAACTTGCTTAAGATGGCGTTGATCTTGTCAAGACCTAGAAATCTTTTTGGGTAACAGGTGTCTGGAATTCTTGGCAAAGGAAGTAGGAGTGCAGGGCCACGGATACACCAATATGAGGAGAGTGAAGCTTGGGTGGTTACTAGGGACATGAATGCTGTCAGCAAACCATTTAAGTGCTATCAGGCAAACAAAGGGAGAGATTGTTGTGGGTGGTGCCAGGTATGGTGGGTTGGAGAGTCAGGGAAATAGTATTAGATTTGATTTGAAGAGCTTTGGTCATCAGGGCAGCCCTCAGAGTGGGTGAGCTCCCTTATGAGGTAGAGGTGAGCTGGTGGGGCAGGTGCTAGCTTTTGCTGACTCAGCTACGCTCCTTTTTGGTCAAGCCCCTGATATTTCTGTGGGTGCCTCTTCTCCATCCAGCCCTGCTCTTCTGAGGTTGCTGGCCCCACCCTCTGCTTTCAGGTGTGTGTGGCTAAAACTCTGAGGTCTGGCCCAGGAAGGCCTTCTCCCACTCAGACTTTAGAGACTGGCTTGCAGCTGGGAACGTGGCCCCATTAGGCCAGTGAGGGGGAGCCCTGGGACTTTTCCTGGGCTGTTGGTTGAGGGACATGCTCCCAGTTCCTTAGAGATGCCAGGTGGGTAAATGTGGCATTGCAGAGGTCCCTGATGGCATTGCTCCAACACCTGGGTCCATGTGCCATGCACTGTGCTGCTGCAGGGCACCCAAGGGTCAGTAGTTAGTCACCATCCAGTGTGGCTTGTGCCAGGACAGAGAGAGGCCCAGGGCTGGACTGGAGGTGGGGATCAGGGAAGCCTTCTTGAAGAGGGATTTAGACCCTATGCATGGCCTAGAGGGGTTATCTGGACAAAGTGGGTAGTAGGGAGGGATGAGTATTCCCAACCAAAGCAACAGAAGTAGGTCTGGCTGCTCTGGTCTGAGAGGTAGACCATGGAAAGGAAGAGTGGAAGCCAGAGCTCTCCTCAGAGCTCACTGGGATACTCATCAGAATCACCCAGGAAGGTGCTAAAAATGCACATTTTGGGCCTTCATTCCTGATTGTCACAAGTGGGATGTGGAGTGGGTGGTACCCAGGAATGTGTATTTTTACCCAGCACCCTAAAGACCTCTGATGAGGGCCCTGTACCCACACTTTGAGCAGGGAGACAATGCCATTGTGTAGACCAGAAGATCCATGAGTACCTGCTGAAGCAGGAGGAAACCCAGAACCTCCCAACCTGGCACTGGTCTTAGACTAAGGGTGCCCTGTTTGTGCCGCACCTTTGCCGAACACAAGCTGCTGAGCTTCTGGTGTGGCTCACCATCCCTCTTGCTTGACTCAGAGTACCCCAGGGTTTTGGAGCTTCAAGGACATCTCTCCATAAGAGAGGCCACTCTGAGGCCCCTGGGGAGGGGAACTCAGGGGCCTGGAACCCTTTCTAGGCTATGCTCCCTCTGCAGTTCTGGCCACCTGGCTTTGTGCTGCTCCTCACCTTTGTCAATATTTATTTCTTCCCTTGCCTCAAATTGCCTGGTATTTGCTTAAAAGGGCAGGGACAGATGTGGGAGATCTTGCCTCCTTGTTTTGTACTCTACTTCCTGGCATTTCTATGCAGCCTGCCTTGTTTTTGGCAAGTGGGCTCACCAGACACCCCTGCCTCTGCCACTGTGCCCCAGCACAAGGCCCAAGGCCAGGAAGTTTTCTCACTTGACTCCATTTCCTCTCGGAGGCAGCTTGAACCTGTCTTCTGGCTCCACAGGCACCATATGTGGCCTACAGGCCTAGAACTCAGGTACTCAGAACATTCTAAATATTCCTATATCTCTCCTCCTACCTCCTCTAACCTCACAAAACCATAGCACCATGATCAAAACCAGGGCATTAACCTTGATATAACACCCCTAGTCCATCTAAAGACCCTGTGAGAACCTCACCTACTTTTCCAGGAACGGCCTTCTTTTGCTCCAAGAAAACATTCAGGATCTCACATTTGCATTTACTTTTTTTTTCTCTCTGGTGTCCTGTCATCTGCAATAGTTCCTGGGTTATTCCTTGCCTTTGAGGACCTGGATAACAATGAAGAGTGTTGACCAGTTACTTTGCAGAACATCCCTCAGTTCAGGCCTTTTGTGTCTCATAATTTGGTGGAGGTCCTGCGTCCCAGGCAAGGACATCACAAATGTGGATATTTAACCCTCCACACAAACATCTTGGGAAAGATAACTTGAGGCTATGCAAATCCCTTTTATCTTCAGACATTCCATAGATTCTAGCATCTGTCATCTAATCTTGTCTGCAATAGTCACCTCTGTGCTGTTTGCCTACTGCTGACTTCCCTCTTCCCTCAATCCTTCCACATTTATTGACTGGATTTCCCGCTGCAAGAAAGAGCTGTCACTTCTCCATCAATTTATTATTTTTTTAAAAAAATTTAAATATTGACTTCTGGTCAAGATGGCAGTGTAGGCACAACCACATAAAAATTATAACTAAAATATAGAATAATCATCACTCAGAGCCATTAGAAATTGAGTTAAATGGAAGTCTGACAATGGAATTAAAGAAACCACATCCATCCAGACTGGTAGGAGGAATGCAGATGTAGAAAGGGCTGGTTCCTCACCCAGGTATGGTGGATAAAAATTTGGGAGGGATGTCTCAGGAGTTAGGAGTCCCAGCCCCAACCATACCAGGTCCCCCTAGCCCAGGGTTCAAGTGTCTGGAAGATAAGCCCCCATAACTTCTGGCTGTAAAACCCGGCAGGGATTGAGTAAGTGGAAGAAACTACTGGAGGCCCAAGCAACTCTTAAAGACATACCCCACAGACTCACCTACTCAGACTCACTCCCTCTGTGCTCCAGCACTGGGGTAGCAGCTTGAAAGACAAAAGTGGTATACAGGAAGAAACTGAAGTGTCTGGCGTCAAGGTGAGCAGAAGCCACTGCCCCTTTTGTCCCTTTTCTGAATTCTCCCCCCACAGAGCTACAGAGCTGGCAAGCTGGTGCCATATCTGAGACTCCATAAATGTGGGTAACACTGCTTGACCTGCCTTGGAGATCCCCAGAGACTTTGCTTCCTCCTCCCCCTCAACTTATGGGCCCACCCAAGCTGCTTTTCCATATAAATGGCTGGTCTTGGCTCATGCTCCACAACTTCCTAGAGCCTCTTAAACAAGCAAGAGCTGGCCTCAGTGAGCCCCAGTCCCACCAATAGCAGCAGCCAGCCTAGATTCACAATTTGGCTTTGCCAGGGAAACCAAGCCCAGCATAAGTAGCAGCCATCTTAAATTGCTTTATAGCTCAGGGAGTGGGGCCCTGAGCAAAACACAGATGGGAGCTGACCTTGCCCTGCACCACCTGGGAAACCCCAGTGCCAATGCATCCAGTGGACACCTGCAGATCACACTGGAGCACCACCACCCTGCCCCTGCACAGATGATCCTTCACAGAAGCGGAGATTGGTGGTAAGTGATTGCAGCTAATTGTTGCAGCTGACTGGCCTGGGTAAATCCCTCCCATTGACCTGCCAACAGCAACGGAGGATCAACTACAAGAGAAGGGTGTACTCAGCCCACATTAAGGGCACACCTGGAGTACCCAGCTTGGGTGATGGGGAGGCTGTGCCACTGGACCGTATAGGACACCTACTACATTATTCCACACTCCCAAGGCATGGAGTCAAAGCAGCGTTACCTAATAAATAGAAATAAACACAGGAAGGCTGCTGAAATGAGGAGAAAAGGAAACATGGCCCAAATGAAAGAACAGATCAAAACTCTAGAAAAAGAACTAAACAAAATGGAGATAAGCAATCTATCAGATGCAGAGTTCAAAACAGTGTTTATAAAAATGCACAAAGAACCTAGTGAGGAACTCAACAGCATAAAAATGATCCAGTCAGAAATGAAAAATACACTAATTGAAGTAAAGAACAATTTACAGAGAAACAACACTAGAGTAGGTGAAACTCAGAATAAAATTAATGATTTGGAACATAAGAAAGTAAAAACCAACCAATTAGAACAAGAAGAAGAAAAAAAGAGTCCATAAAAATGAGGATAGTGTTAACAGCCTCTGGGACAACTTCAAGAGGCTCAACCCATTCATATCATGGGGTGCCACAAGTAGAAGAAAAAGAGCAAGAAATTGGAAGTCTATTTGAAAAAATAGTGAAAGAAAATAAATGTGCAAGTCTAGGAAGCATAGAGAGTCCCAAACAAGATGGATGCAAGAGGCCCACTCCAAGATACATCATTATTTAAAGCCCAAAGTTTAAAGATAAAGAGAGAATCTTAAAAACAGCAAGAGAAAAGCAGTTAGTTATCTACAGGGAGTTCCCATAAGACTGTCAGCTGATTTCTCAAAAGAATCTTTGTAGGCTAAGAAGGGATTGAAAAGAAATACTCAAAGTCATAAAAAGCAGGGACCTATAGCCAGGATTACTCTACCCAGCAAAGATATATTTAGAATTGAAGGGCAGATAAAGAGCTTCCCAGACAAAAAAAAAAAAAAAAACTAAAGGAGCTCATCATCACTAAACCAGTATTATATGAAATGTTAAAGGAATTTATTTAAGAAAAAGAAGATCAAAACTGAGAACAATAAAATGGCAAAAAGACATGTCTACCAACAATTGAATCTAAAAAACAAACTAAGCAAGTAGGAAGAACAAAGACAATCATGGATACGGAGAAAATATTGATGGTTGCCAGATGGGAAGGAGATGGAGAATGAGTGAAGAGGTCAGGGGTTTAAGAAATACAAATAGGTAGTTACAGAATAGCTATGGTGATGTAAAGTACAGTATAGAAAATGGAGTAGCCAAAGAACTTATATGCATGACCCATGGACATGAACAATGGTAGGGGTATTGCCTGAGGGAGTGGAGGGTGCTGGGTAGAGGGGGGCAAAGGGGAAAAATCAGGACAACTATAACAACATAATCAATAAAATATAATTATTTTTTTATTTCAAAGAGAGAGGAAGGTGGGGAGAGAGAAGGAGCAAGTAATATCAATGTGAGAGAAACATCGTTCAGTTACCTCCCGTGTGCACCCTGACTGGGGACTGAAGTTGAAACCTATGCATGGGCCCTGACAGAGAATCAAACCCATGACTCTCTGGTTTATGGGATGATGCTCCAACCAACTGAGGCACACTGGCAAGGGCTGCTCCATCAATTTATTTAATCAAGTAGTCATTTATGTCAATACAGATTCAGTATTTTTTGTTTTATGGGTTATATAATCCAATACTATTATTATCTATTTTATTGTTTAAATTATTTTAACCCTGGCCATTCAGAGGTCCTTCAGGGCTCCTGTGTTCTTTCAACAAGTCTTTTTCTGGTTTCACACAAAATTCCAGGATTTGCTGCTGGTCTCATCCAGCCAATTGTTAGATATTCTCTTTGAGTTCTACATAGATTGCCACAGATCACATCTTCTGTCTGATATTAGTTAGGGGCCAGATTATACCCAAAACATATTCCTTAGTTAATTGGTATGTTGGCAGAGCTTGTTCTTTAGAAAAACTTCCCACCAATTGGAGTTGGAAGTTGTGATCACTGATAAAACCAGGCGGAACCCAAGTAGGCTCCAACTGTACTGTCTTTTACAGCTTATGTTCCTTCTACCTGAATGTCTCCATGGAGTTCAAAAGCTCCAGAATAGTACCAACTTGTAGCTCCCTTTGCCTGGCATATGGAATGATGCCATAAATTCATGATGATAATCTTGATGTTTATCTAAGCTTTTTTAAAAAAAAGATTTTATTTACTTTTAGAGGGAAGAGAGGGAGAGAGGGAAACATTGATGTGTGATAGAAACATCAGTCATTTGCACACCACCCCCCACCCCCCTACCCCCAAACCGAGGACTTGGCTCACAACCCAGGCATGTGCCCTAACCAGGAATCAAACCGGTGATCTTTTGGTTTGCAGGCCATTGCTCAATCCACTGAGCCATACTAGCCAGGGTACTTTTGTCTGAGCTTTACCTGATTTTACCAACTGAGAAAGCTGGAAAGTGTCTTAATCTGGGTTCTCCCAGAGGCTGACCTTATTGTAAGGCTTCAAGTGCAAGTACCTTCTATGGGAGGTGATCTCAGTGGGGATTGGAGAAAAGAGACAGGATATGGAAGGCAGCCATTATCGTATTATCAAGCACATCATTACTATGTATGACTGAAGCTCAGTCCTGCTGGAGAACCCTGGGGACAGTGTAGAAAATGCACCCAAGAATTCTGTCCTTCAGGAGCTGGGGTGTTTAGATACTGACTCCCTTTAGTTCGTGGTTGAAGGCTGCTCCTGGGCTTGCCAATTCCCTACTTCTAAGTGCACAGGCAGAGTGGGCTCTTGCTGTTAGAGAAGTCACTTGGATCAAAAGCAGGGAGGGTCTACAGGGTATAGGTAAGGCACCAATAGCACCCAATACAGGCATATCTCCATCTTACAGGTGAAAAAACAGGTACAGAGAAGTGAAGTGACTCACTTTGGGTTTCAAAATAGTAATGAGGCCTGTTACTTGAGGCTATGAGTTTGAGTAAGGACTATGTTAGATGGTTCTCTGAAATCTATTCCCTTTGGCTCTGTTTCTTATGGCAGGTTCTTCCTCTGTTTCCTGCTCACTGGCCTGGAAATGACCTCTTAGGCTTGGCAGGGAGCATATATGCACAAGGACACACCCAAGCAAAATGAGTGATGGTTTGGCCTAATGTCTTGGTAGATGCAACTTCATTGTTTGAGTTGGATGGGGACAAGCCATTGTATTATTTCAGGAGGCCTGAATTATGTCAACCCCATTAACAAGCAGTGTTAAAATATTAGGCAAATAGATGGAAGAAACTGCTGGCTTCTTGTTTGCTTAGACTGTTGGGCTGACAGAGAATTTGTTTATCTCTGACACCAGTTCATCTGAGACCTCCAGAAGATAGAGCTTCCCTGCACTGTGCTGCACTGGGCTATGTTCCAATTTCTCACTGTTCCCCTGTCCCCTCCCCACCTTCCAAATCAAGTTCTTGGTTCTTTGTCTGACTGCCATTTTCCCATAGCCCCTCATATATTCCCAGCCTATTCCCCTGGTGAACTTTTGGACCTGGGCTATCCTTATGAGCCTGGAGAGGGAGTTCTGAGCCAGAGGACCTGGGCTCTGCCAACAAACAAGTGGGCATACAGGACCCAGGTACCCCAATTTCCCACAGGAGGAATGGAACATTTGAAGAGGAAATTACCCTTGCCTGGTCCACCTCCCCAGACCACCCAGAACTTCAGAGTGGATGCAGTTAGTTGCAAAAGGATTGTCACACCCCCGGCCTGGCTGCCTTCCTGGGCTCCAAAACACATCAAAACAGCTTGTAAGCATATAAAAAGAAGTTCCACCTCACAGGCATTCAGGAACATGTGAATTAGAATAAGATACTAACGGTGGTGGTGTGAGGGGGTGTCTAGTCCCTACAGGGGTAAGTTGACACTATTTTATCACAAAAATTAAAAAAGCCCATATCCTAAACCTCAGAGAATTACTTCTTTAAATCTGTAGCAGAGAGTCCCTCATGCAGATGCATAAGGATGGGCAGGACGCACGAGGCTCTTCACAAAAGCAGCGCTTCTCAGCAGTCCGTGGGGCAAGCTCAGTCTTTATTTCTAATCTGTTGCAAACTCATACATCTCTACTAAAATGAATTACTAGAGAAATGAAAATTTAACAACCAAAGACATTCAACATGCAATTTCCCAATATTTATTGTGAAATTTGACAAAACATGACTCTGCCCAACAGCCATAAAAGTTCCTTGGTGCTCACCCCCACTCTCTAATCTCATTTCATCATGCAGTGCTAACACACAGTGCGGGCTTGCCCGTATCTCACCAGCAGCGTGTGACCACAGACTTTGAGTAGCATGACCCTGCTCGGTTGCTTGCAAACAAAACAAACAAAACTGGAAAGAACCTAAATATTTATCAGTAGAAGAATGTCTACATAAACATATTATGTCCATACTATAAAATCCATGTACTAGTCAAGAATCAAATGGAAGATTTATAAGTGCTGACATGGAAGGGTGGCTGAGAGACATATTGAGTTGGAAAAAAAACAACTGCTAAAGGGTACAGTTTTCTCATGTGTTAAAGGTGAAAAAAGTCCACAATAAAACAATATTTCTTATGTGTGTATAAATATGGATAAACATATATAGAAAAGGTACTGAAAATACTATTGAGAATGGCCAGCGAAAGGGGACTCTTTTGTAATGGTTTCTTTTTTATAAAAATAAGGTATTTAGATATTACTTGTAAAATTAATAAAAAATCTAACATCTAAGCAAGGTTGATCTAAGGCAGGCAAAGCCTTATCCTACTTCTCAAGTTACATTAGAAACCAAATTTTCCAGACTTTTTCTATCTCCCAACAGAGGGACACATCATATACTACTATGCAGCTGAAATATGAATTAAATAAATAATCAGTATCAAGGGCGAACTCACTTGAAAAATGCCCTGGCCCCATTTCCAGCTTGAGAGGCTGGGAGGGGACTGGGTGATTTGTGGGTTGGTAGCATATGAGTCCCTTTGTGAGGTGGCTAGAGGCAGAAGAAAGAATTTGATTTTAGATTCAACCATTGAGTAAAATTCTAGTACCTGAGTTCTGAGCACAGGTATTTAATCTTGGCTCTATCCTGAATCTTAGCTCAGAATATAGTAAGGGGAGATGAAACCAAATTGGATCCATGGGGAGCCCAAACACTGTTAACAAAACAAACCCACTATCCCAGGTTAGTATTGCCAACCACCAGGTAGGAACTGTGGCTCTCAATGCCAGAGTTTGTTAACAAGGAAAGGAGCTATTTATTCATAAGTTATGCAGGTTTAGAATAGTGGCAGAATGTTGCTGTTAAAATCCCAAAGTCCCTTTAAAACACCCGCAAACACACACATAGTCCTGCTTTCCCCCATTTGCCCGACCAGGCCAGTAAGGGGTACTGTTGGAAGTCTATAGCTGGGCTAGCCTCCGGCTTCTTCCCAGTACTCTGTGCTCATCTTGGCAGGTCTCCTGCAGCCCCAGCATCCTCAGCTCTGCTGCCATGATCTCCAGCTCTTAATCCAAAACCATGTTGCACCTACTTGCGGCCCACTGGCAAGAGTCCTTTTGCCACTTTTCTTTCCGCATGGTCTTGCATCCTGTCTGCCCCCGTCCCCCGCCCCGCCCCCCAATGCCTGCCACCTGCAGCATAGTCCTGCATTGTCTCCTGTTGTCTCTCCTCATAATCTCTGTCCCACCCACAGGGCAGCACGCCTTTAGTTTCAATTTCATCCTGGTGCCTCTTCCGTAACCCCATTTCTGACTCCTCCCACAACTGGCTACACCTGTCAGCACTCCCATATTTTCAGCCTTTCTGGGCTGTCATAGTTAGTCCAGGCAGGCTGTTGCCCTGTGGCATGGAGCGAACCATTTCCAAGCTCTCACCCAGGTGCTGTAAGGGGAGCTGCCTCCCAGTTACATCTTGGGTCAAAGCCATGTCCTTCTCCCTAGCAAGCCTGCTGTTGATAGGCAAAATAACCATTTCTGCACATAGATATGAATACTAGTCTGCTGTTCTTGGTAAGTAAAATAACTCTCAATGGTCCTGCTCCATGTGTCCCATCCCCCAGTCAGGCTTGTGGGGGTGGGGATATCCTATATTCCCAAACACCCTGATTTCTGCATCCCATTACAAATCCCCCCTTTGGGGGGCCCTGGAGCCTCAGCCTACACCCGTCACAGAACCCTTCAGAGGTGAAGAGAAGGGTGCTGGAAGGCAGGTGGAGTGTTCATGAAGTGAGCAAGAGGGAAACAATGGAATCCTCAGTGGGCAGTGGGGAAGTGGAAAAATGCATGACTTATACCATAGAACCCCAAAAGACCCTTTTATTTTCTCTTCTACGGGTTCTTTAACCCTAGACTTTTGACATTCATGCTCATTCATTACCTTTGTATAAATTTTTTATATGAAAAATTATGCCCTTTCATTCTGATAGTTTTATTGTATAATTGCCTTGATAATCTTCTCCCCCGCTGTTTCTCTGTTTTTCTTCTGGAACTCTTCCTAGCTGGCTGTCAGACAACCTGGATTCCTACTGTTATTTTTCTTATGTTTTCTTTCCTAATTTTCATGTAATCATTTTTTGTTGTTGCTGATCTACTTTTGAAAAACATCGTTGGCTTTATCTTCTGAATGCTTCTGTTAGATTTTTAAAATTAAATTTTTTATTTTGAGATAATAGTTAATACACATGCAGTTCCAAGAAATAATACAAAGAGATACTGTGTACCTTTACCCTTCTCCCAGCTGTAGCATCTTGCACAATCAGGATATTGACATTGATGCAGTTAAGATACAGAACACTTTTTAAAAAAANGCTGATCTACTTTTGAAAAACATCGTTGGCTTTATCTTCTGAATGCTTCTGTTAGATTTTTAAAATTAAATTTTTCATTTTGAGATAATAGTTAATACACATGCAGTTCCAAGAAATAATACAAAGAGCTACTGTGTACCTTTACCCTTCTCCCAGCTGTAGCATCTTGCACAATCAGGATATTGACATTGATGCAGTTAAGATACAGAACACTTTTTAAAAAAAGATTTTATTTATTTTTAGAGAGAACAGAAGGGAGGGAGAAAGAGAAGGAGGGAAGCATCACTGTGTAGTTGCTTCCTGTGTATCCCCTACTGGGTACCTGGCCTACAACCCAGGCATGTGCCCTGACTGGGAATTGAACTGGTGACCTTTCGGTTTGCAGGCCAGTGCTTAATCCACTGAGCCACACCAGCTGGGGCACAGAACACTTCAGTCACCACAAGGACCTTCCACATTGCTCTATCATAGCCACACCCACTTGCTTCCCACAATTGTTACCTCTTTAACCCATTTCTATAATTTTGTCATTCCCACAATGGAACTATAAATGGAATCACACAGTATATGTCCTTGGTGATTGGCTTTTTTTTTTTTTGCTCAGCATAGTTCTTTCATGTTATTCATTCTCTCATGAGATTCATTCATGTTATTGCTTGTATTAATAGTTCATTACTGTTTATTGCTGAGTAGTATTCCATGTTATTGATATACTATTATTTCTTTAACTATTTGCCACTTAGAGAAATTTAGTTTGTTTCCAGTTTTTGGCTATTACAAATTAAGCTGCTATAAACATTCATGTACAAGCTTGATTGTAAATTTTCATTTTCTGGGACAATTGCTGGGTCATGTCAGAGTCGTATGTTTAGATTTTTTAAGACCCTACCAAACTTCTCTAGGGAGGCGGCTGCGTTTTATGTTCCCATCAGCAGTGTTTGAAGGATTCATTGTCTCTGTGCCCTTACTAGCGTTTGATGTCACTGTTTTGTATTTTAGACATTCTGTTGAGAATCTTTTCATATGTTTATGCGCTACCAATATATCTTCTTCAGAAATGTCTCTTTATGTCTTTTGCACATTTTGTAATTGAATTGTTTTCATATTATTGAGTTTTGAGAGTTCATTGTACCATCTAGATACTGGCTCTTTGTTGGATAAGTGGTTTGCAAATATTTTCTCCTGGACTATAGTTTGTCTTTTCATCCTCTTAACAAGCTATTCCAGAGGGCAAAAGTTTTAATTTTGATAAAGCACTTATTGATATTGCTTTTATGAATAGTGCTTTTGAAACCAGAAAAGACCGGCATTCGTGCTGCCTGTCACATACCGAACCCAATAGGCAGAGACAGGGATTGAACCTCAACTTGAGCTTCATTCAGATGGCCAGAGATCTGAGAAGATGGTGGGTTCGTATCCTAACAGACAATCTTGCATTTCCTTCCAAGCCAGCCTTTTTATAACAGAGAACAAAGTGCTGTGAGGGCTTCTGAAATTCAGGAAAAATCAAATAAAAAAACTGCAGTATTCTTGCCCTGGGCAGTTAGCTGTCCCTGGGTGGGTGGGTAGGGGGGCATATGTTTCTCCCTGGAACACAATGGCTGGATATCTCCCCTTGTTCCCCAGGCATTAATCTTTAGCAGCTGTCTTTCCCTGGAGTCAGGCTGGGCCTTATCTGCAGTCCTAAAACAATAGCTTTAACATATGCATTACCTACCAGGCTAATTAACTATTTACCTTAAAACTAAAATTTTCCAACTCTTGAGTCCCCTTATCAAGTATAAACCCTAGGCCCTAGAGATTTTCTCCTATGCTTATGGGGGGCTAAAAAAATTAATACTTTTCCTCCTACCTTCTAAGTTTTTGTAGCTGGCTAATCAAATGAACAGAGACAGATGAACAGGAGAAAATGAAAGTTTTAGTTCATGTGATGAGGAATTCACATATGCATGAAATACCAAAGATAGTGAAACAACGTTGGGTATATAAGACATTTCTGGGCAAAGGAGAAGGAAATGAATGGAATATTAGATTTCAGAAGTGAGAATGGGCAATTTATAGGCAGTTGAGGAACAGGAACAAACTTGGCAGGAAAATTCTTGCTAGGTGAGTCAGAAAAAACATGGGACACAGTGGGCATCTACCTAACAGACCTGCCTGAAGCCCTCCTATTTACCATATTTAATTTACATTAGGCTAAAGAGAACATCCCAAGATTTTCTTCCTCAAGCAGGTTTTTCTGTCCGAATCTCTTGGGCAGGAAAGCGGGGAGGGTCAAAGATTTTTCTGAGTCTTGTTTCTTAATAAATAGCTTAAAATCAATATCCCAAAAAGGTAGTTTCAGGGTGGCAAAATTTTAGTAACCTTAACTTATTTTCAAAACTTTAACCCTGACTGGTGTGGCTCAGTGAATTGGGCATCATTGTCCCACACACCGAAAGGTCACTGGTTCTGGATTGTGGGCCAGGTCCCCAGTCAGTAGATAGATGTTTCTCTTACACATTAATGTTTCTCTCCCTTTCTTTCTCCTTCCCTTCTTCTCCTTTTAAAAATGAATAAATAAAATTTAAAAAATTTTATAGTTTCAGCCTTGGCCAGGTGGTTCAGTTGGTTGGAGCATTGTCCTGTACACTAAAGGGTTGAGTGCTGGAACCTCCACTAGGGTGCATACAGGAGGTAACCAATTGATGTTTCTCACATTGGTATTTCTCTCTCTCTTCGACATTCTCTAAAAGCAAAAAACATATCTTCAGAGAGAATTAAAATAATTGTATAGTTTTACATTGTATGTTTAAGTTCATGAAGCATTTAGAATTTTTATATTTAGTGTGAAGTTTAGGTTGATTTTTTTTTTTTTGGCCTATGGATGTCCAGTTACTCCAGGACCAGTTGTTGAAAAGGCTCTCTTTCTCTCTTTCCTCCATCAAGTTACTTTGGCAGCTTTGTGAGAAATTTGTCTGGCTAGTTTTGTGCACCTATCTTTGAATTCTGTTCCACTGACCAATAAATCTATTCCTCCAATGATACCATCCAACCTTGATTACTGTAGTGTTACAGTAAGTCTTGAAATTTGATGAGCTGATTTCTCCCTCTTTCTCAAAATTATTTTAGATATTCCAGCTCCTTTGTTTGTTGATGCAAATTTTAAAATAATACTCGCAGCAAGTGTCTATCTCATGCCACAAATAGCAAAGCATCCCAAAGAATAGTTGGAAAAGTTCTCAATGCACATGGGCTTGCCAGGAACCATATCTACAATGGCAGCATCACCAGATTTCAAAAACTTTGGGCCATCTTTCAGCTTTTTCCCCAGAGCAATGATCAGTCTTCCCCTTCAGTGCAGCGAATTTNTGTTTCTCACATTGGTATTTCTCTCTCTCTTCGCCTTTCTCTAAAAGCAAAAAACATATCTTCAGAGAGAATTAAAATAATTGTATAATTTTACATTGTATGTTTAAGTTCATGAAGCATTTAGAATTTTTATATTTAGTGTGAAGTTTAGGTTGATTTTTTTTTTTTTTTGGCCTATGGATGTCCAGTTACTCCAGGACCATTTGTTGAAAAGGCTCTCTTTCTCTCTTTCCTCCATCAAGTTACTTTGGCAGCTTTGTGAGAAATTTGTCTGGCTAGTTTTGTGCATCTATCTTTGAGTTCTGTTCCACTGACCAATAAATCTATCCCTCCAATGATACCATCCAACCTTGATTACTGTAGTGTTACAGTAAGTCTTGAAATTTGATGAGCTGATTTCTCCCTCTTTCTCAAAATTATTTTAGATATTCCAGCTCCTTTGTTTGTTGATGCAAATTTTAAAATAATACTCGCAGCAAGTGTCTATCTCATGCCACAAATAGCAAAGCATCCCAAAGAATAGTTGGAAAAGCTCTCAATGCACATGGGCTTGCCAGGAACCATATCTACAATGGCAGCATCACCAGATTTCAAAAACTTTGGGCCATCTTTCAGCTTTTTCCCCAGAGCAATGATCAGTCTTCCCCTTCAGTGCAGCGAATTTGCAAGCAGTGTGAGCTGTGACAATTCAGCACAGCTGCATATCCAGCACTGATCTGGCTTGGATGGTTCAGGATAATCACCTGAGCTGTGAAACTAGCTGCATTAGTCCATCATTTTTGCTGTCACAAGCCACATTGCCACAACAAATACCTTTGGCACACATGTTCTTGACATTGAAGCCCATTTGTCCCCAACAAGAGCTTAATGGCAAGTTTTATGGTGTACTTCAATGGATTTTACCTCAGTTGTAATGCTGACTGGAGCAAAGGTGACCACTATCCTGCATTTGAGAACACCAGTTTCCACTTGGCCCACAGAGATAATATCAATATTGTCTACAAAATATATTTTGTAGACATCCTGGAGGGGCAGATTCAGGGGCCTGTCAGTTGGAAGAGTTGGTGGCAGGATGCAATACAGGGCTGCAAGCAGTGTGGTTCCACTGGCACTGCCATCTGTCTGGGTGGCTTTTATCCTTTGAACCAAAGCATGTTAGCATTTGGAACCAGCAAATTGTCACCACTCCAACCAGAAATTGGCACAAATGCTACTATGTCAGGGTTGTAGCCAATTTTCTTAATGTAGGTGCTGACTTCTTTAACAATTTCCTCATATCTCTTCTGGCTGTAGGGTGGCTCAGTGGAATCCATTTTGTTAACACCAACAATCACCTGTTTTACACCCAGTGTGTCGGCCAGAAGGGCATGCTCATGGGTCTGCCCATTCTTGGAGATACACACTTAAATTCACCAACACCAGCAGCAACAATCAGGACAGCACAGTCAGCCTGGGAAGTGCCTGTAATCATGGGTTTGATAAAGCCTCTGTGTCCTGGGGCATAAATGATGGTCACATAATACTTGCAGGTCTTGAATTTCTACAGGGAGATATCAATTGTGATACTACACTCAGGTTCAACTTTCAGTTTATCCAAGACCTGGGCATACTTGAAAAGGCCCTTCCTCATCTCAGCAGCCTCCTCAGATTTTTCAATGGTCCTTTTGTTGATCCCACCACTATTGTAGATCATATGTACATCAGACTTCCAGGAGACTATGTCCCAACAGTGACAGTGTTGACATGAGTCTTTTCCTTTACCATTTTGGCCTAGATTTAGTGGTGGTTTTCGTGAAAACTTGTGAAAAAGCTCTGCTGCTTTGCTTGCGTCATCACACCTTGTCTTTAGGCTCCAGCGTCTCTTGCTCTAAGACTGGGTGAAGGAGCTATGGCTGTCCAGAGAATGCTCTTTCCATGGCAGATAGTGGGAACATAAGAGAGGGAATGGACTCCCTGTCTGATGTGGCTCAGTGGATTGAGCAGCAGCCAGTGAAATGAAAGTTTGCAGGTTTGACATGTCTGGGTGGCAGGTCAGGTCCCCAGTTGGGGCGGAGAGAAGGAACAAATTGATGTATCTCTCATACATTGATGTTTCTCTCCCTGTCTTTCTCCCTCCCTCCCCCTCTCTCCAAAAGTAAATAAATAAAATCTTTAAAAAAGAGAGAGGGAGTAGAAACATGCTTTATCTCTTAAGGCTTAGGATTGGAATGGGCACACTGTCACTTCTGCCTGCCTATCCGTCAGAGCAAGTCACATGGTGAAGCCTGAAGTCAGTGGGTCAGGGAACTCTTTCCCATCCCCTGAGATGAAAATATTTGTTTGACAATAATTCAATCTACCAACCACTGTTCCTTCTATCAATAATCTGACCCTCTCTTTTTGTAGAATCAATCCTGATGAACACAAATAGTTGTTTTCTTTCTGTACATACCTGAGCAGTAGAACATTGGTTGGTGGAAAACTATGCCACTGAGCTAATTGATTTCTCTATAAATGAATTTTCTTAAGCCTCAGTGGACACTAAACATACTGTACCTAACTTTTTTCTATTTATTTATTTAAAATTTAACTGTGGTAAAAATGCATAATGTAAAACTTATCATCTTAACCATTTATAAGTGTACAGTTCAGTATTCTTTATTCCCATTGTTGTGTAACAGGGCTCCAGAACTTTTCCATCTTGCAAAATTAAGACTCTGTATCTATTAAAAAATAACTACTCATTCTCCACCTCCCCTAGCACCTGGAAACTACCATTCTACTTTCTTTTTTTATTAAGAGTTTATTTATCTATTTTTAGAGAGAGGAAGGGAGGGAGAAAGAGAGGGGGAGGAATATTAATGTGTGGTTGCCTTTCATGCACCCACATGAGACGGTGATCTGTGCCACATGTGGGGACCTGGCCCACAACCCAGGCATGTGCGACTGGGAATCAAACTGGCGACCCTTTGGTTTGCAGGCTGGTGCTCAATCCATTGAGCCACACCAGCCAGAGTTCTACTTTCTGTCTATATAAATCTGATTACTTATATAGGTAAAATTATATAGTATTTGCTTTTTTTGTGACTGGCTTATTTCACTTAGCATAATATCCTCAAATTTCATCCATGGTGGAACATGTGTTAGAATTCCCATCTTTTTTAAGACTGAATAATATTTCATTCCATGTAGATACCACATTTTGTTTATCCATTCATCAACTGATGGACATTTGGGTTGTTCATACCTTTGGGCTATTATGAATAATGCTGTTATGAATATGGATATATACATAACTTTGAGATCATGTTTTCATTTCTTCTTGATATGTACCCAAGAGCAGAATTTCTGTATCATATAGTAAGTGCCTGTTTTAATTTTTTAAAATTAATCCTCACCAGAGGATATAGTTACTGATTTTAGAAAGACATGAAGGGAAGTGGAAAAGACAGAGAGAGAAACAATGATGTGAAAGAGAAACATCCATCAGTTGCCTCCCACATGCACCTCGACCAGGGATCGACTCCCCACACAGGTGTGTGCTCTGACTGGGGATTGAACCAGCAACATTTTGGTGTGTGGAACATCACTCCAACCAATTGAACAACCCAGCCAGGGATATTTTGAGTGATTTTCACAATTTTTTTGCTCTTACCAACAGGGCAGCTGAACTTTGTATACACGCATTTCTCTGATAAGTCTACTTTGCCCTTCCGCCAATAACTATGTCATACTGTATCTTTCTTCTTTAAAACTCAGTCCTCCCCTCCTTTACTTTTACTTTTAGGCTCAACTGCTGACTTTGCCTCATTTCACTGAGAAAGTAGAAGCCACCAGATCCAAACATACTCAGCCTCACATCAGACAATGTTCCTTCATTTTCACCATCTTCCTATCCTTCTTCCTGTTTGTTACAACCAAGGAGACATATCCACTGCCAGGCATGGTTACTCCCTTCATCTGATTCCACTGCCCACCCTCAGCTCAAGGATTCATCACCTCATTTATTTTTCTAATTCCTTCCCCATCACCCATACCTGGCTGACTATTTTCTGCCTTTAAAAAACTCTCCCTCGAAAAGTTCACGTCATCTATGTTGTATTCTTGCCAAAAATGTTTAAGCTGAATCCAATCATGAGGAAACAATCAGACAAATCCAGGATGTGGGACATGCTATGTGACAGCTGGCCCAAACTCTTCCAGCCTATCAGTTTTATGAAAGACAAAAAATAAATAAAAATAAAAATACAGAGGACTATTTCAGATGAAAGGAGAATACAGAGATGTGACAACCAAATGAAATACGTGGACCTCAACTGGATCCAGCACCAGGAAAAAAGAGCACCTAGAGAGGATGTTTCCAAACTGTTGGGGAAATATGAATACAATCTGTTTATGAGGTAATGTTATTGCTTCAAATTTTTCCAGGTGGGATATGGCATTAAAGTTATGTAGGGGAATGGCCTTGTTCTTAGGGAAATCATGATGAGTATTTAGGAATATCTGCAACTTATTTTTCAATGATTCATCCCCCAAATGAATATATATAGGTGTGTATGTGGGAATTGACAGTGTTAACAAATGATGAATTAAGGTAAAGGGTGAAGAGTTGTACATTGTCATCCTCTTTCAACTTTCTGCAGGTTTGAAAATTTTTGAAAGAAGTTGATTAGAAAAGAAAAAGAATCTTCCCTTGATCCATATCTACCTGTAGGTACATCCAGTTTATCTGCTATTCTCAACTGAACTTCTGGATTAGAGTCATTGACGTGTAGATACTTCCACTCCCTCACTTCCCATTCATAACTTGATCCATTCCTGGAGGGCTTCTGCCCCACCCATGCACTGCGACTGCTCTTCAAGGTCCTGATGGCCTCCATACTGGTAAGTCTAAGGACAGCTTTCCACACAAGGTGGTCACTGTCTTGTTCTTGAGGTACTTCTGTCTCAGCCTCAGAGACACTTTTGTCTGGCTTTCCTTCCACCTCGATGGTCTCTTCTTTTTTTTTTAACCTTTTATGCTTACTCCCTTTTCTCTTCCCAACCTCTAAATGTTGGGTTCCTAGGCGCTCAGACATTCTTCTTTAAATTTCTCCTCTGGTGAATTTATTCCTATGGATTTAAAAACTGATTGTGTTCTAATAATGTCCAAATGTATACCTGCAACCTGGATGTTTCCCACATTTGATGGCTTGATATCTCTCCTTAGATATTTCACAGACATCTCAAGTTTAACTTCTAGTCATTTGTTCATTAATTGAGCAAATATCCAATGTCCACTACATACTAGGTCCTAAACATTGAGGACACGTAGAACAAGCCAATTATGGCTGTGCCATTTCAGTTGCCAAAGATAGAATTTGATTATGGTAAGGGCTATGAATAG
Organism: Sturnira hondurensis; assembly: GCF_014824575.4. NCBI lineage: Eukaryota > Metazoa > Chordata > Mammalia > Chiroptera > Phyllostomidae > Sturnira > Sturnira hondurensis. The sequence goes on along the minus strand of NW_028091817.1, from coordinate 30,049 downwards.
AATAAATAAAAAAGGGGATGTGATTGGTTTGCTAAATCAAATATAAATAGACATTTATAGAGTAAATGTTAAATGCAAAATCTGGTACATTTTGACAAATATTTAAGTTGAATAACGACCACATGGCCATAATACAGAATAATTTCACCTCTCAAAATTGAGTTGGATGAAATTCCCTTTCAGCTAAGTCAGTCCCCTCTATAAACTCAGAGCACTGACAACCACTGATCTGCTTTTTGCCATTTTAGTTGTCTTCTTCAGAATGAGACTCTTTTGTGTTTGACTTCTTTCACTTTCCATGTTTAGGTGGTTTATTAATGGTGATGTATATCACAATAATTTGTCCATGTTTATTCCTGAGTAATGATGTATCGCATGCATTAATCTCTTCATCAGTTAACGGATATCAATTATGAATAAGATTATCTTGAATATTAGAAAAAGAGGGGATGTGTTAGAGACTGCTTGGGTGGATTATACTTACACTTTGGGTGACCAAAGAAGGCCTCTGTGAGGGTGTACATTTAAATGAAGCTCAGGATGAGAAGTGTGGGCCAGCATGAGGAGATGTAGAGATGAGGAGTTGAGGTAGAGGGAGCAGCTAGGTTAGATACCCACAGATGGGAATGTGCTTGGCAAGTTCTGGACCTGATGTGTATCCCCAGAACTCAGAACCTTGATCCCTTCTCTCTCGAGTTTATACTTTTGAATTCCAGGGCATTTAAGACCTGCTGATCAACTCTATCAGAAAAACTTTCACTTGATCTTAAATTCCTACTTTGGAATTTTCTTCCAATTAGGAACTTCTCCCTCTTTGGGATGGAAAGCATTTTTTGTAAAATTGTATTTTACCATTTAGTCCCCTGCAATCACTACACTTTTTCCTTTTTGCTCAATCCCTCCATCCTCTAACCTCCCTGCCCGCTTAGCTGTCATCCTGCTCTCTATGAGTCTGTCTCTATTTTGCTTGTTAGTTCAGTTTGTGGAAAGCTCTTTGATTCTTGTAATGGCAGTGGGTTGGGATGTTAGGACAAGAGACAGGCATTTGTCAGAGTTCCATCAGTCTTTTTACCCTCTATTACGTGCAAAGCCCAAATAGCAATCCTGAAATCTGCTTGAAGGGGGAAGGTTTCCATCCTCCACTGGGGCTCAGCTCCCTCCCAGTCCACCCCTACCCTCTGCAGCTGCCATGGTGTTCCTGGAGACTGGAGGGGAGCTATGAGAGAAGGTCCCAGAATTAACAGCTGACACCTTGCTGTAAGTGTTCCTCTCAGCAAAGTGGGAAAGGTGACCTGACTGTTTTATAACCTTTCCTGGGTAAAAGTTGAAGCCGATGACGATAAAATCCCACCTCCCTCAGGGCTGGATCCAATTAGGCTTTTGCTAATGAGATGAAAATCCATCTTTTTCTAAATGGGGGTGAGGGGTGAAGGTGAGGATCCAGCTTTAAATAAATTAGAAACATACTTAGAACTTAATTTTTTAATGGGTAATGCATTCATATCTTTCTAAAATTAAAAAAATATACCAAAAAGTGTTTCCCACTCACCTTTGTCCCTAACATCGTATTTCTTATCCTCCTCCATCCCATGCCCTACAAATAGATAACAACTATTGTCAGTTTCTTGTGTATCCTGTGTGAGGACCTACTTGGAACCCCAGGGTTAGCATAAAGCTTTCTTAAAGCTGAAGGCGTTCGAGATTTTAACAGATACAGAAAGAAGCCTTCTTGGCGTTTCTCTTACCCAACTAAAGAGCAGACATTTCTGAGAAATGAGGACTGTTATACATTCCCTCTTTGGGGTAACTTCTACTACGCAGAGAGAGAGAGAGAGACCAAGAGTAAACATACCATAAATCTCATTGAGAAGTTGAAAGACTACTGGTACCTTCATGAACACACATTATCACAAACTTTCTTATCTCTGGTTTGTTCTCCTAAAAACCCATTTGTCTTTCCTAGAGAAACCTTTTTGTTTTTCTCACAGAAGCCTTTTTTCTCTCTTTCCCTTTCCCCTACTAAACCTATAAATATAAAAGGCCCAAATTCCCACAACCATTCTGTTGCTCATCACTGAGCACTCCCATGTGTATGTATAAGTAAATTCTGACTTTTCTCTCACTATCAGTTTAATCTGCCAGCCCCCACCTTCAGAACCTAAGAGGGTAGAAGAAAGGTTTTCTTTCCTGACACTTACAAAGACTTTTTTGGGGGTATATATGTAAACAAATGTATTCTCCCGCACCCTATTCATACATACACTATTGGTTTATTCATTTTAACACAAGTGATTTTACTCTATAGAATTGCTATGCACCTTGTTTTTTTCACTTAAAAATATATCTCATAAACCTTTCAATGTCTGTACATAGAGAGCATCCTCCTTATTTATTTTCTTTTTTTGGTATTCATTGTTTGTATGTATCATACTTTTAAAAACAAATATTAAATAATAAATATAAATAAATATCCATTATAAATAATTTAATAAATATTAATGTTTATTTAATGTCATTATTGAGGATCACTTGGTTTTTTCTGATCAATGCTACAATGAAACAATGAACAACCAGGTGCATATGAGGTTTCACATATGTGCAAGTTTATCTGTAAAATAAACACCTTGAGGTGGAAGTGTATGGTATGTGTATGTGTAATTTTGATAGACTTTGTCAAACTGCCTTCCGTGAAGGTTTTACCATTGTATATTCCCACCAGCCATGCAGGTGAGTGGGAAAGGTGGACAGGATGGGGCAAGTCAGCTGCCTCCCTGGGAACTTGAGGTGGGACACTACACCTATTTTGCTTAGCTTTCTTCAGCACAAATACAGAAGAAGAAGGGCACAGAAAGGCCTTTGGTACACCTTGTTCAGGAGCAGCATTTAAAATCACAATATCTATCCTATTTAGAAATGAAGAATGGATACATGATGATGTCAGAAAACTTAGGCCACCAGATGGTTTTCCTGGGGATTCCTCCTGTTAGGAGCCCACTCCTTCCCTAAGCTTCCTGGCAAAGGTGTTACCTCAGGTACTCCCTGCACTCCCTTGGCCCCTGCCATGACTTCCAGGGCTTGAGAGGCCTTGAGAGGCCATTGGGACTGGCCTCTCAAGAATTACTTTTCAATGGCCTTAACTTGTGGCCGTCCCCAGGCCCCAGTCTTCCAGGTCCCTCTGCTCTCTATAGCCTTTGCTGCCTTTTTTCCTTCTTCCAGCATCTTACTTCTCGGTTCCCAGGAAACCTCATTCTGACCACCTCTGTACTTCTCTCCTAACTGCTTTCTTTGCTCTTCAAGTTGGGCAGTTCTTCAGTCTTCACCTTGGTCTATTTCTCTTCCTATTCCATGGGCTTTCCCTGTTTCATTATTTTGTTACTTATTTCACTACTAAGTTTCTTTTTAAAAAAATTAGATACAATTAATTTTAGGAGTACATCATCTATCTTTATTTTTATTTAAAAAATATTTATTTATTTTTAGAGAGAGCTGAAGGGAAAGAGAAAGGGAGGGAGAAAGAGAAGGAGAGAAATATTGATGTGCAAGAGATACATCATGAATTGGTTGCCTCTCACACACTCCCAACTGGGGACCCAGCCCACAACCCAGGCATGTGCCCTGACTGGGAATTGAACTGGTAACATTTTGATTTGCAGGCACTCAGTCCACTGAGCCTCACTAGCCAGGCCTAGCTTTTCTTTTTTAAAAAAATTCCTGTTCTTTTTTGCTATTTGTTGTTATTTTTGATTTTTAATACTTAAAAATTTTTACTAGTTTATTTCTTTATGTTAATTTTTTATCCTCATCTGAGGACGTTTTCTCATTGCTTTTAAAGAAAGAGGAGGGGTGTGGAGAGAGAGACAGACAGACAGACAAACATCAATGTGAAAAACATTGATTTGTTGCCTCCTGAATGAGCTGCAACTGAGGATCAAACCTGCAACCTTTCAGTTTAAGGGATGATGCTCCAACCAACTGAGCCACACTGGCCAGAATAACTTTTTTTTCTATTTAAAAAAATCAGCGTTATTGAGGTATAATTCACATACAGTAACATTCATTTACACATTTTAAGCATTCAGTTTGATGACTTTTGACCAATGTATATACCTAAACAAGATCTAGAATCCATCTATTACCCTGGGAAGTTCCTTAGCCTTCCTTTGCAGTCCCCTTAATTCCAGGCACCCACAGTAGTCTTTTCTATAACTGCAAATGAGTTTTTCTTGTTTAAAAATTTTATGCAAATTGAATCATGTGATAGGCACTCTTTTATATCCAGCTTATTTTATTCCCTGCGGTGATTTTGAGAGTTAATCATGCTATCATCTTCCAGTAATTTCATTTTTTTAAGATTTTAGTTATATTTTAGAAAGAGGAGAAAGGAGGGAAAAAGAGAGAGAGAGAAATATCCATTTGTTGCTACCCACACGCCTCCAATTGGAAACCTGGCCCACAACCCAGGGGCATGCCCTGACCAGTATTGAACCAGTGACTTTTTGGTTCACAGGCCATGCTCAACCCACCAAGCCACACCAGCCAGGGCTGTAATTTCATCCTTTTTATTATAATTCCTTTCTATAGCTATACCAAATTTTGTTCACCCATGACCTAGTTGATGGAGATTTGGATTGTTTTCAGTTTTTTAGAAATTGTGAATAAAGCTGCTGTGCACACTGTATACAAGTCTTTTTTTTTCTCAAGGTAACATGAATTTTTTGATAACTTACTCATTTTAATGTAGGCCTTCACAAGCATTTCAGCAACCAGATAATATAGATTGGACATGTGCAACATGGTGGTCAATAGCTACTTTTATATGTGGCTATTTATATTTGCGTGCAAGTGTTTGTGGACATTTTAAAAAATCACTCTTTCTACTTACCTGGCAGCGGAGATACCATGATCACAAGGCTTATCGATTCACTTCAGATGTGCTGACACCTGTGAGTTCCCCAACTGTGGGAAGCTTGAGTGTGTGATTTGTGGTAATGGGGGACTGCATTCATGCTCTCCCCTGGAAAAAAATAAAACAAAAAATAAAAATTTGCTCTGTGATAAATACCTAAGAGTAGAATTATTAGGTCACATGGTAGGTGTATCCTTTAGGTCCCCAAGATGTTGTACTATTTTCTTTTTTAAGATTTTATTTATTTATTTTTACAGAGAGGGGAAGAGAGAGAGAGAGGGAGAGAAACATCAGTGTGTGGTTGCCTCTCACATGCCCCCTGCCCGGGATCTGGCCCCACACTCCAGGTCTGAGCCCTTAGACTGGGAACTGACCCGGTGACCCTTTGATTTGCAGGCTGGCACTCAACCACCGAGCCACGCCAGCCAGGGCTGGATGTACTATTTTTAATTCCTGTCAACAAGATATAAGTATTCCATTTTATGTCCACTCTAGCTGATACTTGGCATTAGAAATCTTAATTTTAGCCGTTCTACAGGTGTTACATGGTATCTTGCTGTGATTTTATTTTGCATTTCCATGATGACTAATAATGTAGAGTATCTTTTCATGTATTTGTCAGCCATTTCTACAGTGTTGTAAAGGGTTTATATGTGTCTTTTGCCCATTTTTTGAGTTGCTTGCCTTCCTATTAACAAGTTGCCAAATTTCCTTATATATTCTAAATGCATGTCTTCTTTCAGACACCTGCTGTTGTGAATATTTTCTCTCAAGCTGCAGTGTGACTTTTCAGGGCAGGGGGTTTTAATCTGATGAAGCCTGACTTTTCCCCGTGGTGTGCTGGCCTCCCTGGGCCTCACTCCTCTCAGGTGCCCCATGACTCACTTCAATTTTTTTTCCCTGTTTTGCAGACAAGCTGCCCAGATCCTCTTTCCAATCTTTTACAAAACACTTCTCAGTGCTCAGCTGAGGGAGGTGGGGAGGGAAGAGAAAGGAAGAGAGAGAGAGAGAGAGAGAGAGAGGCAGCCCTCCTTGAAAAGAATACCTTTCTACCTGCTCTCTCACAGGCCTCTCTCTTCCTCCCCCATTCCCTGCACATAATTTCTTCCTTTTTTGTTCCTTTACTTCTCCTTAATTTGCCCTACCCACTTCGCATTTATATTGGACCAAAGAGAGTAAAATCAGGTCTTTTTCCAACTGAGGCTTTTATGCAGTGTTCTATTAGAAACTTCTCTGGGTCCCATAGTACCAGAAAAAACCTCTTAGGTTTTACTTTCTAGGATGGGCACCTAGAAAGTAAATCCTGTTACACCAGGAACCTAAAATTGCAAAAATATTTTTTGGATGAAAAGAGGCTCCATACAGGTCATGTTGAGGAACAAATTGTATTTCTTCACCTGGAACATTCTCATCTGTGTATGCTTCCTGCCCAGAAATAGGGCCTCCTGTCAGATTTGATAGTGAAAATGTATGGAAACAATTATTAAGCTTCCTCACCTGCATCAGAGTCACTCACCTGGGAAGCTTTTATTATACCTTCTCCTTCTGCACCAGAGTTTGGCTTTACCCATTAGGTGAATAGTGGTGGTTCTCAAAGTGTGTCCCCAGAACAACAGCATCCGCATCACTTGGGCTGCTGTTAGAAATGCAAATTTCTAACTACAGCAGTGGGGCTCACACTTGAGTGCACATCAGAATCGCAGGGAGGGTTTGTTAGGACAACTAGAATGGAGATTCTGGAGCTAGCTCCAAAACCCAGTAGGTCTGGAATGGTCCTGAGAACTTGGGTTTCTAGTTCCTACTACAGCAACGCACTTTGAGCACCACTGTACTAGCAGTTCTGATTCTGTTGGTCTGGGGTTAGGCAGGTCTGCACAGTCAATGTTTCAAAAGCAACACATAGTTCTAATGTGTAGCCAAAGTTGAGAACTCCTGGTCCATGGGCTTGGTTGCAGCACAGCTGGAGCTGCACAATTTCTTTGGAATAAAAGATGTTTTAAATATGGAACCTTCTTAAAAGATTTTTCCCTTGCCTAGTTTTTTCTTATAGTTCAACCCTGCACATCTTGTGATCAGGGCCCCATACATTTCCTCTAAGGACCTGCAAAACCTTGGAGGCATCTCTGAGCAGTGCTGGTATGGGGCCTGGCTGTTAGTGCTTGGCCCCAGGTGCTGTCAGAGCTATAAGAGGGCCACTCAAGGGAGCTAGTCCTTTGAGAGCTCTGGGCAGGGCCAGAGCTCACTTGGCTGAAAAGGGATATGTCCTTTTTGATACTTACACTGGTGAGCGGTATCAAAACTGTTGCCAAAGACCTCAGGACTGGCCCTGTGTATGAGGCTGTTCTATTAAACTTCCAGATGACTGTTCATTGTATTACATGCAAGCCTTTGATGTTCACCCATGGTTCTGTCAAGTATGGCCAAGGCTTTTCTTTTTCTTTTTTAAAAATTTTATTTAATTATTGTTCAAGTACACTTTCCTTTTTCCTCCCATCCCAGCCCACCCCTGCAGTGCTCTCCACCTCCCTCCCATTTCCATCCCCCACCCAGTTTTTGTCCATGTGTCCTTTATATTTGTTCCTGTAAACCCTATCCCTTTCCCCCTGAAATTCCCTCCCCACTCCCCTCTGGTCACTGTCAGCCTGTTCTCAATTTCAGTGTCTTTGGTTATATTTTGGTTGTTTATTTTGTTGTTTAGGTTCCAGTTAAAGTGAGGTCATATGGTATTTGTCTTTAACCGCCTGGCTTATTTCACTAAGCCTAATGCTTTCCAGTTTCATCCATGCTGTTGCAAAGGGTAGGAGCTCATTCTTTCTTACTGCTACATAGAATTCCATTGTGTAAATTCACCATAGTTTTTGGATCCATTCATTTACTGATGGGCACCTAGGTTGCTTCCAGCACTCGATTATTGTAAATTGTGCTGCTATGAACATTGGTGTGCATAGGTTCTTTGGGATTGGTGTTTCAGGGTTCTTAGTATATAATCCTAGCAGTGGAATTGCTGGGTCAAAGGGCAGATCCATTTTTAGTTTTCTGAGAAAATTCCATAGTTTTCCATAGTGGTTGTACCAGTCTGCAATCCCACCAACAGTGAACTAGGGTCCCCTTTTCTCCACATCCTCTCCAACATTTGTTGTTTATTGCTTTGTTTATGATAGCCATTCTGACCAGTGTAAAGTGGTATCTCATTGTAGTTTTAATTTGCATCTCTCTGATAGCTAGAAATATTGAGCATCTTTTCATATGTCTCTGGATCCTCTGTATGTCCTCCTTGGCCAAGGCTTTTTATTGTTTTTCCTCTTTTACTGAGGCATAATCTACATACAGTAAAATGCACAAATCTTAAGTGAATAGTTCAGTGAATTTTTACCTATGTATATACCTCCATGACAGATCAGCCCAGAAAGTTTCCTTAAGTCCTGTTTTAGTCAGTTCTCATCTCCCAGTGCCCCAGCTGTAGTTCTGCATTGACATAGATATGTTTGACCTATTCTTAAACTTCATACAAATATAGTCACATGGTATGTGTTCTTTTTTTGTGTCTGGTTTCTTTTTCTTAACATTGTTTTTAAGATTTATCCATATTATTGTGTATAAGAGCAGTTCACTATATTCGTTTCTGTACACAATACATTTACCCATTCTTCTATTGATGGGCATTTGGGTTGTATTTAGGTTTTGGCTATTACTGATATACAAATGTAGTATACATTTTTGTATACACGTATGTCCTAGGCTGTGCATAAACACTCATTTATGCATATACTGGGAATGGAGATGCTCAGTCATATGTATCAGTTTAATTTTAGAAGAAATTGCCAAAGAGTTCTCTAAAGTACTTGTACAAATTTCAACTCCCACCAATAGTCCGTGAGAGTTCTGGTTGCTCCACAGCCTCACCCATCCTTGCTATTCACAGAGGTTTGATTTTAGCTATTCTAGAGAGTATATAGTCACAGCACGTTGTAGTTTTAATTTTCATTTCCCTGTAGCAATTGATGATCAGCATCTTTTCACGATCCCTGGCTATTTGCAAATCCCTTTGTGTACAGTGCCCATCCAAGTTATTTGCCTATGTTTCTCTATTGGGTATCTGAGAACTTTTAACTGAAAGTTAAAAGAACTTTTAACTGAAAGTGTTGTGAAATAGCACCTTACTTATGCTAGGAATTGAGAGGGCCTCAGGCGAGTTTGTGAAAAGGAGGATGAGGGAAAGAAGGGCTCTTTTTACTGAGTCTGCTCCCCAGCTCCCTGAAGCTCTGTGATTTCTGTCTCCCCAGCACCTACAGGAGGGCCAGACACAAGACTGGAACCCAGTAAAGTTCATCAGATATGAGGATTGTCCTTTGTTTTGGGAAGGTGGGCTGTTGTGGACCTTGCAATCAGTGATATTCATCACCCTCTACTCTTCCATCCCTCTGAAGCTGCGATAGACATTGGGTCCCTTCCAGTTGTGGACAAGAGGCTCATCAGCAGCCTGAGTCCACCAGATAGTTAATACAGCCCTGACTCAGACTTGTTGATATGCCGGCTTTGATCCCACGAACACCCTTCCAGAAACTGGGGTCCTCCACAGTCCTTTGGGATTGTATCACTATGATTCCATTTCTTTTTTTTTTCATTTAAATGATTTTATTTGTAAATTTTTTAAAAAATATATTTTACTGATTATACCATTACAGTTGTTCTATTCCCCCCTTCACTCCCCTCCACCCGCACCCTCCCTCCCCCACTATTCTCCCCCCCTTAGTTTATAACCACGTGTCTCAAGTTCTTTGGATTCTATATTTCTCCCACTATTCTTGCCCTCCCCCCTATCTATTTTCTACCTACTGTCTATGCTATTTTCTGTGCCTTCTCCCCCCTTCTCCTCTCCCACTCCCCTGTTTCTAACCCTCCATGTGTTCTTCATTTCTATGGTCCCACTCCTGATCTAGCTGTCCTCTTGGTTTGCTTTTGTTTTAGGTGTGGTTGTTAATAACTGTGTGTTTGCTGTCCTTTCACTGTTCATATTTTTCATCTTCTTTTTCTTAGATAAGTCCCTTTNGACTGGGGAAGTTCTCCTTTATTATTTGTTCAAATACGTGTTCCACTCGTGGCTGTTTCTTTCCTCCTTCTGGTACCCCTATAATCTGGATGTTGGAACGTTTAAAGATGTCCTGGAGGTTCCTAAGTCTCTCCTCATTGTTTTGAATTCTCATTTCTTCATTCCTTTCTGGTCAGATGTTTCGTTCTTCCTTCTGGTCCATTCCATTGAGTCCCAGCTTCCTTTCCATCACTATTGGTTTCCTGTGCATCTCCCTTCATTTCAATTAGTTTAGCCTTCATATGTTCCTCTAATTTGTGACTGTACTCTACCAATTCTGTGAGCATCCTGATAAATAGTGTCTTAAATTGGGCTTCTGAAAGGCTGGCAATCTGTTGGTCGCTTAGAGTTATTGGCTCTGGGACTTTGAGTTCTTCTTGCACTATCTTTTGGGCTGTTCGTGCCTGTTAAGTAGTGGGATCGGAGCCCTAGGTTTTCACCAGAGCAGGGCAACTCAGTTGGTGGGTTGTGACATTGTATGTGGGGGCGGGGTCAAAGAGGGACAATGGCTTCCCTCCGCCGCCTGCTGCCGCGACCCCCACCAGCACCGCAGCCACCACCGTCACCAGGCCCACGCGCCTCGCTCCACGGCAGGCGAGTGTGCCACCGCTGTCAGCCCTCCACCACTGGGTTCGCCCCCTGGGGCCTGCGTGGTCTGTCTCACTGCACGGGAATGTGCGACCGAGGTCAGTCTGCCCCACACCCCGACTAGTTCTGGGCTGCCTGCGCTCCTAGGTCTGTCCTGCCCGACCCAGCTCTGCTGCTGGCTCCACCTCTCTTACCATCCTCGTTGAATGGTTCGTAGCTGTTGGACTTCCGTATAATTCGGTTTTCTGGTCTCTGGGTGTGTCTTAGTTCTCCAAACCTTTGTTGCATTCAAACTTGGTTGTGGGAGAAGGCACAGTGTGTCCACCTATGCCTCCATCTTGGCGGAAGTCCTGATTCAATTTCTTTAAAGTTAAGATTTGCGTCCAATAGCACAGGTCTCCCAGCACCTGGATCTCAATCCCCAGAATAGTTTCTCAGAGACCACCATCTGCTCTCAATGTCCAGGTCTTTGCTGACCATTTGCTCTGCCTGTGATGATTTCCAGATTGGGGATTAATGTGGGACGCATTGTGTTCTTTTGTATGCAGGACTCTGAAAAGCAGCCCCTGGTTCATTTCCTTTGCCACCTGGCTCCCAAGCAGCCCAATCAATATTTTGCAAACTGAGCAGAGAAATGGATGGTTTAGGATCTGACTCATCTCCCAATTAGGCAAGCCATCTTTCATTCCTGCCACCTTGGGCCAAAGGAAAAAAGTAAAGACATCTTTTCATGTGTTTCAGAGACTCAGAAATGTTCATGTCTTCTTGTTCTTTATGACCTCATAATGTCCAAACATTCCTTGATTGTAGAACAGTTTTGTGGTCATCAAATTGTTTGAAATAGTAATTACTGTTTCTGCATTGACATAATATAAGAATGTGTCCAATTGCTAAAAAAAATTAAGAGAATAAAATGTTCAGTGATTCAGTTCTGGAATCTTCAGAATCAATCAATCAATCAGTCAGTCATTTAAGTAACTAACATTTATTATGTATCTCTTGGGTGACAGGCATTATATGAGGCATATGATACTGGAGGTTTCAGTCTGGTAGTAAAAGAATTTTCTCACTCAGTTTCTCCTCCTGGTGCTTCATTCCTGATCCTCTCCTGGTGTGAGATTTCTCCCGCACTTGTGGATCCTCTGACATTCCACTGATGGCCTTTGGACCCCCAGTGTTGGGCCAGTTTCCAGTGTCTGATTGTGCTAGGTTGTAATTCCATGTGCTGACAATAGGTGCCTCTCTCTTAACACTTGATGCTCCCATGGCTGAAAATTTTCTGTGTCAACTGAGAGCACTGTAAAACTACAGTTTGTGGATTTGAAGTATTATTTTTTTTAAAAGTTAACTTTGAATGAAGAGTGACCTTGGGTAGTGCAGAAAAATGTAGATTTTTGGAATAGTGCTGTCCAACAAAACTTTTGGCGATCTGAGTTGTCGGATGTCAGTAACCCAGGACCATGTTTCACCAATTAGCAATTGATATGTGGGCAGTGCAACTAAGAAACTGAATTTTACATTTTATTTAACTTTAAATTTAAATAGCCATATATGCCAAGTAATCGCTGTATCAGGCAACAAAGCTTTAACATCATTTTTGTTTCTATCATTTCAGCAAAGAAAAAAACAAGAAAAGCAATACAAGAATAGAGCACCAGCCAGTAATTCCCCTTCTCACCAATGTCCAGATGACAATTCTACTTCAGTTGGTTTAGTGTAAGACCATGGAGCCAGAGAGATTTGGACCAATTCTGACCTTGTCGCATAACAGCTGTTGTGGTCTTGGGCATATGAGTTTATCTCTCTGAGCCTTAGTTTTAAATCTGTAAATTGGGGACAATGATATCAACCTCAAGACTATGATGAAGAGTGAGTGAAATATAGCCCTCAGGGCAACACCAGCATGCAGTAAATGCTCTGCCACCCCTGTTGGTGATGATGATGTTGTAGTGACAGACCACGCAGATCTGCTCAGTGCCTGTACTCGGGCTAAAATCAGGATAAAGACACAGTCCAACGTCAAGAACATCAAGCAAATGGATTAGCCAGGAGTCACCTAGGAGTCAGGCTACTGTGTAAACATCAGTCACTCAAAAGTCAGAATCATAAGGGCTTGTCAGGGGGCTGAACTGAGCTCTAAGGGGGTGTGGTCTTTACCCCCACCTGTGCTCTTTGGATGGCTAACCCCTGCATAGCCTCTGCCTCCCTCTTAGGGTCTGGAAAACACTGACCAGCTGGAACTCCCATTCTGGGTCCAGCAAACTGGCCACCTCCACCTGTCTGGGGTATGTTAACCATCTTTGTTACTAGAAGGTTTTTCCTGTCACCCTAATGGTGGTTCTCCTCACCCGTACCCATCCCATCCACAGTCCTGAGTACTCAAGGTCATAACACACGTGAGTGTGTGTGAGGCATGAATGTGTGTGGTGAGATGGTGTGAAAGTTTGTGAAGCAGTGCTTCTCAAACTTTCCTGTGGTCACAGATCTCCTGGAAATCTTGTTAACATGTAGATTCTGACTCAGGAGGCCTGGAGGTTAAGTGCTGAGAGTCTGCATTTTCCTGAGTAATAATTGAAGTTGCTGTTCTTTCGCCACACTAAGTAGCAAGGTCGTCTCAATCAGTTGTCTAAAACCAGCAGCATGAACATTCCCCAACCAGCACCTTGTTGGAAGTGCACATTCCCAGGCCCCATCCCAGACCTCCCAAATGTGGAATCCAGCACCCTGTGGGTTAGTAAGCCTCACCAGTGACCCAAACACAAGATAATGTTTGAGAATCTCTGTTCTAAGTCCCTGGTTCTCAAACTGGGACTAGTCCTTGAAATCACCTGTTTCCAGCTGTTGTTTTTTTAAATTTGTTTTTGATTGTTCCTTTTATTTGTATATTTAGAAATTAACATCATGGAGGTATAATATACAGCAGAGTTAAAAAGTTAAGTTACTTGGTGCTGGCTGGGTAGTTCAGTTGTTCAGATTGTTGTCTTCGTATGCCAATGTTGTGGGTTTGATCCCAAGTCAAAACACATATAAAAATCAACCAATGAATACACAAAAAAGTGAAACAATAAACTAATGTCTTTCTCTCTCTCTCTTTCTCTCTCCACCTTCCTCTCTCTCAAATAAATAAATAAATGAATAAATAACTTCAGTTTCTTAGGTCCTAACCCTAGAGCTTCAGGTTTGACTGGTTGGAAATGTAGCTGGGGCATCAACACTTAAGTCTCCCTGGGTGGCTTGCAGGGTCAATTTTTAAAGCCTGGCAACTCAACAGAATTACCCGGAGACCATTAAGAAGCCCCGGTGCTTGGATCCCAGCCCCAGAGATTCTGATCTAAGGTGTTGTCTAAGCTTTGGAGTTTTTAAGGTCACCCGAGGTTGAGAACCATTTCCTAAGTGGTGGGGATCAGTGGAGTTGGTGGTGGGGGAATTCCTGCTTTACAGCTGGACTTGGAAGGTCTCTTTGTCTTTATTAGAGAAAGAGATTCTTAGATCGTCCCAAATGGGAATTTGGAAGGGTCAGCCAGGACAGGAGTTGTGGAAGGAAGATGTTCTTGTTGTGGCATGAAAAATGCATGTGAGGAAAGGATAATCCTGAGTGCTGAGATGCCTGCAGTGCCTGAGGTTTGGGGGATTTTTTTCTCTTTTTTTCAGATTTTATTTATGTATTTTTAGAAGGAAGAGAGAGGAGAGAAAAAGAGAGGGAGAGAAACATCAGTGTAAGAGAGAAGCATTGAGTGGTTGCCTCTCACATGCCCCCAACAAGGGACATAGCTTATAACCCAGGCTTGTACCCCAGCTGGAAATTGAACCAGTGACCGTTTAGTTTGCAAGCCAGCACTCCATCTACTGAGGCACACCAGCCAGGGTAGATTTTTTTCTTTTAAATTTTTATTTTAACATAATTTCAGGCTTGTAAAAAAGCTGCAAGAATAGAACAAAATTTTTTTTTACTCTTTACCCAGATTCGTTTGTTTATGTGTGTATTTTTTTCTGAATAAGGTGAGAATAAGTTGCAGATATGATGCCCTTTACCACCAAAGATTAACTTGTACAATTTCTAAAAATATAAAGGACATTCTCTTAAACAACCATAGTACAATTACACAACTCAAGAACCTCATAGCCCTGGCTGGTGTAGCTCAGTGGATTGAGCATGGATCTGCAAACCAAACAACCGTGGTTCGATTCCCAGTCAGGCACATGCCTGCATTGCAGGCCAGCTCCCAGCAGGGAACACACGAGAGACAACCATACATTAATATTTTTCTCCCTCTCTCCTTCCCTTCCCCTCTAAAGGTAAATAAATAAAATCTTTAAAAAAAAAAAAACCTCATATCAGTTCAATGCAATGCTCTGGTCTGCAGACCTTATTCAGATTCAGATCTCACCAGCTGTCCCAATAACATCCATTAGCCCAACACTCACCCCAGAGAGTTCCAGTACGAGCTGATGGCTTCCTGCATCTCCCTGTAGGGTGATCTCTGGCCTTTAGAACATGGGGAGTTAACACCCCAAGAGAATGACTTTCTAACAGGGAACTGAAGGTGAATACCTCAACTTGTTTGCTTCTTGATGAGACAATTTTTTATTGTGGTAAAAAAATACATTACATGTGATTTACCATCTTAGTCATTTTCAAGTTTGTAGTACATAGTGTTAACTACATGTGCCTTGTCATACAACATGTCTCTAGAACTTTTTCATCTTACACAACTAAAACCCTAGACCCACTGAACAATTCCCCTTTGTCCCTCCCCCAAGCTCTGGCGACCACTGTTCTGCTCTCTGTCTCTGTGAGTCTGGCAACTTTAAATACTGCATGTAAGTGGAATCATGCAGTATTTGTCCTTCTGTGACTGGCTTGTTTCACTTACTGTTTTCAAGGTGCACCTATGTTGCAGCATGTGACAAAATTTTCTTATTTTTTAGGCTGAAAAATACTCCACTGTAGGTATATCTCTCATCTTATGTGTCGATTCACCCACCAGTGGACACTGGATTGGCCCCATGTCTTGGCTATTGGGAAAGATGCTATTGGGAAAGATAAACATGGGTGTGCAGATACTTCTTTGAGATCCTGTTTTCAATAATTTTGGATGCATACCAAGAAATGGTATGGATTGCTGGATCAAATGGTAATTCTATTTTTACATTTTTGAGGAATATTCATACTCAAAAATTTAAAATTTGAGCAGCTGCACCATTTTATTGATGAGACAATTTTGAGGTTTTACACATTCTTTCAGAGGGTCCCTAGAGGGACAGACCATCATGGTGACGTAGTCATAAATGCTCTCTTTCTATTGGCTGCTTTCTCTTCCTTTTCTCACCCCCTGCCCCCACTCTCCTACCTAGGTTTCCTGGAGTAACCACCCAAATAAACTACATGTATCACTACTTTCTCACAGAGTCTGCCTCTGGCTGGAAACTCAGCTAAGGCCAGTCACTTGCTTCAGGTCGCAAAGTTAATAAGTGGTTTATGTGAATATCTATTTCTGTCTAATAAACCACCTAAAACTTGATGGTTTAGACACCAAATTATTATCACTCATGGTTCAGTGTTGTGACCGAGCTTGGCTGGGGGGTTTTCATGTGGGGTGTAATGTGGCTGCAGTCAGATGTTAGTGGATTGGAGGCGTGTGAAAGCTCAGCTGTGCTGGACCTTTCTGATGGCTGCTCACTGCTGGCAGTTGGTGGCTAGCAGCTTAGCTGAGGCTGTCAGCCAGAGTGTCTGTAAGTGGCCTTTTTAGGTTGCATGGGCTTCCTCACAGGCTGGCTCTAGAGAGGAACATCCTAAGAATGAACATTCCAACAAGCAGCAACAGAGAACTGCTAGCTCGGGCAAAGGCTTGGCCCAGTGACGCTTCCACCATACGCTACTAGAGAAAGCGCTTTTAGGCTCACACAAGTTCAAGGAGGTAGGGAAATGGGCTCTAGCTCTTGATGGGGGTGGGGGTCAGGTTCACATTACAGAGGAGTATATGAGATGGAAAAATACATCTCATATACTTTTGTGGCCATCTTTGGAAAATACAGTTAGCCACAGTAATAGGATGACTCAGACCCTGGCAGTGTGAGTTGAGAAACCAAGATCTCAACTGCTTGGCTGCCTCCACTTAAGAGACACATTGTAGGGCACAGGTGGCAAACACAAGGCCCATGAGCCGAATCTGGCCCTCCACTTTGTACCATCCACCCGGCGGCACCTTGTTTCTACCCAGCAGCAGTGCCGAACTCTTGCTTAACTGTTAAGGAGTAGTTACATTTATACAGTCCTAAAATTACATTCGGCCCTTTAAAGGTAACCATGACGTTGATGTGGCCCCTGGTGAAAATGAGTTTGACACCCCTGTTCTAGGGATTCTTGACATTTCTAGGGAGGATTCTGGAAAACTGGCAATAATGCCAAACAAGAAATGCTGTTTTTGTTTATTCTGACCCAATTTTTGCATCCAGACTGATGTGGTCTGGAGAAGTATAGATATCAAGTGAATTCCAGAACATAGAGAGAGTATCTGATGCTGACTTTTGGAAAATGATAGACCACAGCATGGCTTATTTGTAACTGTTAGAAAAGAATGCAGTGATCATGAGGCAGGAAGCTTGGGGTGTGTGTGTGAGCTGTGCCAAGCTGTGGTGGGCTGAGTAACAACTTCCCAGCAACATCATCAGGTCCTAAAATGTGGAGCTGGTAGATGTTACAGAGAAAAGGGTCTTTGCAGATATGATTAAGTATTTTGAGACAGATCACCCTGAATTGTCTGGGTGAGCCCTAAATGCTATCACGATTGTCCTTATAAGAGAGAGGCAGAGGGAGACCTGACACATACACAGAGGAGAAAGTAATGTGAAAACAGAGCAGGAAAAGATTTAAAGATGCTGGACTTGAGACTTGAAAACTGGCATGATTCAGCCACAGACCAAGGAATGCCAGCAGGCCCAGAAGATGAAGAGGCAGGAGAAGGTTCTGCTCTGGAGCCTTCAGAGAGAAGACAGCACTGGTTATGGTCAAGTGGTACTGATTTCAGACTTTTGACCTCCACAAATGGGAGAGAATAAACTTTTATTTATTTATTTTTAATTTTACTTATTTATTTTTAGAGAGGGGAAGGGAGGGAGAAAGACAGGGAAAAAACATCATTGAGTGGTTGCCTCTTGCACACCCCCAACTGGGGACCTGGCCTGCAACCCAGGCATGTGCTCTGACTGGGAATCAAACTAGAAACCTTTTGGTTCACAGGTCTCAATCCAGTGAGCCACACCAGCCAGGACTCCTTATATCCATTTCATTTAATTCTTTTTCTGAAGTTTTGGGTCATGAAGTTTGGGAATGAAGTTTTTCTTTGGTTTGGGTCATGTTTTTTTGTCTCCTCATTTTGGAAGTGTTTCTGTGTTTGTTTCCATTTACTAGGTAGAGCTGCTATGACTCCCTGTCTTGGTAGCATGGCCAAATGTTGTAGGTGTCCTGTAGGGCCCAATGATACAGTCTCCCCTATCACCCAGGCTGGGTACTCAGTGTGCAACTTCGTGTGGGCTGAGTGCACCCTCTTAGTGTAGTTGAGCCTTGACTACTGTTGGCAGGTCAATGGGAAGGATTTACCCAGACCAGTCAGCTGTAAGGACTGGTTGTGACCACTGATCACCAACCTATGCTCTCCATGGAGTATCAGCTTTGCAGGGGCAGGGTGGTGGTGCTCTGATGTTGTCTGTAGCTGTCCACTGCGTGCACAGGCTTTGGGGTTTCCCAGGTGGTCAAGGTCATCCCCCATCATATTCTACCCGGGACCACTCTACAGGAACTATAAAGCAGTCTGAGATGACTGGTGCTTGTGCTGGGCTTGGAGATTCCCAGGCAAAGCCAAGCTGTGAATCTAGGTTGGCTGCTGCTGGTGCCAGGTCTGAGGCCACTTA
Organism: Sturnira hondurensis; assembly: GCF_014824575.4. Lineage (NCBI taxonomy): Eukaryota > Metazoa > Chordata > Mammalia > Chiroptera > Phyllostomidae > Sturnira > Sturnira hondurensis. The sequence goes on along the minus strand of NW_028091817.1, from coordinate 11,555 downwards.
ATAAGAGGTATGGGGGCTGGGGACTTGCTGATGCTGGCTGCTGCTTGTTTGATAAGATTTAGGAAGTTGTGAAGCATGAGCCAAGACCAGCCATTCATATGGAAAAGTCGTAGTTAACGGTTTGGGTAGGCCCTTAAGTCTGGTGCAACAGAGCCTCAGGGAATTTCTGGAGCAGGATAAACAGTGTTAGCCAGGTAGATGGAGTCTCAGATATGGCATCTGCCTGCTGGCTCTGGGGCTCTTTTGGGTGGAGGGCTCAGAAGAGGGACAATGGCCTCTGCCCACCTTTCTCTCTGGGAGAAAGCTGTCCCCCAGCTCTTGCCTGATGCCAGACACTTCAGTTCCTCCCTGTATGCCACCAGTACCTTTCAAGCTGCTGCCCTGGTGCTGGAGTTCAGAGGGAGTGAGTCTGAGTAAGTCCCTGTGTAGGTTCTTTAAGGGGGACTGCTTGGGACTCCATCAATTTCTTTTACCAACTCGATCCCTGCTGGTTTTTGCAGCCAGAAATTATGCAGTTTTATCTTCCTGGCACTGGAACCCTTGCCTGTGGGGGTTGGTGTGGGGCTGGGACTCCTCGCTCCCAAGATATTCCTCCCAAGGTTTTATCCACCACGCTTGGATGTGGAACCAGCCCTTTCCATCTCTCTGCCTCTCTTACCAGTCTGGGTGGATGTGGTTTTTTAAATTATGTTGTCAGACTTCCATTCAACTCCATTTCTGATGGTCCTGAGTGATGCTTGTACTATATTGCAGTTGTAATTTTGATGTGGTTGTGTGAGGAGGCAAGCTCTGTTTACCTATGCCTCCATCTTGGCTGGGAGTCACTTTGTTCCATTTTTAAAACTCCCTTCATTTTTAGGAATGAGAGGCAGGATGGTAAAGAATCAGGAATCTGTGACCTTTGAATAGGTCACTGAATTTGTGACCATTTTCTCCTCTATGTCCATTCTCTGCCTTTCTTTGCTCTGAGCCTCTTTTTGGATTTGAGCACCTGGAATATTAAATTAGTGATATGAAACAAATCACCCTGTGTACAAAACACAGTGGCCTAAAGCCACAATAATCATGTAATGTTTCACAATTTCTGTAAGTCCAGAATTCAGGAGCAGCTTAGCCAGGTAGTCCTGGCTCAAGATCTCTCATGAGGCTACCATGAAGCACATCTGGGTCTGCATCATCTGAAGGCTGAACTGGGACTGAAGCACCACTCATGCTGGTGAGAAGGCTCAAGAAGGCGCAAGAAGGCTCACTCATGTAAGTGGTGAGTTCAATACTGGCCACTGGCAGGAGCCTTATTTCTTCACCCTGTAGATTTCTCCACAGGGTTGCTTGAATATCCTCACAGCATGGCGGCTGGCTCTCACCAGAAGAAGGGATCCCAGAGAGAGGAAGGTAGAAGCCACAATGTTTGTTCTGACCTAGTCACATTCTGTCATTTCCATAATCCATTACACAGGTGAACCCTATATAATGTGGGAGGAGACTGCATCAGGATGGGATCCATCTTGAAGCCCAGCTACCACAGGGACAGGGACAGGGGTGGGGAAGTGATGTGGCTTATGGAAAATCTGGAGATACCAGAGCTGGGAGGTGTGATGAAATTAGCTCCAACTCAGGTTGGCCAAGTTTTGGGCCTGGTTTGAGGTGGAGATCTCTGTTCATTGGTCATATCAGTATGTTTCTGCACATGCTGGGAGTGAGTAAAGACCTCCTTTGAGCCTTTCCAGGATCTCATTACTGAATCCACTGGGCGGGGCTTGGGGGAAGGGTGATGCATTGTGAAGACTAGAGCCATGGAGCCACTGGCAGGAGACAATGGCCTCTGTGGAGGCGACTTTCCTTGCAAGTCCTCCCAGCTGCCACGAATGAGTTATCATGACTGAGACATGATGTGATCTGCTTGGGGAGAAGAGGTGGCCATTTTCCCAGAGGAAAAAGGCCGTGAGCTGTGGCCAGTTTCTCAGGGGAAAAAGGTATTGAGCTCCCTCCTCCAGGAGCTTTTATTGGGTTGTAATACACAGGAATTCAGGGTGGCAAGGATCAAACAGTAGATAACATTTCAAAGAAATCTGAAGGCTTACTGTGAGTCAGAATCTGTCAGGAACAGAGTTTTAGGGTTTCCTGCTTGATGAACCCTTAACATATGAATGAAAGCACTCTTAGCAGAGCAGATTTCACAGGTTTATCAGGAAGTCTTTGTGATGCCAGATTTCTCCCCAAGACACCTCTAGCCAGGCAAGGAGCTGCACCTTTCTCCAACAGGTATTCAGGCTTGAGGGGATTAGATCCAGAAAGCACTTCTCCCAGAGAATATGGGGACTCAGGCTATGCCAAAGCCATGGGTCAAGAATCCATTCCTCCCTCTTTGTTGCGGCCCCCAAGTCCTTCCATGAAGGCCTCCCATGTGATCGAGTCTGGCTTAGGTTGCCCCCCACTGTGAGGGGTCTTACCCTTCATTGACTTCCAACCAAGCTTTGGGGGCAGGGAGAGGAAACTGAGGCAGAATTTGCTACCAGAGACAAGCTTTGTCTCCTGTGGCTCGCATTCCAGAGGTTGTCCCTTGCCCTTAGCTACAAGGGGTCGAGATACAATTCCTAGAACCAGGCAGAGAGGTCTGCAATAGGCCTCCATTGAGGAAATATGACATAACAAACCAGCCAGTCCACAGCCACCATGTCAGGAAGTAATAGGCATTTCAAGAAGGCACATGAGGTGTTGCTGAGTGGGCCAGCAACACAGCACCATGCCCTGAACACCCTCCTGACTCCGCCATCTCAGAGCCAGTGCCAAGGGAGAAATTCTGCTGGGATTTGTCTGAAAATGTCAGTTGTTTAAAACAGCTTTTTGAAAACACAGTGCCTTCTAACCTTGGTGCAGTTCAAAGTGGCGCTTACTTGATTGGTTTTCCAAGTTTATAAAGCCACCATTACCCATTAGTATAAGGTGAGATTAGGAACTAGAAGGAGAGGATTTGAGCATGACTTGTTTAAAACAATCATGCAGACACACTGAGGTTCTGTTTCCATGAAGTCTGGCTTTGTGATCACATGCCCGGCAGAGTGCTGGCTGACATGCTGTCCCAGGAGCCTGGCCTGTGGACAAAACCACGCGTCTGCTGGCAGGCGGTCTGTGGGCATTTTGGGCCTTGAAGTTGAGCAGAGTGCCCAGTTAGATGCAAAGTCTGTCCTCATGGGTGTCATATGTGAAATTATCAGTTAAGTACAACTTTGCAATGATGTCTCATACCTGGGACATGGAGAGCACAGAAAAATCCCCTCAAAAGGACTTCCTTTGGAAAATGCTTGCCAGCTGCCAGGTCACCCACGGCAGCTGGCACAGTAGCAGACCTGGGTATTCCTGATGGGTGCAACAAGAAAGAACATCTTTGGGAAAGACTTTGCTGATTGGGTGTTTGAAGATCATAGTTTAACTTGTGAGGCTGCTTGGAATATTTTCCAGAGCTGTTTGGCAGGACAGGCTGGTATTTCAATTGGGGTTTAGCCACTTAACCAATGGGGTGATGTTTTGAACATTAATTTGCACCTTCTTGGAATGTATGGCTGACATCCGGTGGCCTTCCAGCAGCTGCTCCCCCTTTCAGCTGCCTTCTCATTTCCTTCTGGGGAACCATCTGCCCTCTGGTCTGGCCCCGCCCCTGTCAGCCCCACAATCCTGTTTGGATATAATCAAGGAAGCCCCTGGAGGAAATTTTGCAGGAAATGTGCTTAACTCAAAGTCAATCCAAGTTTGCTTCATACCTGTATTCACCTGAATGTTTGGGGTCCTGAACAGCTCTGAGTAAGCTGAATTTTCCATAAATAAAACCATATTTTAATTACAGGGGAACTTTGTTATTTAAAGGTAACTAGTTGAAAATGTTTGTAAAACCAAAAATTAGTTGTATAAATAAATAAATCAGTTGCACAAATAACTAGTTTCTGTGCACCGAATTCATAATTTCTAATTGAATTGTATAGTTTCAGAGCATTTGTGAAAGTATACTTTTTGCTCCTCCTCCTTGTACCCCTCTGAGGCCTCCTTGGTCCCTGCCTCCTATGACCTGTGCCCTGGGATTCTGGGCTGTTAAGCCTGCATCAGTGGGAAGTCATGACATCTGGTTTCTAGTTGGGTCCATTCAATGAGGTGATAATTGGAGGAAAGTGAGGTCTGGATATTTGTCCCCCAGCTCCTTCCTTTCTGGATTCTTACAGGTTGAGTGTATCTGTTCCCCTTAAACACTCCAGCTCTTGTCCAGGGACCTCTGTATTGGGTTCTAGTAATTGTCCCTTCAGTTTCAGCAGTGATCATCTTATGTTGCTGGTCCCAGGATTTTGTATCATTCTGCATTGGTTTCCTAAAATACTCCTTCACCTTTATAAATAGTCTTGTTATCGAACTCCTCTCAAATTGCCCTGTTTGAGTGTGCCATTGTGTCCCCAGGGACTGTGACTAATATGATATTTAATATTTTACTCTGTACAATATTTTTAAAAGCTCTGTAGTGTTCTATTCTCTTTTGAAGGCCTCTGGAGAGATATGGTGTGTGTATTCAACCAAATTGTTATTGTTTGAACTTAAAAAGTAGAGCTGGCCTTTGAAGAAAGAGAATAGTAGCTTTGTGCCTTCCTTCAGTGCAATAGTGAACTGTGTTTTAAAAGTTACATCTGCTGGGGAACATGGCCCAAACCTAAGATGGTTTCATCCCCAAGGGGAATAACTCCAGAAAGCTCAGAGTAAGTCAAAGTAGGACTGGAGAGAAAGGATGCCATGTCTGCCACAATACTGACTGTGGTAAGCTTCAAAAAAGCCAGATCAAGGGCTGAGGGTGGAGGAAAGAAATCAGGACGGAGTGAGTGGGTTGCCTGCTTTAAAAGGGACCCTGGAGCTGCCTCTGGGGAAGGGACATGTGTCCCAAATGCCAGTGGTAGTTACTACAAAAACATCCTAGGCTAAGGGACAAGTCAACTACATAAAATATTGGTAGGACGTCCAGTGGCAGGTTAGGTGACTGCTTAACATGGTGCTATACATCTATAGTACACAGGAATATCCAGTGACATGGGAGCGGTTCCTGGTGATAAATGGCTAAAAGCAGGTTACAGCACATAGTGCAACAGAAAGCCAATTTTTGTGGAACAATTTTTATATTAATTCAGAGTATATAAACTCATGAGCAGGAGGGGAGCCATGTTTGGCTACATTTGGAGTGCAGAAGAGAGGGGAAGAAGGAGAGAAGCAGACATGGAGAGACCAAAGGAACCAGCAGTGGGAACCTGAATCTAATTCTTCATTCCAGTCAGGACTCCCAGTGTCTTTCCATAATTACCCCTCTTCTCCTGAGTGGGTCTGAGAAAGGGGTCTGTTATTTGCTGTGTTGGAAATACCAAGAAGGTTAGTATTGCTATTATCATACCCATTTTCCAGAAGTGAAAACAGATTGAGAAAGCTGAGTAGCTTAAAAGTAAAAGTGCCACTGAGACTTGAGCCTTGGTCATCTGAGTCCAATACAGAATATTTGCTGCTTTGCTGGAGCCAGATGCCTACAGATCTGGGGATTAGAGCAACTGGAGCCAAGCAGCAACCCAGTGGGGATTACTAAGGCATTTGCATAATGGAGGCGCTGCTCATAGCTAGGTGGGCCATGTGAAGAGACCACAAGTGGCAGTGAGGCACCAGTAGCAGCAGGAAAGGGCCAGAGGAGAAAGAGTGTTTCCCGTCACTGGTAAGGGAAGGGTTACCTGACAGGGGGAGGGGTGGGGAGCAGAATAAATTTTCTGCCTTTTCTCTCCTAGACTCCCAATCTCCTGCCAGTTTCTCTTGTAGGCTGGCTCCAACAGGAAGAGGAAAACTAGAGGTCCAGGGAAAATAGTCTATGGGGCTCAGCTCTTCAAGGTGCAGGCAAGGCAAGAATGATCTGGGATGCAGAGTCTAGCTGAGTCCAAAACCCCCTAGGCCTGTAGGACAACAGGGGGCCAGGTGTGGACAGAGTGTATTTCCAGGGAAGCCACCAGAGTAGCCAGACTAGGGGCTGGTGCAAGGGTGGAATTCTCCCAATCCACCCCCCCCCCCCCCAAGGAGCGGTGCTTCCCCCTCAAGGAATGGTGCCCCACTTCATGGCTCTTGTCTCTCCCCTTGCCCCCTTCTCCCACATCTTCCCTTCCTAGACTCTACTTTCTCCTTCTCCTTCCCTACATAGTGAGAACACCTGGGGGAGAGGGGGCATACAGAAAGTTACTCTTTGCCCCAAATCTTTACTGCCTGAAAACAAATGCTTGCTATGCATGTGCAACAGGGTGTGAGCACAGGAAGGGAGACAGGAAGGGGGAGGCCAATGGTGGGTGGGTGGTTACCAGTGTGGGCACCTGGGACCCATTGGACTGGGATTATCTAAGGAAGCAAATGGGGTGCACCTAAGAATTGTGCCATTGGGAAGGGGAAGCTGTAGGATTTACCCACCAACTGTGGGTAGAGGATGGCCCTTGGTGACATTGGATCCCCACCACTTCCGGGTTGTGCTGAGCATTGGCTGAGCAGTTGAGAAAGTTTTCAATTCAGCTGGAGAAGCAAAGCCATGTGGGTGCTTGAAGTGAGAGCTCGGTTCCTTCCCAGGAGCTATTCATCTAAGGAGTTCAGAGGAGGACCCATGAAGGAGAAACTCTCTCTTTACTGGAGGGCCACCTCCCGAGCTCCTGCTGTGTGCACAAAGGTGAATAGGACAAGACATGTGCTGAGCTAACCATAACCATAGCCCATATCCTGGAGGTACTAAGGTAGAGATGCAAAGTGCTATGGGGCTGCATAGACCATGCCTGGCTCACAATAAAGGTTCATGGCCGAAGGTTTCTTGCAGTGGAGTGAATGAAGGAGACTGGAGAAGACAGGTTTGAAGGTTGAGGAGGGCTTTAACAGCTGGAGAGGACCCAGAAAGGGTGCTTCTGGTTCAGCTTTAGGACAGGTATCCAAGAGCATACAGGCAAAGGGACTGGTGCTGTAGGGGCGGACAAGGGGCAAGACTAACCTCAGCAGGAAAGTGGGTCTAATGATAGAGTCCAGTGGACACGGCTTTTGCCTGAAGACAGTAGGGACCACCACAGGTCTTTGTGCCCTTCATTGGTGTCTTTTTCAAAGTGGGTTGAAATGTGTGGGGAGACAGAGGCCCAATTAGGGGAGAGCTGGATGGAGCCCTTCAGCCACCAGCTGGACTGATTCTCAAGGGGACAAGGGGCCTCAGAGAGACTGAAGCTGCCCACATTGAGCCAGTGAGCTTGGAACTGGCCACTGCTTGCTGGAGCCTGCCGGAGCCATACGAGGTGCTTCAGCAGAGGGTGTCCCTGCCACCTGGGCCTCAGACTCCAAGTGGCAGCTTCAGGGGAGACTCTAATGACTGGATCATAGTGCCTGGCAGAGGAAAGGAGGCATTGGCCCTCCTCATGGGGCACACAGAACAGCCTTTGTGCTGAGGGGTGCAGGGGCTGTGTGGGCTGTGTGGGCTGTCTGCTTGCTCAGTGCCAAGCCCAACACAAGCTCTCTTTGTGGGGCCCAGGCCCCGGCTGGAGGCGAGACAGTGGCTAAGGCAAGAGAACAGGCTTTCTATGGAGCAGCTCCACTGTGGTGTGTTGGGTGAAAGCCCCGCAGAAATTTGGCAGGAAGATGGCTGGCTGGGTATAGGACGTCCCCGGAGAAGGTTCCTTTGGGCCAGCCAGGTGACACCACAGGGTCAGCAGCTGTCACAGTCTGGCCCGAGCTGAAGGCTCTCCACACTTGCCCCCTTGATAATTAAAGCTGCTCAGTACCCAGGGGCCACGGGGCCTCCTGCCAGGCCTTACACATCTCAAAAGGCCAGAGTTTCAAATGTATAACCCTGAGTGTTAGTGTTTGCTCTAGTGAAATTCCTGGTGAGTTGATAGATTCCTGTGAGTCTCTCATTCAGAATCCTACCTTCTCAGGCCCCCGATCAGTCCCTCCTTGACTATTTTCTCTGGCCACCCCTCTGGCTATTTCTCTGGCAGCAAAGGCTCTGCAATTTGCTCAGATGGTTTCACCAGGCAGGGCTGGCCTCACAAGCACGCAACCTGTGCAGTCACACAGGGCCCTGTGCTCAGAAGGGCCTCCAACTTCTTAATGCTCTGCTGTCACCATCTTGAAATTCTTAATGATTTTTTAACAAGGGCTCCTACATTTTCATTTTGCACTGGGCCTCACAAATTATGTAGCCGTTCCCACCTCAGGGCTCAGGGAAGGGACAGCCCCATTTGAGGAGGAGGGGATGTCCTCAGTTACCTGCCATCTCTAAGTCCCTCTGACCTCCCCAACTCAGGCTAGCACTAGAGGGATTAACTGATAGCCTCTTAAACATTTTTCAAGCATCAAATTACTCTAAAAACTCTGACAAAATTATTTTGAAAAATAATTATTTCTTCAAAATTATATATGCTTACTGTGAAGAGTTTAAACAACACAGAAAAATACCAAGAAGAAAGTGAAGGGAAAAAATTTAAATTTGATCACAGAAAAGAAGCCACTATGAGCATCTTGGTGAACATTTTTATGGTTCTGTGTGTGTCTTTGTGTATGTGTATATTTATATACCATCTTAGTCAGCTTTGACTGTTGTAACAAAAATGTCATAGTTTGGGCACTTTAAACAACAAACACTTACTTCTCAAAATTCTAGAGACTGGAAAGTCCAAAATCAGGGTGCCAGGAGTCTGGTAAGGATCTCTTCACATGGCAGAGAGCACTCTCTACTCTCCTTTTCTTCTTATAAGGACACTAATTCCATCATGGGGGCTCCACCTCATGACCTCATCTAAAAGGAGTTACCTCCCAAAGGCCTTACCTCCTAATACACTCTCACTGGGAGTAGGGCTTCAACACTGGAATTTAGAGAGGGAAACAAACACGTGCTCATAGATCTATATGAATGTATATGCACATGCACATATATTCATATGGTGTCCATATTCATTTATATATCCACACACATTTACTCACACCCAATTTTATATACAGAGTATATATGGTATATTTTTAATATATATTATATACGTATATATGTTACTTTACATTAGATTTGGGCTGTTTAAAGTTCAGGGCATATAGACTTATCTCACTCATTTCTAACAGCTGCCTAGAGTTTCATTGCACTCGTAAGCCATCATGAGTGACTTAATTAGCACCCCCTCACCATATACACATGCCAAACTTTCATTCGTAAAGCAGCACTGTAATGAAAATTTCTAAATATATATCCTGGAGGGAGGAGATCTGATGTATAGACAGAAGGATTAGAACATTATTTAAAACCCCCAACGAGTGGGAAAATTAGATAGGGTGTTATCAGAGCCACTAGGGTTTAAACAGTTGTTCCCAAGCCTGACTGGATTTCTCACTCCAAGAATGTGTGGAATATCCCAATCCAAACTCCTGGGTCTGGCCCCCACAGCTGTCTGCCCTCCCCACCAGCTTGAAACTTTTTTTTTTTCAAATCAGTCCCTGGAAGACACCTTTTCTTTTCCTCTTGACCTCTGGCTGGTGTCCTCTGTGAGAAGGAACAGTGATAGTTCTCTGCTCTGAGAGCCAGTCGCCTCTGGCCCTCTCTCAGACGACGCCTCTGCCACCACTCTGGGCATCGCCACTGGCACCACTTTCTGTCCTGCAACACCTGATGTGCAGCATATGCTCGACATGTACCCCCTTTTGTAATAAAAGAAGGCACAAATAATGCCTTTTAAATGACAAAATCATAGGCATGTAATTCTGTAATAAAATATTATACTCAAGCACACCATATGACATTTTAGGTGAAAAGTTCAAATTAAAATGTTTAATTATTACACCCATATTATTACCCTACCAACCACACTTAAGCAGGCCTTACTTCTACCAGATTCTGTATTTTAGGATTAGGTGAAAAGTATTCTCATATCCTTTTTTATTTCCCCTCAACATTTATTATAAAAAACTTCAAACATATAGAAAACATGAGTAAATTGTAGAATGAACACTCATAGACCTACCACATGGATAGAGTTTTGTTCTGTTTTCCTCATCAGATGCAGTCCAGAAAGTATCCAACCATGCAATAGGAAATATAGAGACATTTACTGAAGAAGATACAAGATATAAGAAACATTGTATATAGGACAATGACGCCTCAGTCCCCTTCAAAGTTATGACCTTCTTGAGGAAATCTGGTTCATTGGTAGTGGTTTGAATCAAGTAGTTATCAACCTTAGCATGATCCTTCTGCTCTGGAAGCAGAAGCCATGGAACGAATTTTGCCACAATGCATTTCATGCAAAGATCCTACATCAAAATCTTGGACATAGTACTTTTTGAAATCCCCAGATCAGCTTCTAGCTCTTGTACTGTCAGTTACTGATCTTTGTTGATAGCAGCTCATACATGTTAAACATTCTTGGGTGTTCTGCTTGTTGCAGGCTTTGCAGAAATGCAGATTCTTAATCATCTTAGAAGTATTTGTGCCACATTTTATTTGCACTGCACTCATTGTATCATCACTGAAAGCCTTCTGAGTCATCCAAATAGTTTCTGCAGAGGACTATTTAAGCTTAATGCAAATTTTTTTTATTTTTAATAATTTTAAAAAAGATTTTATTTATTTATCCTTAGAGGGGAAGAGAAGGAGAGAAAGAGAGAAATATCAATGTATGGTTGCCTCTCGTGAGTCTCCTGCTGGGAACTGGCCTGCAACCCAGGCATGTGCCCTGACTGGGAATCGAACTGCGATCATGTGGTTCACAGGCTCGTGCTCAATCCACTGAGCTACATCAGCCAGGGCCTCTTAATGCAAAATTTGGTGCAGATTTGTTGCTCTGCTCGCTCAGTCATTTTGAATTTGACAGCCACACGGTACCATGCTCAGCCATGCAGTACACATAATCACTCAACGGCATCTACCACTTCCACTGACTAGTATATTGAAGTCATCATTGTTCATGCATGTGCATTTCAGTCCACTCTTCTTGGCTACCTGGTTACATGCATGTCACGCAAACTGTTTTCACTATATTAACAATGGCTTGATGTTTTCTGGACAAACAATTGTGCTACTTGCTTAGTTTTGACAAATGCATACACCTATGTGAATCAAAGCCATTGCCATCATCCAAAGTTTCCCTCATGCCCCTGCTTAATCCACTACCACTCTGCCCCCCGAGAGTCACTGTTGATCTTTATTTTACCATTGGTTAGTTTTGCCTGTTCTAGAACTTCTTATAGAGGGACTCATAACGCAAGTGCTCTTTTGAGTCTGGCTTCTTTCACTACCTGTAATGGTTTTGAAATCCATTCATATAGATCAGTTCCATTGTGTGTGTGTACCAAGATGTGTTCATGCCTCACATCTTCTATATCATTCAACACACTTTATTTGAAAGGCCGTTTACAATTTCCCTTTGACTGGATTAGACTAAGGCCCTACTGCCAGTTGGAGGAAGGTCAAGATTTGTTTCCATGCCTCTAGGCAGGGAAGTGCCCCAAAGGATACTATGGATTCCTGTCCTTACTCAACTGCCCTTGGCCAGCCTCTG